>NC_140935.1:54444939-54847439 GCF_014529385.1 Adiantum capillus-veneris | reverse complement strand
GGCAGAGTATAGGTAAGCTTTGCCATTTCAATCCGGGCCTAGGGATAGTGTCTGCTTAACGCATTGAGAGCTGAAGGTTCATTCATAGAGAGGGTCCAAGGCAGATGGCAAGGAATACACAATCTATTGCATGACAATCTAGTGCCTGCCACTATCATTGACTCATACCTAGACATTAATGGCTTCAACAGCATGGAAAGACTAAAATCTGTGAGCTTAGCATTGAAATTCTCATCTAATAGCACATTGCTAGGCTTGACATCTCTACGCAGAACAACTCCGTCGCACTCCTCATGAAGATATAGCAAAGCAGAGCCTAGACCCAAACAAATATTGAAGCGGCGTGTTAGTTCAAATAGAGAATTGTTCAACTGGGCGCTTTGGAAAGTGTATTGGCTTGCCTACAGGCTTGATCTTAGGTCTGTAGAGGATTTTCCCTTTTAAGTGTAACAATTGCTATCCCTATACCTTCATCCCACTATAAGTAATAACTTCAAATTTATATGTTTATCCATATACCTTCGCCCCAATATAAATGCAATGAAATGTATTGTAGCTATTTTTCCAATCATTGCCAGAAAGGTGGTTACAGAACTACAAAGAGGAATTCGATGTTGGGAACTTCTAGTACATAGCAAGAGTAGACTTTCCTGCATAGCTGAAGACTGTCTTATAGTCTTGAAAGTTGTCCTACATAGCTTAAGACTTTGTCTTATAATATTGAAAGTTGTGCTGGTTTTCACGGCTTGTGGCTATGGCTTTCCTCAAAAATTGCCTTTAACAAGCCAAAGGTAAACCGAAAACTTAGCATTTAGGCTGCTTCACTAGTGGTGTCTGTTTATGATGTCGAAGATGACGTCAAAGCCCTTGCCCTCTCCCCATCCTTGGAGTCGGACCAAATTGCGGTGCCTCAAATTGTTGATAGCAGAAAGCTCTGCAATAAAGCCTCTGAAACCCCCTTTCGTTTGAATGGAGATGCACTTTACAGTCACTAGCTGATGCCTAAAACTAGAGGTGATGTTGGCCTGCCTTCCTTCTAATTTGATCTTACAGCAAAGGCATCTGATCTTAGCACAACATCATTTTTTAGTGTCTTGCAGAGTTCAATCAGAGTTTGCCCGCTCACAATCCCTTTGGCTTTTCCAATGCTATGCACAATTCTCTCCTTCGAATCCTTCTGCTGCCCGAATGTCTACAGCTTGCCAAATTTGTTGTTTTGTCTACAGCTTGCCAAATTTTTTGTTGAGTTGATTAAAGTTTTGCTGCTGCTGATAATGGTTTATTAATGAAATACTTATTAATGATGAGACGTAGCTTTGCAGGTCGCGATCTTCTTATAGCTTGCACAGTACTGTAATTAAATGCATGTCAGGTTATAGTGGTAATAATGGTAATTAGTGGTGAAAATTAGAAAAGGATTGCATTTGGCCAATTTAAGTTGCGAGTATAAATGGCATGCAAATTGCAAAAAAACACCTCAAAAGTAGGCCGTGCCGACGCGGCCTGCTTTTGGGGTGTTTTTTCCAAAAAAAAAAAAATTAAATTTGGGGTGTTTTTTTCAATTTGTTTTTTTTGTTAATTTGCGATACTTTTTTATTTGTTTCTCTTTGCAGTTCTTCAGGTCGTAAGCGATTGAGGAATACCAGAGGATCGTCTCAACTTAATGTAGACTCAATGCAACACGAGAGTCAAGATGACATAAGCAGAGTGGTGGACCCTTCATTGCTAGAGCAAAATGATGTTGAGGAAGAGGTTGAGAGCCAAAATCTGGATGCTTCAGGGGTTGCACGTATGATGATTGTCCCTTATGTTGTTAGGCCAGAGGTACCATCCGTAGAGCCATCCAATGAAGAGAACAAGATTTACATGGACATGGGAGAGGACATTCTTCAGAAAACAAGGATGTTCAGTTGTCATCATTTTCCACCCATTCCTCTTTGTAGACTTATTCCTTATGCAAGGGTTAGGGATCTTCGTGATGATCTTTTGGGCTTGAAAATAGAATTTTCTAGAGAGGGTTATGTGGCAGAGAAAGGAGCATTTATTGTTTCCATTTGGACGAGGGACAAAGAAGTTTCAGTTGTGGATGAAGCAATACAGAAGGATTGGGATCCTATTTGGCATGAGGTTAACAAAGAGTTTGAAGCTGATCTCATTATGAAACCTAAACTTCAGGAACTAATGGGTCACATGTTCTCTGTTTGGAAAGGCAACCATCGTACCGTGGCATGGACATCTGCTATTAAAGAATGCTTCAAAGAAACAAAAGTGAAGCATTGTCGTGTGCTTTGTACTATTATTGACCCTACCAGGGTTAGTGAGATTGCCCTTCTTACAAGTTTACAGAGGATGAACTAGTGAGTCTCCTTCCTTATCTTTTTGGTTATGATAGCTCTCAAGTTTTCTTATGTTTATGTGAATTTATCTTGCTTTTGAACATGTAGTTTGAATACACATCCTTT
The DNA here is from genome assembly GCF_014529385.1 of Adiantum capillus-veneris. Taxonomy (NCBI): domain Eukaryota; kingdom Viridiplantae; phylum Streptophyta; class Polypodiopsida; order Polypodiales; family Pteridaceae; genus Adiantum; species Adiantum capillus-veneris. The sequence goes on along the minus strand of NC_140935.1, from coordinate 54,844,977 downwards.
GGTGACCACAACATTGAGGGATGAACTAGTAAATTGTGCAAATATTTGTTTTTCTGATCATGGGGAGTACCTTAAAGACCTACCTAAGAGAGATAGAATGTTGATTGCACGTATCAGAAACAAGAGTACCAAGGGTGTTGAGCCATGGTATCCTCTTACGCGTAGATATCGTTTTTAATGTAAGTTTTAAGTAGCATATATTTATAACATGAATTTAGTATTGTTATGCTTGTCACAATGGATTTGATTCCTTCCCTTGTTTTTCTAGTTGCAAATAAGTAAAGCACTAAACAAGAAGGTTGAAGAGGCCACTATGGGAGAATGGTGCTGTTACTGCACAACATTACCGCATAAGAGGAGAGAGAGAGCTCCAAGAAAGAGAGATAGTGTATGGTGCAGACCCGGTGGCGCGTTGCCCAGCTTTACCGCGATAATTCCCGCATGTATTACCACACGTATTACTGCACAAATAAACGTCCAGATTACCGCACCCGAAAAAGAATCCAAGTGACCCATTCCTCTCCCACTTTTCCCTTTCTATAAATCCTATTCTATTTTGTTACTTTTCAAAAATTGGTACCCCCTTTTTGCATGGAGTGTAAGAAATCCCATTCTCATTGGGATTTTTAGTACCCCTCTTCTCTTTGCTTGCCTCATCTATTGGTATGATTCTCCTACTCTACTCATTTGTACTCCATGAGATTCTATATCAAAAAATATTTAGTTTCCACTTCAAAATCTTATGTCAACTATGCATTCATATGAAAATGGCATGCGAACGATGATCAAAATTGTATTGTCACCCCCTTTTTGCACGGAGTGTAAGAAATCCCATTCTCATTGGGATTTTTAGTACCTCTCTTCTCTTTGCTTGCCTCAGCTATTGGTATGATTCTCCTACTCTACTCATTTGTACTCCATGAGATCTATAAACAAAAATATTTTGTTTCCACCTCAAAATCTTATGTCAACTATGCATTCACATGGAAATGTCAAGCGAACGATGATCAAAATTGTATTGTCTTGCGTTCATAAACAAATAGCCCTTTTGTACAGCATAAGTAGAGAAAGAAGTCAAAATCCAAAAGATATTTATTAATTTTCATCCTCCAAGAGATCTCTACAAGTGCTTACATCCATGTCCAACCCCATGGTAGCTAAATCAACAAATAAATCTATTGATTCATCCTCTATAGCCTCTCCTACTGAATCATATCATCATCCTCTCCATCCTCGTCCTCCTCCTCACTATGGTTGTTTATTGGGAATGGTTGGTTCTCCTCGACCTCAACTGCATCATCATCATTGGAGTCTTCTTGAGATGGTATGGTGGGATCTTCCAAAGTCTCTATGTTTGTATCTGCAAAGATAGATCTGCTCCGTAGTGTGACTGGAATAACATACCATAGTCGTCTTCGATACATACAAGGCACATAAAACACCTGTAGGTCATAGAGCAAACACCAACATGAATGTAGTTTTGTATGTATCATATAATGTTTTAGTGAGTTGCACATGGACTTTACCTGCTCACAACTACTAGGTTGCACCAAGTTGTCGGTCTTCCCGTGATGAAATTTCCCGAAGTCTACCATATAGAGTCCATTCTCATGTCTCTTAACCTCACCCGCAAACCATCGGTAGTCAAAGAGATATTTGTGAAATGTTCTGAAGTCCACTTTGATTATCCTCTCTATTGTTCCACATTCCCTCACCTCTTGTGTTTTCGTGTCAAAGTTGCCCATAACTCCACTATCGTGAGTGGTTCGACGCTCATCTATCTTGCGGTTTCGAAAATGACGTCCTTCCGACCACATAGAGTTGAATGTAAAGGCCTGCAAAAACCAATAAGATAGATGAGAGAGAGAGAGAGAGAGAGAGAGAGAGAGAGAGAGAGAGAGAGAGAGAGAGAGGTGACACACATACACACACCCACACACACACACTCTTGCACACACACACTAAACACATTGAGTATATTACCCTTGGTAGACATCCTCGCGCGTACTCCCATTCTTTAGGGCTCATTTGTTCTCCTTGTGCCTTGGCCTTGGTCATGGCATTGTGTATCCACCCAACTGGAATTAGATCAGGGTATTTGGAAAGCTCTTTAGGAAAGGGAGGTGCTCGCCTACCTCCATGCGACCTCTTCCATGTTTCCCTCTACCTTTCTCTCGTTGTACGCACCTCCACATACATATCCACCCATTTGCCCATGATGGGAGCATTGAGTAGACAATGGTTGTTGACTATGGCTTGAAATTCCCTATCCAAAATCAAGAGAGAACCTTTCCCACTTGGAATGTTTGCGTGTTTTTTTGGATCCTCTTCCTCCGTCTTTAAACGAGGCAATGATGGGTCTATTGTGAAAAGATATTGAGAGACATACACAAAAGCATCTTGTACAATCCAACCCTCTACCATGCTTGCCTGAACACATGTACATGAAACCATTAGTGATTAAAGTAACTAATAAAAAGCGTTGTGAATACAATCCAATCCTAATAAGGTTTAACGCTTAAGATCTATGAATACCTCTGGTTGTGATCGTAGCCTTACAAATTCTTTCAAGGTCTTTAGGAACCTCTCAAGAAAGAACATCCACCTTGAGTGAACCACACCACAAATGGCTATCTCCTCAACAAGATGGAGCAATAAGTGAACTTGGCTAACAAGGATAGAACCTGGGAATGCATCCTCAATAGCACAAGTTGCTTCAATCGCTAGAAGTCGAGCTGTTGGAATGGCTGAAACTTCGATTTCTTTGGAACTCACAAACCTATAACCAAAAAACCCTTCATAATCTTCATAGTAAATTAAGTCTTCAAAGTAAAGTTTAGGAGGGAGGATCAAATTTTCTATACCTAGCAACTTCTACCACCTTGAATATTGCAGTCTTTACCTTCATGTCCGCAAATCCACTAATGCTAATTGGAAGCACAAACTATTGCACAAACAAAAAGACTTTTTAGTATCCACAACCCTAAACCACATACACACACACATTACCTGAAGAATCTTGTGCCAATCATGGGATTTGAGCCCATACAGTTGTGTGGATCCTCCTTTCTTAGTTTTAGTGAAGGCACCCTTGAGCGAACGCATATAAGCTGTTGGAGTACGGATGGATGCAATGACTTGTTTCATCTGCTCTTGATCCACCCTTGATAGAATCCAAGGTGCCTTTGGAAGAACCATCTTCCCTCGAGGCCCCATGCGAGGTGTGGCCGAAGGAGGGAGCCTCCTTATGGCCCTCATGTCCTCTCTAGCCCCCAATGAATCTTTCTTGCCTACTATGTGATCCCATATAGCTTGGCCAACATTTTTGAACACATGCATTGGATCCAATAGGTGTTGGATTTTTAATGAAGCCCAATAGGGTAGTGATAAGAAAATAGAGTACCTAGACATACCCCTAGGTGGATCATTGGGAGGAGGCAATGTGCTGTGATGCTCGTTCCAATGTCTTGCCCAATCGGCCATGGTCCAATGGAGTGGCTCCATCCCATTGCACGGTGGAGCATAAGATGGATGTGTGGGCGGCAAGAAGCGATGGTTATTGGGGTAGATCACCTTACCAAGTAGAGCGGGTCTCTGTCACGAGTGAGGGTCCACAAGTTGGGAATGCCCTATGTCCAGATGTCGATAGTCTTACAAAAACAAAAGACATAACCGTATATAAGTGACCAATGCAAAGACATTAAAGAGCGTCACAAAGTATAAGCTTACCAAAAATCTCTCCAAGCTCGGGGTAATCATGCATGGTCCACATGAGAATGCACTTGATCATTGTGCGCCGATCACGAAGTGGTCTTGATACATCAAAAACATATATGCCGTTCCATAGCTCTTGAAGCTCTTTAATCAAAGGTGCTAAATATACATCCATGTTCTTCACCTTGTGTTTTCCTGGGACTAGAAGAGAGAGCAAAATGTTCCCCTTCTTGGTTGACTCCCATGGTGGAATGTTGTAGTTCACAACAACCACTGGCCAAGTACTCCATGAGGTAGACCGATGCCTCAAGTGACGAGGCTCTTCTCTAAACTTCAGCCATGTCTTCTCAATGTGTTGCCATGCCGGCGATTCATCCGGCCGTTTATTCTCCCACATTAAGTGATCAATTTAATATGAGAAAATCGTTTGGGTTGGTTAGATATTAGATTTTATGACATTACCTCTCTCTTGAAATCATAGTCGTCCTCGACTATGAGGTAGAAGAGATAAAGGCTTAGTCATTATTCAATCGTACTTAGCGGGTAGAGGATCCCTTTTTTACCCTACGACATCTTTCCAAGATGGATGACTAATCCATTTGGTGCTTGGGAGACATAGCTGCCGCAAGCATGTCTGCTCTTTAGTCCATTTCATTCTTCCAAAGTAGAGTGACAAATTCTACTTGGTGTTTGAGAGACGTCGTCATCACAAACATGATTCTAAGCATGCATAATAGTTAAATTTGTGCACAATTAAAAAGAGGACTAGTCATAGAAGATAAAAACATGAGTCATTTAAAAGAAATTTGTACATTTGCTTACTCTAATGTAGCATTGTAAGCATTGACAAGGTTCATACTATCCTTAAGTTGTACTCCTTGCATCCATTTAGCATCTTCAAAAGGATAATTTTTGAACTTAATAAGATACCGTCGGATTATCTTACCATGTCATAGTACCTTGTCTTCATGCCGAAGGACAGCTTCGGGTTGTAGCACCTCTTCTTGGTGTTCGACTTCGGGAGGGTCTTCAATAATTGGTTCAATTGGTGGCTCTCCTTTGTAGGGCTTAAGTAAGCTTACATGAAAGGCATTGTGTATAAGCCAATGGTTGGGCAACTTGAGTTGATAAGCCGTCTCATTGATAGGCTTCAAGATTTGGAAAGGACCATAGTATCTTTTTGCTAGTTTAGCATAATACGTTTGATGGCCCGTAGGATTTTTGCGCGTCGTTTGCCTTAATCGAGCCTTAGGAAACTTGAGTAAGACCCAATCATTTTCTTTGAACATTAAGGCTCTTCTGTGCTTATCAACAACAGCTTTTTGCCTTTGTTGAGAGATGGCTATAGCCTCCCTAATCTTTTGAAAAGATTCTTGTAGGTCACGGCTATACTCATCGGCGGCGAAGATCTTCCCATGTACTTTCAGTAGCAAGGGACTTTTAGGTCTTCCCTCTATGATCTCGAAAGGTGCTTTCCCCGTAGAAGTATGTACAGTATTATTGTAGGCATACTCTACTAGCGGTAAATACTTTTCCCATTGTGAGCGTTGATCTACTTCGGTAACATAAGTTTTGAGTAGATCGAGTATCGTAAGATTGGTTATCTCACTTTGGCTATCCGTTTTTGGGTGATAGGCCGAAGAGAAATTCAATCTTGTTCCTATATTTTCAAAGAGACCTTTCCAAAAATTACTGGTCATTCTAGGATCTCTATCTGACACGATGGATGTGGGTAATCCATGGTGCTTGAAAATCTGAGATATGAAGAGAGTTGCCATTTCATGTGCCTTAATAGTCTTTTTAACAGGAATAAAATGTGCTTGCTTGCTAAACCTGTCGACTATTGTCCATATTCCTGTATTCCCATGGATAGACTTGGGCAATCCAAAGATGAAATCCATGGATATACTCTCCCATGGTGAAGTTGGAATAGGCAATGGCTGGAGTAATCCAGGTTGCTTCCCTCTATCATACTTGGTCTTTTGGCATACTACACATTTTGAAACATATTCTTGTATGTCCACTTTCATGGTAGGCGAATAGAAATACGTCTCTACTCCTCGGAGAGTAGGTTGAATACCTCTATGCCCTGCATATGGAGGAGCATGGGATTCATACATAACCTTCTCACGAAGGGAATGAGTAACACATAGCCTATTTCCGTGGAGAAGATAACCATCCTGCAAGGTGAATGGTTCCTCTTTCTTCCCCAAAGCAAGGGCTGACATTATGTCTATAAAGTCAGGGTCAGTAGCATACTCATCTATCATAGAGGATAGATCATTGTGAGTAGCTATAGACACCGCATTAACTTTTGGTCGTCGTGAAAGTGCATCGGCAACTTGATTGCGCTTACCAGCTATGTGAGCAATATGGAAATTAAATTGCGAAAGAAAATTTGCCCACCTCATTTGTTTGTCGGAAATCTTGGTTTGCATCATGAAATACTTGAGACTTTGGTGGTCGGTTCGTAGGATAAATGGAGTCCCCAATAGGTAGTGCTTCCATGTGTCTAGGGCATGTAGAACAACTAAAAGCTCTTTCTCATAAATTCCCAAGACTCGTTCATCACTATTGAGCCTTTGGATATCATATGCTATGGCATGCCCTTCTTGAAGCAAAACCGCTCCAAGGCAATCACCACAAGCATCACATTGGACCTCAAATGGCTTTGAGAGATCCGGAAGCACGAGGACTGGTTGGGAAGTAAGCTTCTCTTTGAGTTTTTCAAAATCATTTTGCTCCTTAGCAGTCCATACAAACTTAACGTTCTTCTTAGTTAAGTCGTGTAGTGGTCCTGCTACTTGAGAGAATTTTGCTATGAATCGTCTATAGTATGCACACATACCAATAAAGCTTCTTAGCTCATGTAGATTTCTTGGGTCAGGCCATGCTTTTATTACCTCTAACTTTGATGGATCCATTTGGATACCATCTTTAGAGATAATATGACCTAATTATTGAATCTCTTGAAGGAAGAATTCGCTTTTCTTTTGGTTGAGATAAAGCTTGTTCTCCCTCAATGCTTGAAAAATCACTTGGAGATGCTGCTTATGTTCCTCCAAATACTTGGAGTAGATGATGATATCATCAAAGAACACTCCAGTGAATTTTCGATATGGTCTAAAAATTTTCTCCATCAAACGATTGAACGTAGCTGGTGCATTAGTCAAGCCAAAAGGCATGACTAGATATTCATAAAGACCAAACGTTGTGCGAAACGCGGTCTTTAAGATATCTTCATCCACTATCATTATTTGATGATAGCCACTCTTAAGGTCAATCGTACTGAAGTAGGTAGAGCCTTGTAGCTTATCAAATAGATCTTCTACCTGAGGTACGGGAAATCTGTTTTTGATAGTGATATGGTTTAGTGCTCGATAGTCCACACACATACGGTATGTACCATATTTCTTTTGCACTAAAAGAACTGGAGAACAAAAGGGAGAGGAACTAGGCCTCACCATCCCTTTGTCTACCAGATCTTGTACTTGCCTCATGATCTCCTCTTGTTGAGCTTGTGAGACTTGATAAGGAGGCTTGTTAGGTGGTGAGCTTCCAGGAAGGAGCTCAATACGATGGTCATCATCCCCTCGTTTTGGAGGTAAGTCCATAGGGATATCATCGATGAACACATCTTGGAATCCTTTTGGAAAATTAGACAAGTCTAACTCTTCTTGATTCCTATCATTTACATTTGATGAAACATTAGTATCTTTTGGAGACTCTTTGACAAAAATCATGTACGCAAAAACTGAGCTCTTCATTGACTTATCAAAAGAAAGAGGATTTACAATTGGAATAGTGTGACCACGCTCACTAGCATCTATATACATGTTCTTTCCCCTGTAAGTGAAGTAAATTCTCCTTTCAGGGAACTTCATGTTGGCAGCCATGCGATCAAACCATGGTGCCCCTAGGATAACATCCTGATGTTGGAGAGGAGAGATGAAGAAGTCTTCTTTGTAGACATAGCTTTGGACATGTAGCCTCAACTTCCCAATCAAGGGAGTAACGGAGGCTTGTTGTCCCTTGAAAGCTGCATCAGCGACTACTATATCTCCCATCTCAAAATCTTGAATGCCCAACTTGGTGGCCAACTCTATTGATATGAAGTTAAGAGTAGAGCCAGGGTCAAACAAGATGAAGGCATCATGCTCTCTTACCTTTCCCCAAGCATAGGAGAGTGATGATCCTTTGCAATGAGCATCCTCTTTTGGAGCTTCGATGGTGGAAGCTCTAGGAGTCTCATTGCGAGTATTCTTCTTGGGGCAAGAACGATAGCCATGTCCTTGCTCTCCACACTTGAAACACTTATGGTCCTTGCGAAAAGCTTCAAGCTCTTTAGGAGAGAGTTTGTTTTTACCTTTGTAAACTCCCTTCTCCTTGGACCGATTGTTGTTGTTGGAAGTGCCTTGGGAATTGAGCATTGGATTTCCCCTTTGCATCATTTTTATCTTTGTTTTCCATCATCCTGCGTTGGGTGTGTCCAGCCGCTAACACTCCCCCCTTCCTAGATCATGTCGTCCCGGACATGATAGTAGAGATGCTGCTTCAATGGAGGCTTTTGGTGCATCTTTAGAAGAGACTCATACCGTGCATACTGGGCCAGTAATCTAGGGCTGAATATATCTGTATCAATGGTGAAGAAACTGATGTAGAAGGCTTCTTCAAAGGCCTGGAGATGGTACGAGGGCAAAAACATTATTCGCTGATAGAGGGCATATATCACCTCATGGGAGGGTTGAGCAGACAGTTCATACGCACATCTATATGTGTCTTGGAAGAAGAATATGATGTATGTTGCCTGTCCAAGATTAAAGATCTCAAAAACTGCCAGAAGTGTTTTACATGGTTTCTTGAGCATGATGCAAGAGAGTTCAGGCGAGCCAGTGAACAATTTAATGGCGCCCATTAGGGTTTTCACCATGTATTGCTCACTCATTCTCTTGCTTGCCTTCAAGCATGGCAGCTTTGTGTAGTTGAGTCACGTGGGGTGGCTTTTCTTCAGCAGCTCTTGTTCTTTCTAGGTCCGCATCCTTGGTAGAGGGAAAAATCTAAGGTTGTCTCTGTTTATTTTAGGCGCCTCTACCAGATGTACTAAATACTGTGGGTATTTAGTTAGCAATGCCTTTCTCTATTTTGGTTGAGAGTACACTATAAGCTTAACACCTTTTGGTTTGGTGATATCTTCTTCGTATAGTGGCACTATCGGCTCTTTCTTTAATCCTCTTCTTTATTGTAGCAGCTTCATACTTGAGAAGAGGATATGGGAGAGAGGGTTGTAGCCATTCATGTCGAACGACATCTGCATCTAATTTTTGAATGGTCATAGACTTCAATACCCTCTGCTCCCACTCCATTGCTTCTTTGGTGGTGTCTTTTATTGCCGCTTCTATTGCCTTTTTATAGATTTTCTTCTTTTTCTTGTGTCAGATCCTGGGGATCTTGGGATGGTCCCACAAGGATGTCCTCTTGCATTTTTGTGTCCACTGGATCTGACAAATTGTCTATATCAATTCCTTCCATAGCTGCTGGCCCTGTGCTCAAGTGTGACTCTGCAGTGTGATGTTGGCCTTTTAACTCATCAATTTGCTTTTGATATGATTTCTTTTCCTATTCAGCTTTATCCCCCAGGGTCACTAACAGGTCATTTAATTCAGCATTGGCTTTCTCAGCCCCTTCTAGCTTCTTCTTGGGGTCTTCATTTTCAATTTGCATCTTCTTGAGATCCTCGTCCATCTTCTTTTTCAAGGCTGCTAGCTCATCTTTCATGGACTTGTTCTCATCCTCCAAACGGCTTTGCATCACTAGGGAGCCCTCGGCCAGCATCAATCTTTTTCTGTTCTCTAGTGTCAACTCCTTTTGGAGTTCCTTCATCTGTTCTTCATATATATCCTTCTCTGAAGCAGTTCTAGTTGAGGTAGCAGCTCTGACTCTGCCTGGAGATGCCCTTTGCCTCTAGATTGTCTAATCTTTCACTTTTATTTGATCTTTCAGCTCTATAACTTCATCCTGGTTGGCCTCATGTTCTAGCTCAGCTTTTTTCTTATCATTCCTCAAAGTCTCCACTTCTTTGGACTCACCAGCAAGCTAGAGTGTCAAGTTGTCTCTTTCTTTCTCTGCATCCGTTAGTGATTTGCTGATTTTCTTGTACTCCTCCTCTGTTCTTTGAAGCTTTTGGTCTACTGCCTCACTCTGACTTCTAGCTCTTGGCATCTTTTTAGTGCCGCGTCCAGATCAGCTTGCAGCTTGGCTTGCTTCTGTGTGTTCTCTTGGTCCTGCTTTTGCAGCGAGTCCACCTCGGTTTTGATTTGAACTTCATTTACTTTGAGATTATCACACTCAATCTCAGTGGCCATTTGGCCATTGACCTGGCTCTGAGCCCAGTGGCTCTTTGCATCACTTCATCCCAATCATTGGCTTGTGGCTGTAAATCCATTGTATCTGTGGCCATTTCCTTCAACTCCACCAATCGAGGGCTCATCATATATTCTTTGGGCCTAGTGCTAGGCAACTCAAAAGCTGCATTAGCTGCCTCTTCTCGAGAGTATCCAGCAACTAGTAGATTAAGAAATATTCTATATTTTTTTTCTTCTCGATCTGGCTTATCATCTTTTGGTTCAGTTTCTGCCTTCTGCTCTTCCTCTTTGTTCTCCTCTTCCTTGGAGTCTTGTTGCCCATCAGATTTGTTCAACTTCTCAGTTTGTCAGGTTTAAGGAGGACTAGGAGGAGGTGGTGATGGTGGAGGTCTGGATTCTCGGCTTAATGGTGGGGTTGGTTGCTTATTCTGGAAGTCCCAATCAGCCTTTGTTTTCCTCTCTCTTTCTTGCCCTTCTTGCTCTTCTAGCAGCTGCTGTCTCACATCATCAACTTCTTCTTTGGTAAAAGGTATGTTTGGGAAATTCTCAACTGTAGCATCTAAGATCTCGAAATTCTTTATATAATCTTCAAAGCGATCCCTTTGAGTTCTTCGAGAAGATCCAGAAAAAGCCTCAAATGAGGGCTTCCATAATTCGCTCAGATCCCCTTTTAGCATCCTCTCAGCTCTAAAACTCCATTAATCTTTCTAGCCTTGCTGCTTTCTGTGACTTTGTTTCCTTTACTAGCACCTGTAGAGTTTCTTTCTTCCCCTTCTTTGGTTGTGGTGGCTCTTCTGGAACTGTCTCTAAACAGTGCTTCAACCTTGTGGCTACCCTTGGAGCCTTAGGAGGCTCTTCTTCTTTGTCTTCCTTCAGCTTGAGCCAATCATTTGGGAGGGAGATAGAGGCCAATTTTCCTTGGCATGCAATGCTCCATAAATGACTTTGGTTATCAACTCACCCGGCCCAATAGAAGTGGGATTTTTGGTCCCTATTTTCACAAGGTTGTCGTGAATGTAAGCGGCATAGTTTATCTCCCTCAGGCGGCTCTTCTGCATCACCCAAGTGAAAGTGGTGGCAATAGCTCCAAGTGGAATCGTGTATTTCTATGGTCGCTTGGTACACATGTGGAAGTACTAATTGTATAATTGGCTCATGATGGACACCTTCAGGTTTGCAATATTTTCAAATGTATAGTTATTTTTCTTCTCTGAGTAGACCTTAATGTCATCCCGCCTCTTAGTCACACTATCTCCTTTGTTAGAGAGGTCAAGTGCCTGCTGCCACCACTTTCTCTATGATGAAAATCATCATATTAGGCTTGCCTTGCAGATCTGTAACTCTAGCTATGTCGTCCTCTTTGATTGTGGTGACAAATTCCCACACTCTTTTAACATCAATCCCTGCTGGCAAGGCTTCAAAGTAATTGTGTAGATCTAGTTTCTCCAAGTAGTCCCCCATCTTGCTCTTGACAAATTCATTGAGCTCTTGAGGGATCATGGGTATCTCCACTAGATTTCCCTCCATATCTTAAACACTCCTTGGTATATTCTCAGATCATTGGTTTCTAGTAGGTCATCTTGAATCCAAGTGCTTGTGGGCTTGAGGGTTCCCTCTGGGATAAGAAAAGGCTCCACTTCTTCTAAGTATTCCTTGATAGTCATCCTCTTCTTCTTTGCATGCAACTTTGTGGCTGCCATGGATCTTGTTGCACACAGTAGTCCAAAGTTAGAGTTTTTTACAAATTAGCTGATAAACTAAGTTCTGCCTATCCAAATGACTTGAAAATTGAAATAAGAACTCAAAAGGGACTAGGGAAGTCATGCATGTGCCCACAATAGGTTTTTGGCTAAAAAATAAGCATGTAGACATCCTACGTGTAGGATGTCTACTTTCTTTGATTTTAATGAAACTTGACATGCTTGTAGCCCTTGACCTGTGTAACATGGCTATGTACTTGGAATTTGGTTTGGACATCAAAAAGTATAATTTTGAGAAGATTTAGGCTTTTGGCTCACAAAATGGGTAGGATATCCTATATGGATGGGCAAATGATATCCAATTGGATTGAAATTTGATACATAGGCTTCTTATATCATGTAAAAGACTCCCATGATGTCAATTCCTCCACAAAAGGTCAATATGATCTTGGAGACATCCTACACGTAGGATGTCTACTTTCTCAGAATGACTTGATTTTGGTTTTGTGGGTAGCCCTTAGCATGTAGAACATGTCCTTGCTCTTAGATTTTGATTTGGATAAGTATTGGTGTTGTTAGGAGCATGTGTAGTGTTTTTAGGCTCAAAAAAGTGCATCTTTGAGGTTTTGGGGACCAAATGTGATGGCTCTGGCTTGAAATTTGATATATCAGCTTGTGAAGATGTTATAAAGATATGTGGAACTCAAAAACGCCAGCTGGAGGTCAAACAGGGCATTTAGACATCCTACGCGTAGGATGTCTATTTGATTATTTTTCATATCTGACTCCACAGCTAGCTTGGCAATGTGATAATGAGTATATTGTGCAAGTTTCATGTGATTTGGACTAGTTTTGGTAGATCTATGACCCTTTATTGCCTCTATGCTCTCACTTTCCGTTTTTTTGATGCATATGAGGTCAACTCTTGTCCAAATGTGATGAAACTTGATGGCTACCATGTATAAGCTATGTAGAAGTTGTGTATGAGGTAAGATATTGAGTTGGGTGCCCAAACATGGGTTGAGACATCCTACGTGTAGTATGTCTCCTAATGAATTCTTTTGGAGAAGTGATACTGGTATATGCCCTTAGCCCCCCTGAGTCCCCTTCAAGCCTTATTTCAATAAAAAAGTCAAAAAGATAGATAGAAACTCCCTGTTTGTCTTTCAGAGCCTCTTAGTCGTTTTCTAACTCTTGGAGTGCTTTTCTGCGATGAAATTTCTTGATGTTAGTTTCCATAGCTTCATGGTTCCTTGGGGAACCCTACCATATGGTTTTTGTTGGCTTTGGCTTCACCAGAGCTCTGTTTGGTGATTTGTCACTCTGGAAGTGCTCGTGGTTGTGTTTGCATGCCGTCGATGACTTGTGGTGGTCTACCACCATAGGACTTGGTTGTTGATTGTCTAGGCAAGCCGCTCGTGAAGTTTGGTGGCAAACGGACATCCGGTTTGGTCGTGAGAGCCCGTTGATGCTTTGGGTGTCCAATGTCGTTTCTGAAGATTAGTCCCGCTTTGGATCGCCTTATGGCCATGTGGGCTATATAGCCTTGTAGAGCATGTTGAGATGCTCCTACCCATGAGTTTTGGTAGCATTTGGACGACTTTCCATCGATTTACCACTTGGTGGCCTCTTGCAGGTCTCTAGAAGTTAGGATTTTTCCCAATGGTTTTTTTGCCTCCTTTGTGCATTCAACAGTGGTCTACTATGCTAGGGTAAAGCCCCTATGAAGCCTTATTGCTATTGGGTTAGCCGTTAGGTGGCTACCTCTACCTATAGGTCTCTACTGCACGTTCCCCATGTGAACCCTACACTAGTTTTTGTGATAAAACATCAAACATACGCAAAAATCTCAAGGTGGTGAGCCTACCTCTCATATATGCAGCCTATCAGGTGGTCGTGCGCGTAGTAGAAGTAGTTGGTAGTCCGGTTCGTACTAGGTGGCAAGAGCTCTCTCTCAAGAAAGAAATAGTAGAAATGAGCTCTAACTGAAGTGAAAAAAAAAAATAATGGGGGTCCCCAGACCACTTTCTATGAAATTTGACATGTGCTTCTGACTTCTTGCGCGATGCGGTTTAGAATCGAAAAGTTCTTGATTTAGACTCTGTTTGCCCAATTTCCGAGAAATTTGCCGTTTCGGTCAAAATCTGGCCAAAACACGCCTCCTGCTCCATTCACATAATTACGTCCCCATTGTACCATAGGTTTTCCTATTGTCACTGATTATCCCCATATTTTTTGTTTTTAATTACGACTGTATTTCACTTGCTTTTTGTATTTTTGAAGTTTTTCTGCCGATAATTAGTAAAATTAAAAAGAAAATAGCAAAATAAACCTAGAGGATCCCCAAAAATCACAATAACTCAAAAACATCACCGCAAAACACTATGTACACTCACATGCAATTTTTATGGCCGGATTTCTCCGTTTTGTCAATATTTTGCTCGAAAAATGGCTATTTTTACATATATACACACACACCTAGAGGCCTAATTTGGCGTTTGGCCCCATATACTTGTAGATTCGTACTGTATAAGAGCATATGTACTTTGGTTAGTCCAAAAAATTTCACAATCAAACGAAAACCCTTCAAAATAGTCAAAAAACATGCCCTGTTTTGCTCTTTTCACCTTCGTTGGGTCCACATTGAGAATGCCTTCCCCCCTCCTAGTCGGAGTCCTCCCGGACGACAAGGTATTGCCTCAGGGTATATGCAGTGCATGGGATAAAAATTATGCTAATGTGCGGCCTTGTAATATGGCCCTATCTGATGCATACTCTGCCAATGCATGGAAAAATTAATGTTGTGCGAGAGGAGGAAATAAGCAAGATGCTTATTGGCATCCGACGTCGAGGTTTCCTGTTTGTTGTTGGTTGGGTTGGCACTTTTTCTTTGCAAGTTAAAGTTGTAACTCTACAGCTCTTTGTTTGATCGTCTTTTTTGAAAAAGTTGCTTGGGTTGCCGCTACTGTCGATATGGCCGTGGGTGTTTTCGCAGATGGAATTGATGTGGCTGATGTGGCCATAATCTTTTTCTCTTTTAATTTCCCTTTGGAGTTTTGTTGTGGAGGCTTTTGTAGGTTTAATGCCTCGTCCTTGGTTGTCATTGCTGCTCTGTTTATCGGCACCCACATAGATTGGTTTGTCGGTTTCATATGTAGTGAGTGTCTGGCTGCTGGTGTTGCTTGTACTGAAGGGAGTTCCTGTTGCTTTGGCTTGGGAATCCAAATGCGTGTCGCATTTAAGTGGTTACTAAGCATTCTCTTTGGGATCCATATCTTTTTTATTCCCTTGGTTGTTGGTTTAACTGTGTTCTTCTGTTGACTTCTGCTGTTGTATTATGGTTTGTATGCCAGGTCGCCTCTATCCTTCCGTACCCATATTTGTTTTTTGCGTGTTTCTAACCTTGATGTATTCACTATGGTCTGTGTTTTCTTATTTTTGTAGTGAACATGGTTGTCAGTTCCCTGGTTCTTCTTCATGGGTATCGTGTTGTGCTTTATTGGCATCCATCCTTTTTGTTCTTTATCTAGTGATGGTGGTGCTATCATCTGGTTCTTTCGGGTTGGCTGAGAAAAGGCTACCACCTGTTGTTCTTGTGCATGCTGAATTTTGACTGTATCCAAATTCCAATCTATCTGCACATTATACTCTTTCTGCCAAGGTTGTTGCAATAACATGGGGTGTAGTGTGCTCGCATCCTCAACCACATAAAACTTATCGGGGTAAACATATCGATGTATTTGTACATGCAATATTGTCCAGCCCAGTGCTCGTAGCAAATGTGATGTACTACTTTCCAGCACTTGTTGAGTAGGATGTAGTTGGTCTTCCAGCTTGAGCTATTTATATAATTTGTAAGAGATCAAATTTGCTTGAGCTTCGAAATCAAGCAATACCGTCGATTCAACTTGATTGCTACCCACTTTGACTGCAATTATTGGTTCCACCGTGTCTTCACCAAAATTCGTTAATCGAATAGCATTTATTCGCAACGGTGATCTACTTTGTTGTTGTTGTCATAGAAGCCTTCTTTTTGCAATGCGTTCTTTTGCTTCTGCTTGTGCTTCTTCTCGTACCCTCTGTTTCTTCTTCATCTGTTGTTTTTCTTGATGGATTTGTTGAAGCATATCCTGTGTTAGTGGTAAATGATACTTTTTTAACCGACACCCACTAATCCAATTTGGCATTTCTTCTCCTGCCAATGTAGCACGTTTGACAGCTCCACTTTGTGATAAATCATTAATCACAAAGGGTCCCATCCCTTGCTTTTTAAGTTTCTTGGCATGTTGCTTCAAAGTATAAACAAGTACATAATCACCTGTTTTGAACTCTTTCGTACTCACGTGCTTGTCAAAAAACTCTTTTTGTCTTCTCTTTTTATCATAGATCGAAGCTACAGCTCTCTGTCGAAGTTCAACTAGCTTTTCAAGATCATCTATTCTTAAAGAGAGCTCATGGCCTGTCCATTCTAAGCGTTTCTCTACTCGTAGAGTTGGAGCTAAAAAGTCTATGGGTAATATAGCGTTTAGACCAAACACCATGTTGTATGGTGTTGTTCTAATAGATGTTTTATAAGCTACCCGGTATGCCCATAGTGTCGACTGTAATTGTTGATCCTAGTCTGTCCTTGAATTTGATACAATTTTAGTCAAAATAGTGCATAGTGTTTTATTTGTGGCCTCTGCTTGTCCATTTGCCTATGGATGATATGGAGCAGATTTTCTATGTATGACCATGAATTCTTCTAGCAGATACTCAATGATTTTATTAAGAAAATGTGTTCCTCGATCACTGACAATTTCTATCGGTAATCCGTATCGTACAAAGACATTCTCATACAAAAATTGTGTTGTGGCTCTTGCGTCTGCTTTTTGTGTTGCTTTGGCTTCTGTCCATTTTGTGAGATAGTCCGTAGCCACAATGATATATTGGTTATGGGTGCGATATGCAGGGGGTGAAATAGGCCCTATAGAATCAATTTCCCATTTTGCAAATGCCCGTGCTCCCATCATTGGCCGTAGTGGCATTTCATCTCTCCTTATCAACACCTTAGTGCGTTGACATGCATCACAACGCTTTACAAACTCCTCGGCATCTATGTGCAATGTAGGCCACCATATTCCTGCGGTTAAGACAAATTTTTTTGTCTTATCGCCTGAAAAATGGCCTCCACTTATTCCTCCATGTGCGTGTTCTAGAATCAGCAGCTATTCACTTTCACTTGCACAGATTCTAAGTTGATTGTCCTTTCCTCTCTTGTAGAGTTGATTTCCAATTAAATTAAAGTCTCGAGCCTCCAATTCTATAGCCCTTTTTTGCACTTTTGTTATGTTTTCAGGAAATGTCCTTGTAGTTAAGAAATCAATGATATATTGACTCCATGCAGGTGCAATGGTTACCTGAAACAATGTCGCGTGATCCACCGGTCGTTTGGCACTACATATAGTACAATTGTTAATATAAGCATGTGTGTCAGGATACATAGTTGGCCAATAAACTCCTAAGTGTTTCAATCTTTGGTGTGTTTTCATTGTTGAACAATGAAATGCACAATCTTGTATGTGTGCTTCTTCAAGATAATACTCGAATTCCTCTGGATTTATACATAATCGTAGAATTTGTTCCGAGCCTAGATGGTACAATCGTCCTGCAATCAACTGAAAATTTTTTGTTTGTTGAAATGTTTGTTGTTTGGATCTATCTCCCTTGTTACCAGATCTACCTCCAAAGGAAAGAATGCTAACAATTTCATGAGACTATTTGGGTACCATTTCAATATTGAAAAGATAAGCATAAGGTATGTCATCATCTACTCCTTCAGGAGCTTCCCCGTTTTGTAGCCTTGAAAGATGATCCACCCATAGATGATTTTTATCCTTTTTTACTACCACTATGAAGTCAAACTCTAGCAATATAATAAACCAGCGTACAATTCTCCCAGTATTGCATGGTTTATTCACTATCTCCCAGGATTGCATGGTTTATTCACTAGATACAAAAGAGCTTGATGATCTGTGAAGAACACAAATTTGTTTGCAAGCAAGTAATGCCGAAATTTTGTTACAGCATAAATCATTCCTAATTCCTCTCTTTCAGTGGTGGTGTAGTTCTTTTCTGCACTATTTAGCTATCGGCTCGCATAACAAACTAGAAAATCCATTGTTCCTTCTCGAGGTTGAGCCAGAATACTCCCAATTGCGTATGCAGAGGCATCAATGTGAACATGGAATATTCTTTAACGATCTGGTGCTTTAAGTACAGGTGCTGATACAAGGTTTTCCTTAAGCTTTTGGAATGAAGTTTCACACTTCTCAGTCGAGTCGAAACTGACTAATAAGTGACATAGAGGTTGTACAATGACCACATACATATATATGAATCTTCGATAGTATCCATAGTGTCCCATGAAGGATTGTACTTGTTTGGCATTAGTAGGCCTGGGCAAGTTTGCTATGACTCTAAGTTTGTCTAGATCAGTGGTTATGCTATTTGTTGAGACAATATGTCCTAAGATATGGCCTTGCCTTACCATAAAAATGCACTTTTCTGGGTTGAGACAGATTCGATATGTTCTGCACTTCTCAAATACCTTTCGTAAATGGTCAATATGTTCTTCTCATATAAGAGAGTGGACACAAAGATCATCCATATATATTTCTAAGAATATTCTCGGGTATTCTTTGAACACATGGTTCATTAACCTTTGGAAGGTAGCTGGGGAATTGGTTAGGCCAAAAGGCATAACTCTATATGCATATATTCCCCACTCTGTGGCAAATGTTGTTTTGTGTTGATCCTCTATTACAATTGCCACCCTCTCAAGCACATGTTATGTGATCGGCAAGGTATAATTATCCCTGATTGTGGTTGCGTTCACTTTTTTGAGGTCCACACACACACGCAACCTTTCATTCTTTTTGGGGACAGCCACAATGGGTGACACCCAATCTGTATGCTCGATTTCATAGATGAATTCAACTTCCATCAGCTTGTCAATCTCCTCTTTGATTCGTTTAGAGAATGTGTCATTATATGTGTAAGGCGTTGTTTTCTAGGTTTGGCATCTGATTTCAAAGGAATTGTATGTTGGCATATCGATGGATCAACTCCTTTGAGGTCTTTGTAGGACCATGCAAACACATCTTTATACTTCTTGAGAATTTGTATTAGCCGTTCTTCTTCTTCACGCTCTAAATCAGTTGCTGTATAGAAAGGCTCAGGCTCTTTGCCTAGCACAGCGAGGTCTATCCGTTTTGCATGTTCCGGCCCATCGTAAGATTTTTGGTTTATTCTTTCCCTTACTGGTGGTGGCATTATGATTTTTCTATCTTGGATAGTGAATTTTCGATAGTGGGATGGTACATTCATGTTTCCTTTTTCTGAATCCTCCTTACCATCACTTTCTCCCTCAGTAGTCCATACCTCTCGTAACGACCGTTTTAGTTCTTGAT
The DNA here is from genome assembly GCF_014529385.1 of Adiantum capillus-veneris. Taxonomy (NCBI): domain Eukaryota; kingdom Viridiplantae; phylum Streptophyta; class Polypodiopsida; order Polypodiales; family Pteridaceae; genus Adiantum; species Adiantum capillus-veneris. The sequence goes on along the minus strand of NC_140935.1, from coordinate 54,825,750 downwards.
ATTTCTTTTTATGCTCCACTCTGGATCTTTTGTCTTTTCCTATTTTGATTGCTGAGATTTTCTTGATTTTGTTTCTGTTTTAGTATTTCGTGCTTGTTTTATTTTCTCATGTGTCCTTTTCCTTCGAACTCTTGAGAATCTTTCTAATATTTGGTCTTTTACACAATCCTCTTCCTTGACAAGCATTAGATAGTGAGTTTTATCTTTTATCCTAAGCATCACGTTCTCTCTAATTTTGTTTTTCTCTCTTTTTTTTTAATAGCATTTCTGGCGTCTAGGGTGTTAATTTGAAAAACCATAAAACTTGATATTCGTGATTGTCTCCCCACGCTCACTTGAGCTGTCTGAACACTCGTTATCTGCATTGTTACTTAATTCCAGATGCTCAGAGGAGTCATAAAACTCTTCTTGTTCTGGTGAGTCTACATGATGCTCACAGTCTTACCATGTAATAGGGTAGCACATCAAAGCCATTCTTATCGCAAAATTTTGTCGTTGGACTATCTATAATGGTACAGACATCCAATGTTGCTAGTATGTATTCACATTCCAAAGGTTCTAAGGCATCTTTGGGAAAAGGTTCCGGAATGTAATCCTTGTCCTCAATAGCCCTTTCTAAGATGCATTCTTCTCTTTTTAATCTCCCACAGTGTGAAGCTCCGCACATCCATAGCTCTTTTTTTTGCCCTAACCATGCTGGGAGTTCGGACCCTGTCAATGTAGCTGAATCAAACTCTTCCATTGGTGTCTGGTTCACATCCTTGTAACTATGGTCTTTTAGGTATATTTTGGTTGTACCTCCCCCGTCTGAGGTATATGTGGTCATAACCCCAATCCTGGACCATCTTTAATTGTCTCATGAATGGTTCCCAAGATGATCTCGTAATTGTTCTTTTTGTCGAAATCAACTATTGCAAATGTATGCTCATACTCGATTTTGCAAGAGGTGACAATTAGTTTTTTCTAAAATTCCTAGAGGCTTTTCCATGAACCCATCTGCTAGTTGCAATTTCATTGTGGTAGCCTTCAAGGCCGGTTTTCCCTATTTTTTCTAGATTTCTTTGGTGGCGATAGCGACTCCCGCTCCACTATCAAGAATAGCTTTGAAAACTACTCCCTAGAATTCTACTGGTAGTGTGGTATTTCCATCTTCTCCCTCGTAATATTATCCAACCTTGTTTAAAGATATTGGCCTAGTGTTTAGTTGAGGCTTGTCCAATTCTTTGATCCCTTCTTGAAGCTTTGAGGTAGGGTCTTTTACTCCAAATTTTTCTAACCATTTGCCTACGTTGGTCCACATGTTTGGTCGTAACCTAAGGAGCTTTTTTAACGTGATTGTGCATGCACAGGGGTGGACAATAACTCAATCAACCCTTGTAAGCCCATCACTCCATTGGAAGAAAGTCTTTGAGATGGGATTGCTCTCACCTCAGACTTAGCTTCATACTCCCTAGGTAAGAGGGTAGAGTTTTTAGCGAGTCTAGTTGGTTGTGCCCCGAACTAATTGAACCCTGGTCTCCCCCTTGTGAATGCATATCAAAGTTTATTTGTGATCTTGCCTCAAACTCTTCAATGGGAGGTAAAATCTCATTTTTCTCCTTTCTCGTGCTATTTATTTTGTGGTTCACCCTGTTAGCTTCATTTGCTTTCCATATTTGCTTCCACAAGTCATCTAGAGTGTTATAATCTTTACCCATTTCTACCAATGTTTTAGGTTGGAAACCATCAATTGTCTCATCTGTTGTATTTGGTACTATGATAGGTTCTCTCCTAGACTCAGATGCAGTCGTGAGTCTCTCCTTCGTGTCTACTTGTTTCTCTAGAGTTGGTTTGATAGGGGTTGGAGCTGGTACCTCGTGCCAACTTGCAGGTTTACAAAGCAAATTTTCTATCAAGGATTGGGTTGTTTCAATCATCCTTCGACACATTTCCAACCTCTGTTTTTCTATTTCTGCATATGGATAAGTCATCCATCTTTGCTCTTGGGTTTGGTTGTTTTTGAGTCTGGCTTCGTATGCTTTTAAAAGTGCGTCTAGCTGCTCATTTACTTTTTCTACCAACACTAATCCGCCTGATCCTGCACTTTTGGGTTCTTCTACTTCCTAAGGCCCTATTGTTGCCGCATTGTGTGAGCTTAAACTAGTTAGATCCTCTAGCCGCTCCAATCTGCCTTGTGTGTGTTAACTCCTTACATAGATCCGTTTGCTCTCGTTCTCTCCTGGCTTTCATATGCACCTTTCTAGATTTCCAAGTGCTTCTCTGATTTTTCATTTTTGCACTTGGGGCATCGGTCTTTGACCCTTCAATTATGGGTTCGTTTGTCATTCTTTGAGCATGGGCTCGTGTCACTGCCTGAATAGGTATTACTGTCTCGTTTTCTGACCCTCCACTGGAAGGTACTACTTCCATCATATTCAAAGTAGTTTTTGCTCCTTTGCTCGGGTTCTTAGGGCAATCAGGAATCAAGTGAGTAATTCCACACTCGATGAAATATGCATTGACTCTAATGGTTTCATCATGAGGACAGTCTCTTAGCCAATAGTCTCTGCCACACTTGTAGCTCCTTGAGCTCCTCTATTTTGGTATGCATGCTTCTGCCCGCCCATGCCTCCGTTGGCTATGAGCAACAGTGTTCGTTCATCCAAACTGTATCTTCCTTCTCCTGCTGTCTGTGTAGCTGTTGGTGGTCCTGCACATCTAATGTGCTCCTGGCTTACAGCTACTTCTCCTTTTGGTGTTGTCTTAGTGGACTGCTTCCACTTTGTTGTGAGGATGAATCGTCATGAAGATCCTTGAATTCACCCTCCTTGTAGACCGCACAATTGTCTACAAGGTAAAGAGCCTCCTTAGTTAACTCATTTAACGTTGTGCTCCTCTTCATATGTAAGTCCTTCTGGAGATCTGGGTTCCTTAGTCCTTGAATAAATTTAAGCATAAGCCTATACTGAGTTGGTAGTTTTTCCACAGGGCAAAACTTCACATATCTTTTTAGTCGTAGGGCTACCTTTCGCACAGATTCTCCCTCTTTCTATTTGAATTTATGGATTTGTGAAACAGTATTACGAGCTATCCCTCTTTGTGGGAATTCCTCAATAAACTCGTCAAACACCTCCTCCATAGACTCGAAATCTCTACTCTTTACAGAGTCAAACCAAGTAGCGGCATCCTCTTCTGGGGTAAGCCGAAACCCTGCAGATTGAGTAGGGAAGTCCAACACTTCTTCAGCTCTAATTACACGCACAAAGGCTGCAACATGATCCCTAAGATCTCTATTTCTCATGTATTTCTTGTTTACCCATTTTTGCACCTGGGAAGGTTTAATTCTAGATGGTCTACAAATCTCATCATTGGTTCTCCTCATCCTACTCTATATACTTCCTCCGGCCTTCGGTAGTGGGAGGGTTCCTCTCCCAGAGGAGCCATAATTTCTGATGGTTCTTGCAAGAGGTAGTTCATCTCTTCGAACTTGATCTATTGGTTGTCTTCTGGGCACTGCCAATTCTTGAGTTTTTGTCTTACTCTCGCCTTGATACTGTGAATAGAGTGGTGGTTCTTGTAAATCTCTTAGCCCTTGTGCGGATGGATAACCATCTCTGTTTCGATCTTCTTCTAATGTCGCACTTTGTTGAATCCATGCTTGCAATGATGGTTGGGTTGCTTGTTGGTTTTGGTAGTTGAGCGTGTGTTGTCGGTTAGAATGTAATGCTATCTCGTACTCTTCTGAAAATGGTTTTGTTGACTTGCTAGGGTAATAGGTGGACCTTGGTACTTCTTTGAGGGCATATGTTGATGTTTTTCAAACTATTTCCTTTTCTACCTCCTCTGAGAGAATTCCTTTGTATTCTCGCCCGTACCTGTCAACAAAAATGATATCCTTCCCCATAGAAATTTCATAAGAGAATAAGTAAAGAACCTTATCTTTGCTTAATTCATTTGGGTAGGGTTCTTTGCATCAAAAATAAGAAACTATTCCCTCGCTCTCATGCTTGTAAATTCCCACATTCTCATTATAGGTAGAGACCCTAGTTGTTTTTTTATCATACATTAAAAGAGCTCTAGGTCGACCAATTTTTGGAGGCGGCTCTTGAGCTTCTGAGACCATTTTTCCTTTTGCCACATTATCTCCATATCTATTGTAATCCTCAGGGTTACTAACTATTGATAGCCGTTGTTTGGCTCTCTGTAATTGCCATAGTGAGTTATCTCACCCTACCAAAATCACCCAAACACTGTGGCTATCCCTACCATTTCACTGTACATAGGCGTGCGTGAGTCACGGGACTTTTCCCATATCTCCTTACTGAAATAAAAAACCCTCAATTAACTAGGCATTGGGCTAGTTGAGCCAAAAAAATTTTAAAAATATAAGTATATTATGGCCCATGCGTATGTAAATATTCTTTTGTATATAGGGCCTAAATAAAAGATTTTTTCATAATTATTTTGGTATTTATTTAAATATTTCTACCTAGGTGTGTGTTATTTATGCTTTGTACATTGCCTCACCATTACCACAATTTTTTCTTACCATTTTTCATACTCTTTATTCCATATAGAAATATTTTCATGTAAGCTTCTCTTATATTTGGTGTAACTCCACCACAACAAAAATCCAAAAAAACTAGTTTTATTTATGTGTATATTTTTTCACTATTGTGATTTTTCCCTTCCTACATCTATTTTGTTTTTTTTTTCTAAAAAATTAGAACACCAAAAATATTTATCTTTTTATGGTAGCCTCATAATGAGAGAGATTTCTTTTGACCCCTTTATATTTTTTTTCCACTTATATTATTTATATTTGACATGTACATATTTTTTAGACCCCTCAATATTTGATTTTCTTAGTTGTACTATTCACTTATATCATAATCTCAACAATATCTTCAATTATAGACCTACCAAATAAGGTCAAGGGTAGGTGGCATGCAAACATGCACTATGGAGGGCTCACTCTTGGAGGTATTCAAAAGAATCATCCAAAGAAGGACCCCACAAGGACCTTGTGCAGTGGAAAAAAACGGTCGGTTTTGCTGAATTTTTAAAGTTCACTTGCTCTCCGAATTTGAAAAGGTGATACAAACAAAAGTTGTAGCTCGTGGGCTGAACTTTTGCCTCAAATTTTTTCATATTTTTTTGAGCTACGAGCTGTGAGCTATGATTTTATTAGTGGACCCTAGTTTTCCCATGCTATGCAGCCACACTCTCTCTTCCACTTTATCATTTTCCTCTTTCACACACACTTCTCCACTCATCATCCCCACCTCTCTCACCACTCCTCTCTGCACCCTACTCACCTTCTCCTCAACCTTGAAGAATAAGAGAAACCATGGTGAACTCATACCTCCCACACACAATTCCATTCCAAAATTGACCACCTAGTCTCATTTTTCCTCCTCCAAATTACCCATATCTATCAAAAAAACCACAAAATTCAGCCTCTTCTCTTAAAAGACAGCATCATGGTGGTTGATTTCTCAGCTTCAATTACCTTGTCTCTCAAGGAAGGTCAAGAGTGGAGAAAAAATGTACCGTCAAAGCTAGTGGACCGTCAACAAACGTCAAAATTGGCCCTACTCAAGACACTTGGAGCATCAACCTTGTAAGAAATCCACCTTTTCTTACCTCTTAAGAGTTTTTCTTCCTTATTTGTATCCTACATGGATACTTCCATTGTAAATATCCAATTCCATTTGTAAATTAATACTAACTCTACTAACACTAACCCACTATGAAAAGTCCTATCACCTCCATTTCTCTCCTCTCTCTTTCCCCACCAACTTCTTGATAATTCCAAGCAAAAGAAATTAGATAAATGGTTGAAAATCTAACCCAACCATGGTTAGAGGAGTAACCCTAGCCTTCAAAATTGCTATAAAAGGAGGGTGTGGCTAGCACAAATTGGGGGAGCCATAAGCAAGAGCACTATGCTATAGCTTGAGAAGCCAATCTCAACCTCTCTAGAAGGAGCTCTTGAGTGGAAGCTCATTGTCTTATGCATGTGCATGTGGGTATTAGCAAGGGAACTCTATGCCATTGTAAGAGAGAGAGTGATCATTCAATTGAGAGTAGGAAATCTATCATTTCTCCTACTAGTGTAAGCCCAACATTTGCTAAATCAAGGAGGGTGGATTTGGACTAAGCTTGGATACTTTGTCTCCCTTCCAACGTGAAGTAATGGACAACAATGATGCGTAAGTGTCTTGGTGTTTTTTGTTAAGTTCTTGATAGCTTGTCTCTGGTGTTGTCATCAATCTAGCCATAAATCCCACATACTGTAAGAGGGCGACAGGGTGGAGAGGACTCCCCTGGCTTTAAGACAGTGATTGGGGTGGCTTTTCTTGTGATGTGTTGTGGTGAAATTTACGCAAGCTATGTTGAACAAATACTAATCTCACTTTGATTTGTCATGACAGATTTGTAAGAAGGCATTAGTGCAACAAGCACCCCCTTCCCCCTTCTCTCTCTTTCTTACATATATAATTGTGTTTGCTTGATCATTGCCGATACGTTTCAAAGCAGCCCGAGCACTATCTCTCTCTCTCTCTCTCTCTCTCTCTCTCTCTCTCTCTCTCTCTCTCTCTCTCTCTCTCTCTCTTACGCGTCCTAGTTCGCATCCAAAACTAGGTGGTGCCCCAAATTTGTGTAGGGTTAGGTTGCGGGTTTGTGTGTGTGTTTGTTGTTTTTCCAACCCCAACCCAATTGAGCAGCACGGGAGCCTTGAAGGGTGTCTAGAGGTTGCTCTTCTTGTTGCCCGCCCCGGACCGCCTCAAATTGGTGCCCCCACGGAGGACAGGCTTGTGTATGTTTTGTGAAGGCTCAACCTTTAGCATAATCAAGTAGCTTGCATGAATCACGAGAATTTGTATGATCCCTTCATTCCCATTGCAAGGCAAAAGGTACACATAATTGTTAGTACTAAGTTGCAATTTCAACGAGTAATTCGTAGAATTTTAGGTCCTCTTAGGTTAGCCGAGATAAACACTTCGGTAAATCCTTTTATTTTGCCTCTCATTAGGTACGATATTAGCTTGGACGTCTATATTTTTGTGTTATTTTAAGCATTAGGACATGCATAGGCCATGGATAATGGCCCAGGAATAGAGGTTTTTCCCTTTCATTTTACTCCACACATTAGAATAAACGTTGCAATTAGTAGAAAGATCCATTTTCAACAACGAATGGTGTTCATGTTTGGTGCCCAAAGAGTAGGATAAATTCTTGCATCACCAAACCCTGTCATTCTACCTCTCATCAACTACCACACTGCTTTTGATGTACATGTGTTCATTTTATTTTAAAATGAAGTGCAGCCCGGCAAAATAGTGTGTATGTTTGTTTTTTTCTTTGTCCAAGTTGTTACAAGAAACAAAAAACGATCATTTGTTCTAACTGGGAATGTGTGTGCAGTGAAAGTTCAATCCTTAGAGATCTAGCTCTATTACCAATTGAGTTGCAGGAGCAAGTAGTAAGGCGTCTCCCTCATAACAAGAGGGTGGTGAAGTTAAGACGGAAGGTCCTACGCGTGGATTCCATTTTCCTCTTGTTGTTGGGCACTAAGGAAGACCGCGCATTCATCCAACTAGTGTGTGCCCTAAGATTGGTAACTAGAGTGAAATTTGGCGTTTGGCGAGTGCATTTCACCATTGAGGAAGACTCTTCAGGAAACTTGTGGCCAGAGTTCATGCTTCATAGACTCACATTTGGTGAATTTTTCCCTCATTTGCGTCTTATTAATAGTCTTCCTTTCGCTTTCAACAAAGGAGATAGGGAGCTATTCATAGCTTGTCTTAATAAAGAGAGCATAGAGAAGATTGCAAATTTGTATAAATTCTCATCCTTCTCTACTTTCTATGACACTTTGTTCATAGAGACATTGTAAATCTCTTTATGCTTTTGAATGATTTAACCATAATCCTAAGGAGTTTTTGTCCAGGAATTTTGTAGCACAAGTGGAGTCTTTAAATCTTGCAAACTTGATTGGACTTGATGAGGATGTTCTTTATGAAATTGTGAGAAGGTTGCCTCACTCCGACTGTGTGGAACTCGAAGGAAAGGAGCTCCTAGTCAATCGCTACTTTCTCACGGCCTTCGACGAGCATGAAGATCTAGTTTTTATACAAGTGCGTTGGGAATTGTAGAGCAAGTGCAATTTATCACTTGGGACGTGGTTGCTCTTTTGGATCCAGAAAATGAAGTTCTAGAGATTTCTGTTTATCACCTTAGCTTTGAAGAATTTCAACCCTTCTTAGAGCTCATCAATAGTCTACCTTTTTGTTTTGATCAAACAAATCGAGACCTTATTGAAGCTTGGATAGCTGAAGAAGAAAACCTAGAGTGGTATTTTCTTACTTCTTCATTTGTAGGCGAGTGGTTCTAATCTCTATTGTATCCCTTATTGTAACTCGTGTTGTAATCTTTCATAATAATGGAGAGCCAACGCCAAATGTCTGGATATCCTCTTTTATTTGGAGAGCCTGGAGAGGATACAGAATTATTTTTAGCAAATTTCAAGATGTCTTGCCGTATCAAGAGGATAGTAACCGATCAAGAACGTGTAGAAATGTTTGAGGTGGTCCTCAGGAAAGATGCTAGTACTTGGTTTGACTCTTTGCCTGAGGAAGTTAAGGGGAATTACATAGAAGTTTTGAATCGTTTTAAGAGATACTTCTTTGATCCCCAAAACACTCAAAAACTATGGCAAGACATTGTTTCTCATAAGCAAAAAGACTTAGATGACTACTACTTGTACAAGCAAGAGTTTCTACGTCTTTGGGCTCTATGGATACGAAATGTTGCTAACCCTAGTGATGGTGCAGAATTTTTAAAGAAGGAGAGGTTCATAGCCGGACTCTTTCTTGACCTTAAGGTAAAAGTTGAGGCGGGTGCACCTGCTACTTTTGATGCAGCTGAAACTAGGGCTGCTGAGAAGTATAGGAAACTCAAGTGCTTAAGGGGAGAGGTTCCAATAGAAGGTCTTAGACCCAAAGGTAAGTCACAAGCATCAACATCTAGGGAGCTTCCTGAGGTAACGGCTGAAGTGATTGAGAAGTTAAATGAATCTTTAAGCAGCCTGTCAATTCACCTTGCACAAGCTGTAGGTCCAAAGGGACAAGCAAAGAAGTCAGAAGAGAGAGAGCCACGAACTAGGAGAGTCTTGCAATGTTGGAATTGCGGAGAGTCTGGACATGGGATGTATAATTTTCCTTGGCCCCGTGGAGAGCCAGAGAGACCTAACTTGAATTACCCAGCGATGAATGCAGGAGAAGGAGCTGGTCAACAACCAAGGCTTCTACAAAGGCCAAATGGACCAAGACCACCTCCACAAGGGGTAGAAGGAGTTCCACCTTTGCCAGATCCAAATGTGCATGTGGTAGAGGTGACAAATTCAAATGAGGTTGACATGGAAGCCAATGGCATTAAGCGTGGCCGAGGAAAAGGTAAAGAGAAAGAAGGAGTCACATCACAGAGTGACCATGGACAAGGCAAGAAGGCAAAGGAGACCAAGGAAGCTAAGAGGACTCGACGTCGTATCAATCTCCAAGACTTCCCTCTCGGACATGGTATGGCTCCATACAACCTATTGGAAGACATGCGAGGTAAGGGTCCTGATATCTCATGGCCTCAGTTTCTTGCATTATGCCCACAAGTTAGGAGGGATTTAACAAAGGCAGTTAGCACTAGGAGAAAGGTAAAAGAGAGTTTTCCTGTTGTAAAAATTGCACATGCTGAAATGAACGAGGATATTACACCTGTGCTAGATTGTTACATAAAAGGAAGATTGGTTAGGAAAGGTCTAGTGGATAGGGGTGCACAAATTTGCATCATGACAGAAGGACTCATGCAAAGACTAGGCATGCACATCCATGAGACACCTGAAATCAAAGTGAAAATGGCAAACAATAGCAAGGCTAGGTGCGTAGGCATTTGTAAAAATGTTTTTGTGGAGGCCTTTGGCATTAAGAAGGCAGTGGATTTCTATGTCATGTCTACCAAGGGAAATGGTTACCCATTTATCCTAGGAAGACCATGGCTAATGAAAATGCGAGCTTTGCAGGATTGGGAGAGTGGAAAGCTAATTTGCAGGAACGACAATCATAAGAAGGTTGTCTTTGACATGAAGGAGCAACGCCAAGAGGAGCTCCATGAAGAATCATCTCAAAGTGAGACGGAAGAAGGTTGGACCGATAGCACTTCAGAAGAAGAAAGTGGCGGCAGCATTACTGAAGAGGAGTCTTCCATCGAAGTCATGGGGGTAAGGTTTAAACCAAGCAACCAAGAGACCTCTTGTCAAGGCTTGGAGGAGGTAGGTCCTCAAGAGAACGAAGGTGTTCAAGATGAAGGGATGCTGGAAGGTATGCTATCAACAACACTTACAAAGGATGAAAGAGAGGAGTTCAAATGTGTGCTAAGGAAGTTTCCTAGTCTTTTTGCTAAAGGCTACACCGACGTGCGTGGGGTAGATGTTGTTCAACACAAGATTGAGTTAAAGCCTGAGGCCACACCTAAAGCTCAGAAGCTACGAAGGCTAGGAGTTATAAAGGAACAGGCTCTACTCAAGGAGGTAAGAAAGCTTCTAGCAGCAGGTTTCATTTATCTAGTGGAGAATTCAGAGTGGTTCTCTCCTGTTGTTGTCACTCCTAAGAAAAATGGCAAGTGGAGGGTGTGTGTGGATTACCGTCCCCTCAATGAGGCAACAAAAAGAGATCACTTTCCCCTCCCATTCCAGGATGAGATACTAAATGAGGTAGCTGGTCATGAGAAGTACACTGTGTGCGATGGTTACTCAGGTTACTTTCAAATAGGGATTGCATTGGAGGATCAATTGGAAACAACCTTTATCACTCGTTGGGGTTGTTATGCTTTTAGAGTCATGCCATTTGGTCTGACAAATGCTCCTGCAACATTCCAACGTTTCATGAATATGGTGTTTCAAGCATTCTTTGGAAAGTCAATTAGGGTGTTCATTGATGATTTCTGTATTTATAGCTCAAAATCATTGCATCTACAAAGGGTAGAAGAAGGTTTAAAGAAGCTCTACGAGATGGGAGGTCAACTCAACCCCGACAAGTGCCATATAGGTGAGGATGAAGTAATCTTGCTTGGTCATAAAGTTTCTTACAAATGCATTGAAGTGGATCCTTCAAAGGCAAAGGCTCTTATTGAGCTACCATCACCCAAGAGTCTTAAGGGGGTCATCTCATTCATTCAAAAGGTGAAGTATATGTCACGCTTCATTCACTTAGCCTCGGAGTTACTTCACCCTTTGCAAAAGTTGACACAACAAGTAGAATTTGCATGGTCTGATGAGCTTGAAGAGTATTTTTGTAACATTAAAGTCATTTTGTCAGAGCTACCAACACTCATGCCTCCTTGTTGGGAGTACAAATTCTTTGTTAGCTCTAGTGTTGGGAAAGAAACAATTGGTGCTGTGTTGCTACAACAAGATCTCCACAGTACAAGGATGCGACCCATCTACTTTGCTAGTAGGGTCATGAATGCTTTGGAGAGAGACTACACAGAAGCAGAACTCATGATGCTTTCTCTCATGTTTGCGGTGAGAAAGCTTAGATCCTACCTGCTACCAAAACCTTTTGTAATCCTCACCGCAGAGAATTTGTTCCCTTGGGTGTCATCTCAAATGAATCTTAGTACTAGAATCTCAAAGTGGATTATGGAGTTGAAAGAGTTTCAATACTCTTTCAAGGTAGAAGATAGTGTGCGTGCACAATTGGCAGGGATTCTCACTTATAGGGTGCATGAAAAGGAGATTAAGGTGCCTGAAGTAAAGACCCTACCATTGCCACCACCAAAAAGTATTCCTAATGCTTTTACCTTGTTCTTTGATGGAGCTTTTCGTCGAGCCACATGAAAAGCAGGGGTAGGGCTAGTGTTGCTCAACCCAAGTGGAGAGGTGGTCATGAAAGAGAAGTTCAATCTACCAAGTTCAGCTAGCAACAATGAAGTAGAATATGACACACTACTTCATGGTTTAAAAATATGCATTGGTCACGGTATACAACATCTCATGGTAAACTGGGATGCACTTCTCATTGTGAAGTAGATTTTAGGCATTTGGGCATGCAAAAATGAAAGCTTAAGGACAAAAGTTCATGCCATTCGTAAGATGTTTAATCAGTTTGAAGAAGTGCAACTATATCATATTCCGAGGAAACAAAATGAAGATGCCGATTTACTTGCACAACAAGCAGTTACATGTGTTAAGAGAGAAGTGCAGGTCATCATGGTGGCAGCATCTGTCAAGCAACCGAGATACCAGGGATTGGAGTCATTGGCTCCCATTATTAGCTACATTTTGGAGGGTGAGTTTCCACAAGACTTCACGAAGGCTCAGAAGAGGAGACTCATGAAGAAGGCAAGCATGTATCTCTTCCTAAAAGGCTCCCTCTATCAAAGAGGGAGGGATCAAGTATGTAGAAGAGTACCAACTATTGAGGAAATTCCAGCCATTCTAAAAGGTTTGCATGAAGAAGCATGTGGTGGTCATTTTGCCCAAGAATTAACTGTGAAGAAGATTTTGCTTGCGGGGTATGTTTGGCCAAGTCTGCATGTGGATGTCCAACATTGGTGTAAAAGTTGTCACAATTGTCAGGTAAATGGGAATAGAGGATTGGTTTATGGTCCAAGGCAAATCGTGCTTGCAAATGGACCCTTTGAAAAGTGGGGCATTGATGCTATGGGTCCTCTGCCTAGGACAAAAAATGGTAAACTCTACATTCTAGTGGCTTTAGACTATATGACTAGGTGGGTGGAAGCACAAAGTGTGGCAAAGTTAAATGAGAGGACAGTGAGCAAATTCGTCTACACTCACATTTGTTGTAGATTTGGCACACCTTTGGATATTGTTTTTGATAATGGTCCAGGGTTTAGAAAGGGATTGCTCACAGAAGTCTGTGAAGAACTTCGCATTCTACATCGTCACAGTACACCCTACTATCCCCAATCAAATGGTTTGGTAGAAAAAGCTAATGGTGTCATTGCAGGCATCATTAGAAAGATGGTGAAAAACAAGACAAAGTTGTGGGATGACTTCTTGGATGGTGCCTTGTGGGCATATCGAACCACATATAGGGAATCCACGAAGTTCACACCATTTCACTTGGTCTATGGTCAAGAGGATTTACAGCCAATTGAGCTAAACATTCCAACAATTGGACTTCATGGAAAATCAGCACAAGATGATCAAGAGGCATGGATGGATCGACTTCTTACCTTAGCTGAGCTTGAGTGGAAAAGAGAAGCAGCATACAAGTGCTATAAGAGGAAAGCCACACAGACAAAGGAGAAGCTTGACAAGAAACTGAAGGACAAAGGCATCAATGAAGGAGATCTTGTGCTAAGGTATGACAATCGACTCGATAATCGTTTTGATGCCAAATTTGAAACAAGATGGCAGGGGCCATACATAGTCAATAAGGCTTTCAATTCAAGTTACTATCAACTTATGGACTTGAATGGGAAAGAGCACTCCAGGAAGGTAAACGGCTATCGCTTGAAGCCTTACTTGAGTCGCCTTCTACCAAAGGATCTTCCAGAGCAAAAGGCAACTATCTCATGTAAGTATTGTTCCATGAAGCATGAGTGTAACACAAACCAAAATTCCAAGGGGCCAAACAATGAAGATCTTGTCAAAGACTCTGAAGCACTCTCTTTGGAGAAGATTCTTTATGATGGTACATGAATATACCATCATCCTGGGGGAGGGCTAATGATAACCGTTTTTCGGCTATCTGTAATTGCCATAGTGAGTTATCTCACCCTACCAAAATCACCCAAACACTGTGGCTATCCCTACCATTTCACTTTACATAGGCATGCGTGAGTCACGGGACTTTTCCCATATCTCCTTACTGAAATAAAAAACCCTCAATTAGCTAGGCATTGGGCTAGTTGAGCCAAAAAAAAATTTAAAAATATAAGTATATTATGGCCCATGCGTATGTAAATATTCCTTTGTATATAGGGCCTAGATAAAAGATTTTTTCATAATTATTCTGGTATTTATTTAAATATTTCTACCTAGGTGTGTGTTATTTATGCTTTGTACATTGCCTCACCATTACCACAATTTTTTCTTACCATTTTTCATACTCTTTATTCCATATAGAAATATTTTCATGTAAGCTTCTCTTATATTTGGTGTAACTCCACCACAACAAAAATCCAAAAAAACTAGTTTTATTTATGTGTATATTTTTTCACTATTGTGATTTTTCCCTTCCTACATCTATTTTGTTTTTTTTTTCTAAAAAATTAGAACACCAAAAATATTTATCTTTTTATGGTAGCCTCATAATGAGAGAGATTTCTTTTGACCCCTTTATATTTTTTTTCCACTTATATTATTTATATTTGACATGTACATATTTTTTAGACCCCTCAATATTTGATTTTCTTAGTTGTACTATTCACTTATATCATAATCTCAACAATATCTTCAATTATAGACCTACCAAATAAGGTCAAGGGTAGGTGGCATGCAAACATGCACTATGGAGGGCTCACTCTTGGAGGTATTCAAAAGAATCATCCAAAGAAGGACCCCACAAGGACCTTGTGCAGTGGAAAAAAACGGTCGGTTTTGCTGAATTTTTAAAGTTCACTTGCTCTCCGAATTTGAAAAGGTGATACAAACAAAAGTTGTAGCTCGTGGGCTGAACTTTTGCCTCAAATTTTTTCATATTTTTTTGAGCTACGAGCTGTGAGCTATGATTTTATTAGTGGACCCTAGTTTTCCCATGCTATGCAGCCACACTCTCTCTTCCACTTTATCATTTTCCTCTTTCACACACACTTCTCCACTCATCATCCCCACCTCTCTCACCACTCCTCTCTGCACCCTACTCACCTTCTCCTCAACCTTGAAGAATAAGAGAAACCATGGTGAACTCATACCTCCCACACACAATTCCATTCCAAAATTGACCACCTAGTCTCATTTTTCCTCCTCCAAATTACCCATATCTATCAAAAAAACCACAAAATTCAGCCTCTTCTCTTAAAAGACAGCATCATGGTGGTTGATTTCTCAGCTTCAATTACCTTGTCTCTCAAGGAAGGTCAAGAGTGGAGAAAAAATGTACCGTCAAAGCTAGTGGACCGTCAACAAACGTCAAAATTGGCCCTACTCAAGACACTTGGAGCATCAACCTTGTAAGAAATCCACCTTTTCTTACCTCTTAAGAGTTTTTCTTCCTTATTTGTATCCTACATGGATACTTCCATTGTAAATATCCAATTCCATTTGTAAATTAATACTAACTCTACTAACACTAACCCACTATGAAAAGTCCTATCACCTCCATTTCTCTCCTCTCTCTTTCCCCACCAACTTCTTGATAATTCCAAGCAAAAGAAATTAGATAAATGGTTGAAAATCTAACCCAACCATGGTTAGAGGAGTAACCCTAGCCTTCAAAATTGCTATAAAAGGAGGGTGTGGCTAGCACAAATTGGGGGAGCCATAAGCAAGAGCACTATGCTATAGCTTGAGAAGCCAATCTCAACCTCTCTAGAAGGAGCTCTTGAGTGGAAGCTCATTGTCTTATGCATGTGCATGTGGGTATTAGCAAGGGAAATCTATGCCATTGTAAGAGAGAGAGTGATCATTCAATTGAGAGTAGGAAATCTATCATTTCTCCTACTAGTGTAAGCCCAACATTTGCTGAATCAAGGAGGGTGGATTTGGACTAAGCTTGGATACTTTGTCTCCCTTCCAACGTGAAGTAATGGACAACAATGATGCGTAAGTGTCTTGGTGTTTTTTGTTAAGTTCTTGATAGCTTGTCTCTGGTGTTGTCATCAATCTAGCCATAAATCCCACATACTGTAAGAGGGCGACAGGGTGGAGAGGACTCCCCTGGCTTTAAGACAGTGATTGGGGTGGCTTTTCTTGTGATGTGTTGTGGTGAAATTTACGCAAGCTATGTTGAACAAATACTAATCTCACTTTGATTTGTCATGACAGATTTGTAAGAAGGCATTAGTGCAACAAGCACCCCCTTCCCCCTTCTCTCTCTTTCTTACATATATAATTGTGTTTGCTTGATCATTGCCGATACGTTTCAAAGCAGCCCGAGCACTATCTCTCTCTCTCTGTCTCTCTCTCTCTCTCTCTCTCTCTCTCTCTCTCTCTCTCTCTCTCTCTCTCTCTCTCTCTCTCTCTCTCTCTCTCTCTCTCTTACGCGTCCTAGTTCGCATCCAAAACTAGGTGGTGCCCCAAATTTGTGTAGGGTTAGGTTGCGGGTTTGTGTGTGTGTTTGTTGTTTTTCCAACCCCAACCCAATTGAGCAGCACTGGAGCCTTGAAGGGTGTCTAGAGGTTGCTCTTCTTGTTGCCCGCCCCGGACCGCCTCACTATCAGATAGTGGTTCCCCTTTTCATCTCGAAATCTATATCCATCATCATAGAATTGAATTATCTCTAGTCTCTGAGAAGGTCTTTCTTCTCTACAAATACACTTTTGTCCCCGATAGTCATAATAAACTAGGGCTCCTCTAGAGTTTGTTTCTTCTAAGAAGATTATAGTGAACTTGGCATCGTTCAAAGAGGTACTTCCTCCTAGCATTGGTCCTTCACCGGAGAAACCTCCTGGCTGTTGGCTACCCATCATGAAGAACGACTTAGACATTTTCCCAATAGTAGATGTGTGGCACAAAAGAAAGAATCGGGGACAAGGTTATGTGGATGGTGGAGCCCAAATATGTGTCATAACACACTCATGTGTTCAAAAGATGGGTCTTACAGGGACTGGCGTGTCAAGCTTCCGGATCAGATTGGCAAACCATCAAAAAGTAAAATGTTTGGGTGTTTTAAAGATCTTAGAAGTGGAGGCATATGATGCAAAGGCAGTGATTGATTTTCATGTGATGCCAGTAGGGTTGGGAGCATATCTTATTATACTGGGCAGACCATGGTTACGTGTAGTGGGAGCTATTCAAGATTGGTGACGTGGTACGATTAGCCTCTATGGAAAGACAGGTGCCAAGAAGCTATATAATATGGACATAAGGAAACGATTGGAGGAACTTTATAAAGATGAGAATGAGTCCAGTGACGCAGATTATTCTACACTGTTTGAGGAGGACAGTGATAGTACTACGAGTAGTGATGAGGATGTTGATGTTGCATTTCTTTTGATGGACAAAGAAATCCAGGAGTCTGGTTTAGTTGCATTTGCAAATGAGATTGAAGATGAAAGTGAAGGGCCTTATGAAGTGATTGAAGGGCTGATGCAAATTAAGTTTGAATTGTCAAAGAAGCAGGAATTGATGACACAAATGATCAGTGGAGACCTCTCAGCTATGGAGAAGGAAATATATTTGCACATGCTGGCTAGTTTTCCTGATTTGTTCATTACTTCATATGAAGAAATTAGAGGGTTCAAAGGATAAGAGATGCATATAGAGCTCAAAGAAGGTGCTAAGCAAGTGCGACAAATGCTAAGAAGGATGGGTCAAGAGAAAATGGAAGCCTTGCAAGAAGAGGTGGACAAGTTATTGAAGGCGGGGCTCATAGTCCCTGTGGAGACCAGAGAATGGGTGAATCCAGTAGTAGTCAGCCCAAAGAAGGATGGAAAGTGGAGGATTTGTGTAGATTTTAAACCCTTAAATGCAGACACTAAGAAGAACCCATACCCTCTTCCATTCATTGATCAAATCTTGGATTCAGTGGCAGGTTATGAGAGGTACAGTGTGTGTGCTGGTTTTTCAGGCTATTTTCATTTGAAGATTGCTCCTAAAGATTGAACAAAGACAGCTTTCATTACACCATGGGGTTGTTATTGTTACACGTTATTTCCATTTGGGTTGAAAAATGGAACATCTTTCTGTCAACAGAGAGAAAATTGGGTATTGGCAACATTCAATGGTAGTTGTGTTAAAGCTTTTATGGATGACTTCTGTGCCTACAGCAGTAGAGCTGAACACCATGAGAAGTTGCATATGGTATTGGCTCGATATGATGAATGTGGAGGACAACTAAATCCAAAGAAATGTCATTTAGCATAGCCAAGGGTGAAGTTATTGGGCCATATGGTGTCAGAAAATGGCATTGAGGCTGATCCAGACAAGGTTAATTCTATTATTCATCTTCCATCACCTACGAGTACGAAGCAATTGGCAACCTTTATACACAAAGTGAAGTATATGGCACGGTTTATTCCATTGTCTTCAAAGTTCCTTTATCCATTATAACAAGTGGCAAAGCATGACCCATTGCAATGGGATGACAAGTGTGAAGAATTGTATTAAGAGGTGAAAGAGGTGTTAGGGGGGTTGTCAGCCATGCAGGCTCCTGATTGGGAGCAAGCGTTTTATGTAAATCCATCAATAGGGGATGATGCCATTGGATCCATGATATTTCAGAAGGGGAAGGGCAGCCATTATATGAGGTCAGTATATTGTGCAAGCCGAGTGAAGCTGGCAGCAGAGAGAAAATTCTCAGAAGTAGAGCTAGTGATGGCCAACGTAATATTTGCTTGTCAACGATCTCGTCATTACTTGCTACCACGACCTTTTGTTTTCTTGACGAGTTATGCCTCTTTTCCACAGTTAATTAATGGCACTAACATGTCAAATGTGGTCAAGAAATGGGTAATTGAGCTGCAAGAATTGAGTTCTCTTTTCTAGTGGATGTTAACCCTCACGGCACACGGACACCCTATGATCTATAAACGTTGTATTATTTAGAGTCAAGTATCGGGCTTGTCGGACCAATAGGAACAGGGTAAGGGTGATCGCCGATGACAGGTGCACTCTAACTGGAATATTCAAGGAGTTAGTTGGCTAAGTATGGGCGCCCAAGTGTGAATGGGGTGAGCTCATATAAAAGCCACTAAACCTAATTTTTACTCATTCTCTCATTGTGCAATAGAAGCTGCTCTTGCTCCATCTCCACCTTCTCCTTCACCATCTCCTTGTGTGTGTGTGTGTGTACGTGTGAGAGAGAGAGAGAAAGTGTGAGTGTGTGTGTGTGATCGAGCATTGCGGCGGCACGACGGCGGCGAGGCGGTTGAGCGCGGCGTAGCGGCGTCTCGCTCTTCTTCGCGGCGCGGGAATCCTTCATTTGCAACTACGCAGGAAGGTGAGTGACACACCATTCTTCCCTGTGAGCTTGTCTGTTGTATGACTGTGTGCTAGGAGCCTTTGTGGCTTGCACACGGCACGTAGCAAGTCCCTAGCCTTGACATTTTTGGCGCCGCTGCCGGGGAGCTGCTGCGCGTGAAGCTCCAATGGCGACCTGTAAATTGTATTGAAGCTATTTTTTATGTAGGAAAGGCGCGGCTTAAGTTTGATTATTGTTGTTATGAAAAAACAGTAGAGAAAGAGAGAATGTTGTTGACTGCATTCAAGTTTTCTGTGTTCTGTTAAGCTCTGTTTTGCTAGTTCTATTAAGCTCAGATTTCAGCTTACACAGTTAGCATTTCTTGCGTTTCTGCGTTTTCTGCATTTTCTGGTTTGCACTGCACAGTTCTGTCAAGTTTCAATTTTCAGCATTTTCTTTGTTTTCTGGTTTGTGCACAGTTAGGCGCACAGTTAGTTAATTAAGCAGGTTAGTAATTAGGTGAACCACTGATTAGCAGGTCAGTAGGTAGGTGGGACAGTAAATAGTTAGGTGAGGTCAACGCGCACCAAAACGCGTACCAAATAATATCCAAAAAAAGAAAAAAAAGTTAAAAAAATAAAAAATAAAATAAAATTTAAAAAAAAGTTAAATTTTTTTAAAAAAAATCAAAAAATAAAAACGTGAGTGAGGGGGAGGTACTAAAAAAATCGAAAATATTTAAGCATGAGTGACTGGGGGGATCACTAAAATTTTGATCGGGATCGGGATCATTTCCCCAAGCCCAAGCCCAAGCCCAAGCCCAAGCCCAGGCCTAGGCCTCAATCCTATGATATATACTAGACTCACTTTTATATATATACCCTACCCCCTCAAGAGGGAATGAGAGCATGTGGGACAAGTCCTCCACTCTCCTCCCTTCTCTTCCCACTTGCACCCTTAGACTTGCTATTTGGAGCCTAGTTTCCCAGCTAGGAAAAGACTGTTTCAGGCTTTTCTGGAGCAAAATAGAACCAAACGGTGGGCTGTAAAGCACAGCGCGTCCCTCCTAGCGATACGCTTGTTTCGAGCTATCACACGGCCCATTCCACGACACTCTCTAAAAAATCTAGCAAAAAAACAAACAAAAAACACGCAAAAAACTAGTCACAAGGCCTCCTAGAGCATCTTTTTGACACCTTAGGGTATCAAAAGCACATGCACTTATGCTCTGGGCGGGTGCTAGAACACGAGCATATTGAGGGTGTCTCTGTTCATACGGACACCCATTACCCATCCACGATAGGCTTTAGACCCTCAGCGGGGACACAAGGTAGCACCACCCAAGACCCTAAAATAGCCGCTAGTGATTCCTCCTCCGACTCAGAAATCATGGAAGCATACCCTACCCAAAACACTGAGAGAGAAGGCCATGCACCTCCCGAAGCTCCACAGCCTAGTACTAGTATGGTTAGCCGTTTCATGGAAACATTAGGTAGAGCTACTCGCTCGGAACCTGACGCAAATGAAGCACACGAAGGGGGTGGGGAAGTGGACTCTCCTTTCACATCGCACGTGGACCCCACACCCCCAAAGAGTGTCCATGTGGATATCCTGCCAACTTCTTACCAAGAAGGCCCTGTTGAGCTGCTTTCTTCAGAAGTTCCCTCTAGAGTACCGTTGGTGACAAGTAAAACCACGGGGAGCAACATTGCTTCTACCTCACAAGAAACCGTTATTAACATGTCGACTCTAGAAGGATTGTTCATTAATGATCATTGGACATACGACCTGCACACTGAGGTGTTGACGGATCTACACTCTGGCCACGCCTACCATGAAGGATGGATAGAGATTGTACAATCCACCTCTAGTGCCACGAGCATCGAAGATCAACAGAAAATGATATGTAATGTTATCCATGGCATTATTCAATCAGAAAGGCAAAATCGAGGGGTAAATATACTCTCAACTGGCCCCATGAGATTTCTGGATACGAGCAAGGCTCAATAGCCTACTCTATCACAAATGGAGACTCCTCTAATGAGTCCCATGGACCCATCTTACGTCATTTCACCTAGGGTTTCTATGCAATCTGAGCCTCCGAGCGACAACTTTAGCTTCCCTAACTTGGCTCAACCCTCTATTAAGGAAAACACAGTGCTCACTCCAGGGATAGGCCTGACAGAGAATGTATCGATGACATCTACGGTTAGCGCAGTGCCACTACCTAGTGTCGTAGTACCTAATATGGGGCCTCGACCGTATGTGCCTCTAGCCCCTTATGCACACATGGCCCCCACACCTCCAATTGTACCACTTGTTTATGCTCCTCGAGTGCCGCTCCCTAGCCCTTATCCGAGTGGACCTATGCCCGGTTATGTTCCATATCCAGCATCATCCACACATATGCCAAGACCGGTACCCATCCCTCTCCCACATATGATTCCAAGAGTACCTCCACCGGCCCTGCCTCCTCACATAGGTGACTTGGCAGCGTTTTCTCAAACCATAGGTTGATCTATCGCGGAAAATATGCGTCATGCATCTGATAGAGAGCCTAGAAGTAAGGCAGTACAAATTGCCAAACTCACGCAAAAATTCAATGGGGACGAAGATGCTAGAAAACACATTGAAGTTTTTGAACAAGTATGTGATTCCTTAGGGGAACGCAACGAACTACATAAGTGCAATGCCTTAAGCTTGACATTAAGTGGGAAGGCTGGAGATTGGTATAGAACCCTAAGCGTGGACGAGAAAACAATCTACCCTACCCTTCGAAGGTTGTTTCTAAAGGAGTACATACGAGAAGGTGTGCTTTGGGGTGTAGCATCTCAGCTACAGAAGGCCGAACGTAAGGAAGGAGAGTCAGTAAGGGACTTCATTAGTCATCTAAAGCACTTAAACTCTCGCTGCCCTGTAAATGAGCACTTCAATAATAACCAACTGCTTGATCGATTCATTCGAGGGTTGAGGAATGAAGGAATCTATAATGGACAAGTGATTAGAGGTATCACAACCTAGGAAGTTGTCACTGCCAATGCAATCCAATTAGAGGACAACTTGATGATAGCAGGCATGAGGGTGTCTACTGACACGAGATCCACTAGCTCACAAGCCATTGAGTATGAACCCATGACTGCAAAGCCCATTGCCAATGTGCCAAAGGTATTTGAGACATTCTTGACAGACCTCACCAAGGCAATCCAAGAGTCTCTTAACACTAGGTTGGTAATGGGACACTTTTATGTCCTCGGACACTTTTATGTCCTGTGAAGTGACCATTTTCCTTGAATTATGTCAAGAGTTTCAAAATGGATTTTGAGGTGCTATCTGTCTAGAAAGTTGTCTCATGAGGTGAAAAAAACTCGACATTTTTTTGGAATATCAATTGCATCTTTAACCTTGTCCTTGCACAACATTTCACAACCTAAACTGTGTGAAAAAACGGGTCCTGTTTTTTGCTTTTTTCAACTTTTTGCAACTATACCACTCTAGAGTTCATGTTTGTGAGGTCTATAATGCTAGAAAAGTATCTTTAGTAGTCCTCAACATGTCCTGATGCTTCTTGGGAGAAATAAATGTTAAAGTTGTAAGTTATGACCAAATTACAAAAATTGTCAAATCCTGTTTTATAGCCAATTTTAGCTCTTCTATGATTTTTTTGGTGGCTTTCATGATATCCAAATGCATTTTTGATTTTCTATGTCGCATATTGTAACATAAAGCTAATATTCCTTGAGTTTTGGGGCACCTAATACCCTATTTTGCATAGTAGACAACGATGGTTGATTTTTTCAGTTATAGAAGAAAACGAAACATTCTAGTATATCAAGTATAGCTTTTTCAATATTGTTAGTTTCTTGTGACAACTACATGCATTTTGTAGGTAGTAACCATATCTAGTCATAAGGATCAAATTTGGCTAGATATTGAATAGTTTCTATGGGATTCTACAACTCATAATGTTGAACCCAGTTTTTTCATGTTTGTTGTATTTAGCACTTCATCTTTGTCCCCAAGATTCCCCTTGGTAAGAGATGTATTATTCTTTTGACATGCTCCATGGCTCCTTATGAACCTAAATGACAATAGGGAACTAAGAAAACATGCATATATTATTTGTATTGAGCATGGCTATAGAAACTTTGATGATAGGTTTGCAGAATGGTAAACATTCAACTTTTTTGTACCTATTAATTTTGGTAAAACAAAAAATAGCGATTGAGAAGCAATCATATGTTCTAAACACCAACCCATTGAAGTTAACTAGGGAATTTATCTCAAGTCCAACAAAAATCCCTAATCTTATTTTTATGCAACAAAACGTAAGAAATGACTGTTTTGATGAAAATGTACTGGTCCATCAACTTTGGAGGCTTGGTGTGACCAGAAGATGAGAAATTTTACAAGTTTCTTATTTTTTCTATGTGTAGTAGGCCTTGAACTATAACCTCATGAAAAGATTTTACAAAATGAGTGGATCTACTATGGTTTTGGAGGTTTTTTTCAAAACCCTCAAAGGACACTTTTATGTCCTGTTAGGTTACCAACCTAGTGTTAAGGATAATCGACCCCGTCAAAATAGTCACATGTATCCAAGAAGGGAGCAACAATGGTGTTCCATTTTCTTAGGTCCACATAGCACTAGTGAGTGCCCTACGTTTAGAGTAAAATTTAATGGAACTTGCAACGCATGTGGTAGGTATGGTCACCAAGCTAAGGATTGTTTAATGATCAAACGTATGATGGCAAATAGACCACCTGTAGCCTGGACGGATGCACCTCGAGCTCCTGTATTGATGCCTGCTCCACCTGTTGAGCAACTACCGCAACACATGGTCCCTAGATCTCAAACTGTTGTACAAGCTACACCGCTACCACCTCCTGTGCTAGGACCGCAGCCCCCGCATCCAAGAGTCGCCCCTATGAACCAAGTGGGTTTTGAGCCATCTAATGCTTATGCAGATGGCTGTGAGGAGGAAATAGACACTAGTATTGCCTACGGACTTGATATATTGGAAGAGTGTCCTATATACTACATGGAAGATTGTTGGGGGCAAGTCAAGCCGGTTATCAAGCTGCTTCTCTCGCATCCAGAGGTCAAAATATCAACACCCAGGCTAGGAGGCCACCTCTTCAATGCTATGAGTGTGGTGGACCACATCGGGTAGCGGAGTGCCCTATTAGGCTGCAAAAGAATGCTACACAGATGCAAATGAATCAAGGGAGCACGTCTGCAATGCCAATACTCACATGTAATCATTGTGGCATAGATCACTTGATTGCCCAATGCCCCTATAACCCAAATGCGCGTAAAATCACACCCCTAAATTTGGTCGAAATTGCTAGTGTGACATCGCCAATACCACCCGTCGCACCCGCTTATGCGATTACACGGTCCATGCTTCAAGGGCCAGGCCATATCCTCGAAGAGAGAGATACCGCGTCAGTTATCCAAGCAAAGAAAAAGAAGACACGAAGAAAGAGGTTGCAGAATATGGGAAATTCAAAGCCAAGTTCCAAAATAAACATAGGAACAGGAGATGACCCCGTGTATATGAATGACCTCGAGGATGATTCAGATTCAATCGAGACAATGGAGACTAGAACCAATACCACAAAGGGAAAGACCGACAAAGAAAACCGTAACATGGAACCAAATGAAAACCGAATAAGAGAAAGCCATAAAGAGCCTCTGAAAAACCATAAAGAGCCTCTGAAAACACCACAAGTGTTTCCAAATCCAATCCAAGACCCCCAAGATAAACCGTAGGGGCAAAAAGGGAAGAATCGTAAAAAGAAGATTGGGACGTACCCAAACCCAGTAGACGAGATTGAGCAGGTGAAACATCTAAGAGGTTTAGTGGAGGAGACTCAAAGGAAACTAGAACCAGAACCCATGCATGTCAAAATTCATGACACAGTGTTTCCCACGCAAGTTCATCCACCCCACATGAACCATAGACCGTTAGCCATATCTAGTATCATCCAAGAAGGGAGTGAGGACGGGACATCAGAAAGTGAGCATACACCTTTCTTGTTGGAAAGGATGTTTAACGAAGGAATACCTGATTCCATTGAGGAATATGAGATTCCATCCTCACCAGTTCCTAGTCAAGGACCTCACCCTGCAAAATGCCAATGAATGTTGCCAAACTAGTGGACTTCATGTCTTTTGAGGTCCGAACCACGATCATAGCAAAGCTGTATGTAGATCCTGAGTTATTCCTTGCACTTCGAGCCTTCCTTAACGGAGAGCTACGAAGGGGATTACCACAGTTTGCGCACCAAATAGGCCTGACTCGATTATGATTGATGAGGAAAATCATGTGCAATCACTTGACTTAGATGGACACGAGTCTGTGATCGAGGTACCCATTAACGAATTAGGGCAGTATTTTGAAGGCGACGAGTCTAATGCGACCCTACCCATCACTACCAAGGGATTAACTATAAAGGGAATTCTTGATGGTGGTGCGGGAGTTGGCATCGTTACAAAAGATTGTTGGGAATCCGTGGGAAAACCCCGCCTCAGTGTTACTAACATTGTGGTAAAGATGGCAAATGGTACCATAGCCAAACCTATGGGGATGCTCAAGGATCTTAGGATCAAAGTTCTAGGACACAAGGTACGACATACGTTCATTGTAATGGATTTTTCTAAACACCTTATGTCATATGAAATGATTTTAGGACGACCATTCATGAGGGAAGCACAAATGGTTCATGATTGGTCTAAAAATCATGTCTATTTTCAATTCCAAGACTCTGTCCTTAGAGTGGATTTGGTGACTAGTAAGGTACACCCCTTAGGGAGTAAAACCATTATTGATCATCACTTTGACACCACAGTTCACTCGGCCCCACTACAATATTGCTACACTTGTAAGAAGGATACAGACATTGGCCGAGATTCTCCTTACATGGACGTGTTACCGGGTATGAAGGAATCAGACAACGTAGACTGGGTACACCTAGCTACAACCATAGATACTTGGGGAAATAGAGGAACCACTTGGGTCACACCAGAGGGGGAAGAGGTACCACAAATTGCACCTCTGAACATGATAAGTGCCATACATGCATCTTCTAAGGGCAAGGCAATTGTAGACCAATCTGACAGTGACACCGATAGCTCAATAGAGGACTTTGACCAACACGACTCAGACACGGACTCGCAGAGTGAAACGGATTCTGAATCTCATGAATTAGAGAGTGGATCAAGTTCAGAGTCAAAAAATTCAGAAGGACCGATCACATCAACCGATGATAGCTCCTCCGAGAGTGAAGAGGACACTAACAAGGATTCCTTTAGTGAGCCAGATCTAAATGCAAATCAAAATCAGGTCTCAAATAAGAAAAAGAAAAACTTTAAGAGGCGTCGATATCGAGCCAATGTACGTGCTAGGATAAAAAAGGAGAGATCCTCAGCAGAATGGCTCAGTTATATAGGAGCATGTGATGCTCATCGAAAATTGGTAGACGATTGGGGTGAATATCTTCAAAATGTTTTGTGGTGTAGACCACGACCCCATGACATAGCCCAATTAGAGATCATAGACAAGCCAAAGTTGAGCCGCACTGCAAGGAGGCGTCAAAACCAAGAGTTAGCTCAACAACACAAGAAAGCAGAAATGGAAGCACAGACCAAATCACAACCAGAATCCACAGACTTGCATCCTGCACCAGAACATTTCAAATCTTCCACCACAGGGGAAGCAAAGGTTGTGTACACAAAAGCCCAAAGAATACCTATCGATGGGAATAATGGAATCTATGATGGTCCAGCAATAGTTAAAGAAATAGAATTAGCCTACCCCGGTGAAGAATCAAAACCTGTTTTTATTGCCCAAGACCTCACAGAAGTTGAAGAGGCGGTCCTCAAAGAGCTTCTCAAGGAATTCAAGGACATATTCGCTTGGACATACCATGATATGAAAGGTGTTCCACCTTCTGTGGTCCAACATACAATCCCTATGATTAGCACTGCGAAGCCCGTACAACAAAGACCCTACCCGATGAATCCTAAGTACGCAAGGATCATTCAAGAAGAACTAGAAAAGCTTATCAAATGTGGGTTCATATATCCTATTGAACACTCTGAATGGGTGTCTCCAATAGTTATCGTGCCAAAAAATAATGGGAAACTCAGGGTGTGCGTGGACCCCAAAAAAGTTAATGCAGCTACTAGAAGAGACCATTACCCCCTACCATATTCCGAACATGTACTCGAAAGAGTTGCAGGCAAGGAAGCTTATATCTTTCTAGATGGGTACTCAGACTACAACCAAATCACGATAGCGCTAGAGGACCAAGCTAAAACTGCCTTCATCATAGAATTTGGCGTGTTTGCATTTCGTGTGATGGCTTTTGGCTTAACAAATGCCCCTGCTACATTCCAACGATTAATAAACACTGCTTTTAAAGAATATTTGAGAGAGTTTTGTGAAGCTTTCTTAGACAACCTTTGTGTTTACTCTTCTTGGAAAGAACATCTATCATGTTTGCGGAAGGTGTTTGAAAAGTGTAGGTTATATCGTATCTCATTGAACCCGTTCAAATGCCAATTTTGGGTCAAGCATGGAGTTATTTTAGGGCATATAGTATCTAAGAATGGTATCTCAACGGATGAGAGCAAAATTAAAGTGATTCTAGAGTTACCACCACCAACCAATTACAAGGGAGTTCAAAGGTTCATGGGACACGTGGGTTATTATCGACGGTTTATTTTATTTTTCACTGAGATAGCACGTCCTTTGTACAAGCTTCTCATTGAATTTAAATGGACTGAAGAGTGTGACCAGGCCTATGAACAATTGAAGAAAACACTAGCAAGTGCTCCGATTTTAAGGACACCTAACTGGGATGTCATTTTCCATGTGCATATTGATGCATCAAACTTTGCTATTAGGTGTGTTCTCACTCAACCAAGAGAACATAAATTGGACTATCCCATTAGCTTTGCAAGCCGTCAATTGAACGATGCTGAAAGGAACTACACCACTACAGAGCAAGAAGGTTTAGCAATGGTTTATGAAGTAAAGAAATTTCGCTACTACCTTCTGGCAAACAAGTTTGTATTTTATGTGGATCATCAAGCGTTGCTGTATCTGGTAAACAAGCCATGCTTCACAAGAAGAATCACACGATGGTTGTTAATTCTTTTGGAGTTTGATTTCACGATTGTAGTGAGACCCGGTAAAAGGCACGTCATGGCTGATCATTTGTCTCGCATACCCAATGGTGAAGCCCCTACAGGAGTTGATGATGAATTACCCGATACTTCCCTATTCATAGTTGAGACTATGCCTGAATGGAGTGAGAACATTGTTAACTTTGTAGTTAATGGTTTTCCACCCAAGGAACTTCGTAAGGATATCGCTCGAAGGCTAGTAAAAGAATGTGAACCCTATTGTTTGATTGCCGGAACTCTGTATAGACTAGGCAAGGAAGATATTCTTAGGCGTTGTGCCCGCGAGGATGAATATTTGTATATCTTGCAAGAAGCACATATGGGCATAGCAGGAGGACATTTTTCAAGAGACCTGACTGCTAGAAAGGTGCTGCAATCAGGCTATTGGTGGCCAACTTTATTTAAGGATGCATCACTTTTTACAAAAGGGTGTGATGAGTGCCAACGTTACAAGACCACACAGCGCAAAGACTAAATGCCCTTACATCCTATTAAAGTAACCCAACCATTTGAAAAATGGGGTTTAGACTTTGTAGGTCCAATTAGTCCTGCAGCTCGCAACACTCAATCTCGATATATTCTAGTTGCTACGGACTATGTAACAAAGTGGGTTGAAGCTAAGGCTTCACAAAAAGCTGACGCTGAGGACAACAGCTAAGTTTCTTTTTGAGAACATTATCACAAGATTTGGTTGCCCTTTTGAAATTGTTAGTGATAATGTTACCCATTTTATAAATGAGGTAATAAGAGAGCTTACCACGACCTTTATGATATCCCACCATAAGTCTACACCTTATTACCCGCAAGCTAATGGACAAGCCGAGAGCACCAACAAGACTCTAATCTCTATTTTAACCAAGACGGTAGAAGCTCATCGCACTGATTGGGATTTGAAGTTGACATCTGCTCTATGGGCTTATTGTACTGCTTATAAAGTGGCTATTAATTGTACGCCATTCAAAATGGTATACGGCCAAGAAGCGGTTATGCCTTGGGAGTTTGTCATTCCTAGTCTTAGGGTAGCTTCGCAAGAAGGATGGAATGGTAACCCCTTAACCGAGCGTTTGTATATCTTAGAAAAACTAGACGAAGAGAGACAGTTGGCTGTGCAAAATGCTCTTGTGGAAAAGGATAGGAGAAAGAAGTGGTTTGATCGCCATGTGAAGGACAAGGACATCAAAGTTGGTGATAAAGTCCTTATGTATGGAGTACATAAAGAGAAGAAAAAGTTGAAATATGCTGGTAAAGGACCATATAGAGTATGTGAAATTACCCCACAAGGTACCCTTCGTGTGGAAAGTCTGGATGGAGTTGAAACCATTGGATTCCTCAATGGGAGTAAATTCAAAAGATATTATGATCCTTTAAGCCAAGAAGAACTACGGGCCATTCATCAAAAGAAGGCCGCCAAAGCACAAACCGAGTTAAACAAGATACAAGCTCAAGCTGAGGCTAAGGAGCGACAACAACGTATAAGACAAAAACGAGAGGCTAACCTTGGAGTCACAAATGCATTCCACGTGGAAATCGAAGAGGATTGGTTGGACTCTGACACACCTCTACGATACCCTATTGAGTTACATAGTGCCTATGGAAAAGTGCTATATAACGCCTTATTGGACACGGGTACTAAATATAATCTGCTATCCTATGGGGTGTGGTGTCAGTTAGGGAAGCCACCTCTATCTGAGAGTATTATCCAAGTCAAGGGTGTCAACAAGAAAAAAACTACGGTTTTTGGAATTTGGCACACTTCTATCAGCTATGACAATGGAATTGTAGCTCAAGACTTTTTGGTCATGCCTACTGGAACTATGGAGGGTAATATAAACCTAGGACACACGTGGATGATAGCCACCAAATGCACTATTGATTGGGGGACTGGGGGTGTCACAACGCAAAAACCAACTCTTATCCCTACCACTCAAGCCATAGTCCCTGAGATATTTCCTAAGGAAATAAAACCCAAGACATTGCATGTCCAGGAGGTTGAACCATACGTCCCCATAGCCCAACTCTCTAGATCTTCAACTGATGTAGTTGAAAGAAAGCTTGAGACACACAAGAACCATCCTAATATAACAAAGAAAGCATACAAGTGGGTCCCTAAAGCTTCTTTAGTAACCATGGCTGATGCTAAAAAACGGAAGCCTCGTAAGAAACGTCCCACTCGCTCCAAGAAATGTAAGAAAATGTGGCGCTGGATTCCTAAACGACTATTAAAAGCCCAAGGATACTATGATGGAAATGAGCAAATTCGGGTACCTAAACGTAAAATGTGTCCTTCCCTATCGACAACAAACCCATATGAGTCAAACAGTGTAACGCTAAAGCCAATGGCAGACCGTGGGAAGGAAAAGATCACAGAATGCTACACACCTAGTCCAGAGCTAGTTTGGGCTCCAAGGCAAACCCAATTTATTCCACCTAGCTCAGGAAGGGGGGAGTTCCATGAAGCTTCTAGCTCCTCATGTAATACATCCATAGAGGTAAAAGCTTCTATACAGCCTCCATCTATAGTAATGGACCTCAATGAAGCTACAAAAGAATCCACACCTCCCAGTGTTCAAGAATCACCTGATAAACCACTTCAAGCTCGATCTTGGGAGAGTACCTTACCACCCTTGCAACTTGACGAGGCACCTAGGGTAATAGAAAACTACTGGCAAAAATCCTCACCTATTACCAATTGGAACAATTGGTTTCAAAGGGTGACAAGCTCATTTCAAACGGTATGATCTACCCAAGGAAGGGGGGAGTGTTTGTGGACATCCATCAATCACTTGCTTCCCTCTCAACCTTTCTCCCTGACCTCTTAATCTCCGATCTTAGGGAATGTATATATAAAGCCTTATACTCACAAAAACAAGATAAAAAAGTAAAAGAGCAAGAGCCATCACACAAATCATAAAAACAAATTATGCACAAAAACACGACCCTTGTAATATTTGCACTATAACCATCATCTATTTGTGTGTACAGATATGGCTAGTACGCTAGAGTCATCCACTCCTGCCTTGGGTGAGAGGTACCCTCGTTACTTTTCACAAATATTTCACATGGTCTTTCTAGTGCTTGCATGTGAATGGGATTTGATAGGTACGCTCGCATGTGAGAGGAATTTTGAGGAGTTAGAATGGCTGATATGTCTCTTGACCACGTCTGATCCATACTTAGTAGAGAGCGTTTCTCCCATTGCACAAGCCTACCCTTTTGACCAAGATGACTATAGGTGTCTAGTGACCTTTTTAGTAAACATGGGCACCTATGATGAAGAAGAAAATTTACATGACTACACGGATGGCACATATGGTCTCATGGATGATCACTTTGTTTATCTCGAGGACGAGGATAGGGGTTTAGCTTTAGGGTTTCCCCCCAACCTCTACAATATCCTATTCCCTTGACTCTTTAGGGGGAGTGCAAATAATTAGGTTAGGGTTCCTTATGTTTTTTGTTGTGTTCAATAAGTGTTGGTACCTTTTCCCACTAATGTGCTTTCTGGAGGTATTCCTTTTGTTTCCTAGTGTGTACAGGAGCGTGTTGCTATTGATAGGATTTGGACCTTCATGGAACCTTTCTCTCGTTCACACTTCAAATCAAGCGCGACCATCAACACAAACAGGTGTTTTATGTCCATTAGCATTGCCCTTATCTTTTTGCATCCATGTTTGTCTGCTTTGATTGTGATTGGTATCATAATACTCAGCGCATTTGCTTAGTATCAAACATTTAATTCAATGTAATGTTTTGTCATAATCACTTGTCTAGGTTTAAAAATCAAGCAGTACGACTAAGCTAGTTTGACCAAGCTAGGTATTAGAAATCTTCTCTTAATACCATGGGGAATGCCTTCCTAATAAGCAATGGTTACTTAGGTTCTTAATCTGATTTAGGCAGCATTGTGTGAAATGTACTAGGGCTTTCTAGTGGGCTTAACCCTATTGACCTTTAGCTTAAGTATTATCAAGGGAGTTTACTAATGTGATGAGCCTGGGGAGGGTAACAGTGTTATATGACCCCCCAAAGTTACAAAATTAAAATGCTGAAAATGAACAAACAAAAAATCAAAGTGCCACAATGTAAAATGTTAAGCTGGAAGAGAAATCCCTGCTTAAATTGGTACTTCACTCACATGTATCGCCTATGGTACTAGAGCCCTAGAGGTTCCCAGTGTGGGCGCTTTTCCTTGAAAAGCAAAAAACCCAAGGCATACAAAATAAGCACACACATCAAAATTGAATCAATGTGAAAAGACTTTGGGGGGTCAAAGAAAAGGTAATCAATCAGGCGATGATTTCATGAGAAATTCCTTTTATCGTAGCTTAACTACAAGGTCTTCTAGGTATAGCCTCTAGTCAGCCCTCGAACATCAAATACTTGGCTCTTGCGATTAAACAGCTTAATTGACCAGAAAAAATTGAGAAGTTACCCATGGTATTAATAGTCGAGCTCTAGTGCCTTTTGACCGTTAAATTAGCGACCCCGGACTTGTTTAATTTTTTACCTTTACATCTGTTTATGCATTTGATTATATTGCAATTTAATGTTTATTGCTGACAAATTGTCTAAAATTCTGTTACCAATCACTTTGTCTGTCTATTGCATACGATTTTTAATTGTATATGAGAATGCAATTACTGTGGCAATGTTGTTTGATTTTGCAGTGATTGAAGAAGGCTACGCACATCCATGTCGACTACTCTTCCATCTCGACGAACGAGCTTCAACTGGATAGCTTCCGAGGACGGAATCTACATCAGGAAGGGGGGGATGTTAACCCTCACGTCACACGGACACCCTATGATCTATAAACGTTGTATTATTTAGAGTCAGGTACCGGGCTTGTCGGACCAATAGGAACAGGGTAAGGGTGATCGCCGATGACAGGTGCACTCTAACTGGAATATTCAAGGAGTTAGTTGGCTAAGTATGAGCGCCCAAGTGTGAATGGGGTGAGCTCATATAAAAGCCACTAAACCTAATTTTTACTCATTCTCTCATTGTGCAATAGAAGCTGCTCTTGCTCCATCTCCACCTTCTCCTTCACCATCTCCTTGTGTGTGTGTGTGTACGTGTGAGAGAGAGAGAGAGAGATTGTGAGAGTGTGTGTGTGATCGAACGTTGCGGCGGCACGACGGCGGCGAGGCGGTTGAGCGTGGCGTAGCGGCGTCTCCCTCTTCTTCGCGGCGCGGGAATCCTTCATTCGCAACTACGCAGGAAGGTGAGTGACACACCATTCTTCCTTGTGAGCTTGTCTGTTGTATGACTGTGTGCTAGGAGCCTTTGTGGCTCGCACACGGCGCGTAGCAAGTCCCTAGCCTTGATAGTGGAAGACAGTACAAGAGCTACCCTAGCTGATTTGTTGACTTACAAGGAGAATTCTCTTCTTGTTAAGGAAGCGGCGGTGAGAAAGGTAGTTGAAGGAGTGCCACAGATCAGCAACGCACATGTTTTGTTCTTTGATGGATCATACAGAAAGAGCCATGATGCGGCTTCAGGGGGTATAACACTTTATGATCCATAGGGGAAGCTATTATGTAAGAGAGGGTTCAAATTGGATGCGCATAGTAACAATGAGGCTGAATATGCGACGTATGAAGCTGGCTTAAACATTTGTTTGAAGCATGAGATTAGAAGGTTGAGCATAAAAGGTGATGCCTTGTTAGTTGTGAAGCAAGTGCTGGGGGTGTGGAAGAGCAAGAACACCTCATTGAAGGAAATGTGTTTCAGAATTAAAGGCCTATTAAAAAATTTCAAAGCATGGAGCATTAGACACATTGAACGTGCTCTAAATGGAGAGGCACATGAAGCAGCTCAAAGCATTGAGGACCAATTTACCTCTTTATCATGGCCGGGAAAGTTTGGCTCAAGAAGAGGAGTTTTTGCTAACAGGAATCATTCCGAAGGACATACAAAAGTCTAAGAAGTATGGTTTTGTGCGTAGAGAATCCATGTACAAATTGATTGGCGATGTCTTATACATGAAAGGGGCTGATCTCATGTTGAGACGTGTACCTTGGCGGGAGGAGCTTTATAGAGTGTTGGAAGAGAATCATGAAGGCGCATGTGGCGGTCATTTTGCTCTAAAGATCACTTTGCATAAGATCTTGCAAGAGGGGTATGTATGATCTAGTTTGCACAAGGATGTTCACAATTGGTGTAGATCTTGCAATAGGTGTCAAGCATTTGGAAAGAAAGTGTTGAATCCAGAGCTACAAAAAACCATTTTGGCGTTCGATGTGTTTGAAAAGTGGGGGATTGATGCAATAGGCCCGCTACCTATCACAAGGAGGGGCAAAAGCTATATTTTGACTGCAGTGGACTATCTCTCTAGATGGGTAGAGGCTATAGCAGTAAAACAAGTCATTGCAAAGGATGTGACAAAATTTGTGTATGATGAAATATGTTGCAAATTTGGGGTGCCACAGGAGCTACTTTCAGATAAGTGGCCAGGCTTTAGAGCTAAACTCTTGGATTTTTTTTGCGCAAAGATGAATATTCATTAGGCAAAATTTGGACTCACAAAGGGGCCCTTTAAGGAGTTTGACTTTACCTCTCTCTACCAAAATGGGCGCATGGATACATTTTTGCAAACAAACTCCAAAGTTGGCGGAGGTTTGGCAGTTAGAATGTCTTCTTCAAGCTCTATCTACTGATATATAGCACGCCATGAGATTCCTCATATTTTAGAAGATTATTTTTTTGATTCACTTAGATTCCAACAGAGTTGTCACATCGTAGGTGAATAAAAAAAATAATCTTCTAAAATATGAGGAATCTCATGGCGTGCTATATATCAGTAGATAGAGCTTGAAGAGGAAATGCGAACTGTCAAACCTCCGCCAACTTTGGAGTTTGTTTGCAGAAATTTATCCATGCGCTCGTTTTGGTAGAGAGAGGTAAATTCAAACTCCTTAAAAGGCCCCTTTGTGTGTCCAAGATAAGATGTATGCAAAACAAGTAATGTTGGTGAAGGATGAGGAGACTTGTGACGCGGCGAGTCTCATATCTCTTTTTGATGCTGCTGATTATGAATGATCTAGCAGGCTAGGGGATGGGCAAACTATGTTAGGAGTTTTTTGGAGCACGGGATTGCACATACGTACATACACATGCATGGTGCATGGAATAAAGGATTGCCCATTTTCTAGAGCCAGGTGGTCACATGGGGCCCACATGTGTACAGGTAGGACATCATGTACATAGTGCATCGATTTTCATCGTCACCAGTACGAGTGTGTTTTTTCTAGAATAATGAGGAGTTCGTAGCGCGTAAAACTTCTTGAGGAATATATCCATGGGTCTACGACATGAGGTAAGCAGGTGCGTCAGATGGCATCTAGTGGTGTCAAGAGGTCGAATGGGGTCAATACATGCACGTGGATAAGTACGGACACAACGTGGGTGTTTTTTGGTGATAATTATGCAGAAATTTCATCATGAGGACCATATTTTGGGGCCGCTTCACATGGTGGTGGGATGCCTTATTGGAAAAAGTGCCAGGTGTGCGGATGGATGCAGCAGGGAGACAACTTTGCAGTGCGAGGCCACTTTTTGGCCTGTTCGAGTTCCGTTTGAGGTCAACTAAAAAGGCCAAATGTGCCCAAGTAATAAAGCTAAGTGTGGGAACTCAAAAACTTGAGAGAAGACCAAAAATAATGTGGAGAGAGGAGGAAGAACATCCGCAAGTGAGTTTTTGCTATTTTTGGAGCCTGTTTTGGCCATAAACTACTCATCCGAGGTCGGATTTGAGCACTTTGACATTGTAGATTGGGGTTTTTCGCCCCTTTCGGACGCGATGACATTGTCCATTTTGCCAAGTTCCTCACAGGTTTTTTGCTTTTTTGGCTGTGTAAGTTTCTCTTATTGAGCGAAGCCTCTGCTCCAATTTGTGATTGTATCTGGCATATTTTACCCATATTGTGTGAGCTGTTGGTCCCATTGGTGTTGACCCAAGATCCTTTGTATTTAAACATCAGAATTTCTTCTCTTTTGAGCTGAGTTTTGGGGTGTCTCTCTCTCTCTCTCTCTCTCTCTCTCTCTCTCTCTCTCTCTCTCTCTCTCTCTCTCTCTCTCTCTCTCTCTCTCTCTCTCTTTCTCTCTCTCTCTCTCTCTCTCTCTGTGTGTGTGTGTGTGTGTGTGTGTGTGGAGTGGGCAACTGGATAGTCTCTCTCCTCTCACTCCATCGGTGTGTTCCCTGTCTCGGCTAGGTAAGTTTTGTAGGCCGAGTGGTACCCCATAGTGTGTGTGTGTGTGTGTGTGTGTGTGTGTGTGTGTGTGTGTGTGTGTGTGTGTGTGTGTGTGTATCATTCCAAGAGTGTGTGTTGGGTGATTATAGAGGCGTTGTGTGTGTTTCCATCCCGCTCACAGTGTGAGGGTTAACATGCCTCCCTTCCTGATGTAGATTCCGTCCTTGGAAGCTATTGAGTTGAAGCTCGTTTGTTGAGGTGGAAGAGCATTTGAGATGAATGTCCTTAGCCTCCTTCAGTCACTAAAAAATCAAAAAACATTGGCACAGTAATTGCATTTTCATAAACAATTAAAAATCATATGTAGTTGTAGGCCGACAATTTGATTAGTAATAGAATTTTAAACCATTTGTCAGCAATAAAATTTAAATTGCAATATAATCAAATGCATAAACAATTGTAAAGGTAAAAAATTAAACAAGTCTGTGGCCGCTAATTTAACAGTCGAAAGGAACTAAAGATCGACTATTAATACCATGGGTAACCATGGGTAAGCTTCTCAATTTTCTCTGGTCAATTAAGTTGTTTAATCGTGAGAGCCAAGTATTTCAAGTCTGAGTACTAACTAGAGGGTATACCTAGAGACCTCGTAGTTAAGCTACGATAAAAGGAATTCTCATAAGATCATCGCCTGACTTATTTACTTTTCTTTGACCCCCCAAAGTCTTTTCACAGATTCAATTTTGATGTGCGTACTTATTTTGTATGCATTGGGTTTATTTCTTTTCAAGGAAAAGCGCCCACACTAGGAACCTCTAGGGCTCTAGTACCATAGGCAATACATGTAAGTGGAGTACCAAATCAAGCTTAGGTTTCTCTTCTAGCTTAAGATTTTACATTGTGGCACTTTTTTTTTTTCGTTTTCAGCATTTTAATTTTGTAACTTTGGGGGGTCATATAACACTGTTACCCTCCTGAGGCTCATCACACTAGTAAACTCCCTTTATAATACTAAGCTAAAGGTCAATAGGGACTAAGCCCACTAGAAAGCCTTAGTCCATCTCACACAATGCTGCGTAAATTGGATTAAGAACCTAAGTAACCATTGATGATTAGGAAGGCATTCCCCATGGTACTAAGCGAAGATCTCTAACGCCTAGCTTGGTCAAACTAGCTTAGTCGGACTGCTTGATTTTTAAACCTAGACAAGTGATTATGACAAAAATTTACATTGAATTTAATCTTTGATACTAAGCAAATATGTTGGATATTATGCTACCAATCACAATTAAAGCAGACAAACATGGATGCAAAAAGATAAGGGGCAATGCTATTGGTCAAGAAACACTTGTTTGTGTTGATGGTCGCGCTTGATTTGAAAAGTGGATGAGAGAAA
Source organism: Adiantum capillus-veneris (assembly GCF_014529385.1). Taxonomy (NCBI): domain Eukaryota; kingdom Viridiplantae; phylum Streptophyta; class Polypodiopsida; order Polypodiales; family Pteridaceae; genus Adiantum; species Adiantum capillus-veneris. The sequence continues at coordinate 54,787,905 of NC_140935.1, read as the reverse complement.
TATTCCATGAATGTCCAAATCCTAACCACAGCAACACGTTCCTGTACACACGAGGAAACACAAAGAATACCTCTAGGAGGCACATCAGTGGGAAGAAAGAACTTTCCTAATCACTAAACTCTAAAACAGAAACACTCCTATCACACTGATCATACCTACCCTCCATCACTCAAGTGATGAGGATCAAAGGTGTTTTATGACATAGGTTTCTGTTTCAGTGTACCAGATGTGAATGTGTAGGTGTGGGTCAATGTTTTGACTTTTATTGTGCATACTCGTTTGCTAATTGCTCTTGCTTTTTATTAATTTTGTTTTTTGTGAGTATAAGGCTTTTTATATACATTCCCTAAGATTGGTGATTGAGAGGTCAAGAAAAGACGGGTAAGAGGGAAATATTTCAATAGGCTGATGTGAATGAAGACTTCCTTCCTTCCTTGGGTGGGTCGTACTGTTTGAAATGTGCTTGTCACCCTTTGAAACCAATTGTTCCAGTTGGTAAGATACATTACAGGAGAGGCTCCATATTCCGTTCCTCAAGACATAGAGTTTTGTATTATGTCGGCTATTCTCTTTTCAAATATCTCCTTGTGTTACCCAGAGGAGGGGGAAAGAAAGGCTTTAACACTAGTTCTGTAATCGGACACTCAAATTTCTTGAGACACTAAAGTGTCCTGTTTTTCTAGCAACTTGTCATAATTATTTGGTGAATCTAGAAAAAGAAATCATAGGTCACGTACATATCTTAGGTGAGCTATGAGGTGAAGAACATAGCCAAATTTTACTATTGCCAAAATTAATACCAAATTAAGATTATAATGATAAGTTTTAAGATGAAAAACCATAGAAATTTAGTGGAGTTTTAACAAAATTTTCATAAATCGACTATAACTTCTCATCAAAATAAGATTTTTCATAGATTTCAAGGTGTATATGGATAGGAAAAACTTATTATAGCAAGAAATTGAGCTTCATAACCTAGTTATGGGACTAGATTTTTGTTATAATCGGAAGACCAAAATCTTGAAAATGCTGACAAAGAGGAAAATTTTGGTCTTTCAATGCCTCTTTCATTAGCATGATGAGGTTATGGGACAAAACCTAAGGTGTATAATGCATCTATAGGTCAATACATCAACTAGACATTTTTCAAGGGTTCAAAACTCATAGGAATCTTGTAATTTAAGCTCATTTTTAAAAAAAACTGTAATGCGTAATTTCTTGCAAAAAAAAATTGCTATGAAAAACTAATGAAAGAGTGTATATAAATCTCCCAATTGTGTCCATATGAGGTATTTCTATACAAATAAGTGAGATGGATGGAAAAATCGAAAAGTGGACTTTATTTAAAGGTTATCTTTGATAAATAAAAAATCATAATTACAACATGCGTAGTTTTTTGGATATGCCATAGATCACCAAATGTGGCTTGCATAACCATCAAAATTTATCACCTGATGAAATGGAGTCATAGATCTAGTATATACGCATCATAAGACATTGTAAATCTAGACACACTAAATGTTTTTTGTGATCGTTAATTGAATTTGTGAAGTTGCATTTGAATTGTCGATCCATGGGACGAAGCTAAATTGACTAGTGCATAGAGGCTACAAGAGGTTGTAAATCTCTTGGAAAACAACAAACAACTCGCATCTAACTCAGGATACCCTCAAGTGATTGAAATCACCAAAAGCCAATCGCTCATCGACAAACAAATCACATCCGTTACAGCATCAAATGACATCCAAACGTAATGAAACTTCTAGGACATGTTTATAGGACCTAAGAACACATGCTCGTGATCTCAAATCCCACTTTAGATCAAGTAAAAAAATCATGATTATTAACAACAGTGGATTTTCTACCTGGTCGTTTTTGACCCAGAATGCATTTAAATGCTTAGCAATCATGTCTCATAGCCCTTCCCATGCTTAACTTTTTAATTTGAAGTGTCAATTCCTACTTATGATGAGATTAGGCCGTGGTTCGGTGACGCCAAAACTACGAAATACTATGAAATTCTTACGTCAATGCATAGAGCTCTTAATTGCGGTTGCAAGCAACAGACGCGACTGCAATGTGACAACTGGGAAGGAGTTTGAAGAGAAAGAAGGAAGGAAGTGAGCACCATTAGCTCACGCTGTGTATTTTATTATCCAAAAAATTATTAAAAACTTCTAAAAATTGGCTTTTATACCTTAGCCAAGGTTTTTGGTGGTCAAAACTAAAAATCTGGGAGCTCTAACTAAAGATAGGTAAAGACGGGTTGATACAATCTAGAAGCTTGTAGGCCCGGCTTATCAATTACAAATTTTATCTAGAAAATAGGAGTTACAATATTATTGATTCATCAAAATAATAATTGTTTTTACAATGAGAGCTCCAAAAAATGGCGTCCGAGTTAGCTTGTTGCTAACAATCCCCCTCTCCATCTTCTTGTGCCCCCACGGTGTCAGGCCAAGGGCCACCCTGGAGGTCAAGGACCTGGCCAAGGGCCGCGGCTGCCCACTAGAGAAGGGATCCTAGGTCAAAGAGGCTAAAAAAGGGAGGTTCGGCAAAGGATTCAAACACGGCAGTTCCCAAGTCCTTTCACTGGTATCGCAGCTCAGGGGGAAGGGAGAAGCTATGGAGAAGGGAAGGAGGTCACGCATGACTTTGCATGTGTATTCTCTTTCTCTCTCTCTCTCTCTCTCTCTCCGGTCATGGACAAGTCCTTTGGCAAGGGAGGAGCTGAAGGTCGTGGGCAGGCACCCTAAGCACGAGATGGAGGGGGCGTGTAGGAAACAACATGGGCATGCTCTCTAAGAGCAGATTTGTGAAGCTAGTGGATGAAGGCGGAGATCGGGGGGAGTGGCCGCTTGCAAGGAAGGTTGGCCATAGCTTCTTGTGGTATTTGCAACAAGACTGGCCCAAAAAGGGAGCGCCCTTGCGAGCTAGACCGTCCTTGACTTTGCAGCAGGAGGAGATGATAGCCCCGAAGGGAGCTATAAGCAGGTTCTTCTTGGGCATCCTTCGCTGACAGACATCCACCACGGCTGGCCTTGAGTGCACATAATTTAAAAGGGGCACCTTATTTTGGGCACCCCCCCAGTTTAGGAGATTTTTCCCATGCCGAAGAGCAACCCGGAAGCAATATGATGCATGTCGAGTTCCGAAGCAAGGAATTGAGACAAAGTGCAGAAATTTTGAATGCATGTCCATCGCGGGCACACACCGGGAAGTCACAGTGTTAGCATCCCTTGGCCGGTGCACAACTACGGATGCAGAAAGGCTACAAAGTGAAAATTTGGTGAGATGGATTTACATGCATGATCAAGGATATGAATGACCATGTGACATGTGAGATGCTAATAACAAGGATAGAGCCCCCCGAGGATAAGCCGGTTCAGAAACCATGGCAGCTCCACCACTCAAATCATGCAAGGCATGTCGAGTGGCTAGCCAAAAATTTGAAATCAAGCAAAGAGATTCAATATTAATTAAGATCGGTCAAAGTAGGGCCCCAATCAATGACGATACCAAGGATCAAGCAGGAGGAGACAACATTTGACAGCATGGTTTTCTCGGTTTTCTTCTTCCTTCAATTAGTACAACAATAAGACCGGACGACATAAGCACTTAATAAGGTATGTATGGTGTCGTGCAAGCACTTTTTGTGAGCATTCTTACAAGCATGGTATTTTTGTTTTTGTGCACACCATACACACCAACCACTCACCATCAACCAAGGCTTGGGTGAGAAATGATTTTGTTTCCCAGCAAGGCTTCTATGCATGTTTGGCAAAGGTTAGGGCTTGGTAGTGCTAGAGAATCTCGCGGAGATCAGCACGGTCTGTTGCTAATCTTGATGAAGGAGGTAGTTGGTGCTTGAAATGACCAACCATTAACGACCATTTCAAGAGTCTTGTTTTCTAGACATCACTGGAGCAAGGTTTCGTCTCCGTAATCAAGCCACGCAGGTACGAGGTACATACTTTGCAAGAAATTTTTATTTTTATTTTTTGCTTTTCAATACATTGTACAATTCAACAAGGTCGGTTATTTGTGACTACTTGACAAGGTCGACTTTCTTTTACTATGACATTTGTCTATGAGCAAGAGTATCTGTAGCTCTGAGGCAAGGTAGCATCCAAAGTGGGTCTTCTGAGAAGTATCATGCAAAGAAAATACTTCCATGTTTGGACTATGCTAGCCCAGCATGCTTACTTCTCTCTCTTTCTTGTTTCTCTCAAAGAATAATAAAAACTTTCTAAGAATATTTTGAACATGTTTTGTTTCGGAGTCAGCCCGAGCCAAGGGGCTCTAACTCTCACCTAGAAATTGGCCAAGACCCCATCCAATTTAGTCTTCATCGGTTTGACGATTGAACACTAATTGACATAAGGACTATGAGCCACACAAGCAGGCTAAGAGCCATTGTCAGATCTCAGGTAAGACCCAACTGTTGGCATTCCTTGGGTGATTGTTTTTACGATCGAACAAATCTACCAAGTGGAATACACATCGACATTAATGGACAAGAAAGAGTCTTGTCATTACGGATGTTTAAAGTGTCATTTTTGCACTACATTTTTTTAGTGCGACGTTCGAGTTGAGTTCTCATAGCCTTAAACTCACATCAGCTGATCTCTATCACAAAATCTAGCTGCAGCAAACCGTTGCGACACCATGGCTGTCCATAAGAGCTAGGCATTTTACTTGTGTTGATATCTTGCTCTCTTTATAGTACTATGAGTGTCTATGGAAGTATAGTGTTGGGGTAAGACCCAGTGGATTTTTACTAAATCATCCCATCGGCATTGAGGATCGCAGTTTGATCCATTTATGTTATACTTTCAAGGAAAGAATCCTGTAATTTACCGCGCGGTAGTGGATAGATTCAACTTTTTAAGTTGATTCCAATCATTTTGTACACGGTTGCCTATGTTGATTATTGTTACCTGCTAGTTGACCAGTTTCTACAAAGGGTCTTACCAAGGGGTTGCACTACGTATATTCTAACCAACGGGTTTGGATTGCAAAGGCAACACCAAGGGTTTCTAGTGCAATGTTGCTTGGTTTTTAATCAGGTGGCCGACATGCTCTCTGCATTTGAATATGGGTAAGTTAACATATAGTTCAATCCCCATGTACGCATCTATTGCTTTGGTGTTATTCTATTTTTACGTAGGCTTTGTTTGATTTTTCAAGTCCTATAACTCTGCTTGAATATTTTTGAGCCATGCCAAGGGCATGTTGAAATAAAGTATTCTGGGCCATAGTGACCAATATACATTATGCTGTTATGAACCCAGTTGGTGAGTTTGATTTGGCACATGTTTTCACCTGGGATACAACATGCTCTAGGAACTCAAGGAGTTCAGTTTAGCCAATGTGGAGCAATGATAATGAGGGTCCCTCTCACTCTTATTGTGGAGTGTGTTGCAGTTACCTCCACACACAAGTACACCTTGTACATGATGGATGTCGCTTTTTCGGCCATCCTTATTTGAGACATATTGCACGTGTGGTGAATATGAGTCTTTGGGACTGACACTGGTGCCTAATTCCTAATACTGTGTTGCAACAATGTCCCTCCTGGTCCCATCTCTTTATTAGACGATCTGGAGGACACCATATCAGGAACAATTTCAGTGGCCAAAAAATGTCGGGTACTAAGTACAAACTTGTTGCAATTACAAGTGCTGTGAAACCACCTTAATAGAGGGTCTTTTCTACATATATCCAAGTATGCTATGTTCATGAGAATGTCTCATGGTTGGTACATAGGTGTGACTAGGTTGTCACATTCTGTTATGGTCCAACTTCTGTTGCTCCGCTTTCCCGTATGTACCGTGGTTGGAAAGTCTCGTCATGGAATTGCGGTTTAGATAAGTTTTTGTTAGATGCATGCACACTAGGTTTTGTGGGCCCTAGTATTTGACACTAATTTATTTGGAGTGACATGGAAATTCATGGACTTTATTCTTTCTGCCCTTTTTGCACTGCAAGTGCAATCTCTGCTGCAGATTTATTATCAGTTTACACCCTGCCCAGTACTAGCTCAGGATGGGTGTCTGTGGTTGGATGGTCTTAAAAACAATCTAGTTAGTTGTTTCCACTCCATATCAAATATATGGTTGGATACTCAATGGTCGAGTCATAGTTTATTATCATCAGTCGTGAAGACTGTTTGTAAGTGGTTGGGGGGAAAGCACCTCGCTCTTACTGCTGCTATTCATCCCGTGCTGGATGGGCAACTTACAAGTATTTTTTGCTAAAGGATCTGCTAAGAGCGTAGGTTAGCACAACACATTCTGAATGGGTGATTCTCTCTCTATTCTAGAATTTCCTTAAGTAAGGTTTTCAACTTTGAACACCTATTGTGGTGGGGTTGGATACCATTTCAATAGTTTTATAAGTCAAGGACTTAATAGGTGTGATGACAAATTATGTTGGCAGGTAACCTTCATTGGGGGTGAACATGTAGTTCTGTGTGTTCCAAAATGTTCAACAGTCTGACATGAGGAAAATCCCTATTCTCTCTCTCAGTAGCTATTAGCTTTTCAAGATACTCACGCACCATGAGCTGGGAATCTGGCTCACAACTTCATGGAAAGTTGCACCCAGGTTTTCTTGAATTTTTATAGTATCTTTGAGAAAGTCTGAAAACTGGTTATGACTTTAGACACCTTTTTAGTTGTGGCTACTCCTTTACAGTACTCAAGTGAGTTACCATTTAGATACAAGTGGTTGCAAAAGGACAACTATGTTGAAAATCAAGATGTTGCTCTTGGTTTCATTGAACCTCCTCACTGCACCAAGTATCATATGCACAATTGGATTGCGTATGGGATGCCAATAAGGAAAACATTAGTGTTCTTACAAAGATACTACCACTTGTGTTTTCGAGCATGAAAACGCTTCTCCAAGGGGTGAGTAATGTCAGGCCAAGGGCCACCCTAGAGGTCAAGGACCTGCTGGCCAAGGGCCGACTGCCCAATGGAGAAGGGATCCTATGGCCACGAGGCTATAAAAGGGAGTTTGGGTGGAGGACTCGGACAGGGCAGTTCCCAAGGACTTTCACATGGAGGAGCTATCTAATGCTCCTAGTTGAAGTCAAAGCGGTGATTTTGGTGATGGCAAAGGTGCGACCTTTGAAGAGTACGTGTTGCTAGAGAAGTGATGGCTTGGACGGGATTTTCCATTTTCATTGGGGTTAAAGATATGATAACTTGGCTTCAAGATCACGGATTGCTTGTGCTGGAGAGTGGTTTATTGAGAGACGAAGGTGCGGTACAGGTGTTTCCGCTCCTGGCTCGTTGTAAAGTGAGGCTATGGTTTGATGGGTTGCATGGTGAAGAAAAGAGTGATTGTAAAGCGCTAGAGGAGGCTTTTTGAAGCAGATATTTAGTGGATGCACAACTAGCAAAGTAAAGAGAAAGCTAGACGGTTTGAACTAAAGCTTGGAAGCAGATTTTCAAGCATTCATACGGGAGTTCGAAGTCCATTTCGAAGTCCGTTGGGGATGGATGATCAAGGTAGCTGCTGTGGAGAATATTTGTTCTCTAAAGTTGAGTAAATTCATGGATTGCATGCATGAGGAAGTGTGAAACAAGGTTGAGATAGATGATCTGGTGTTGTTTGAGGAAGCGATAGTTGTAGAAAAATGACAGACCAAAAAGATTCTGAGGAAATGCGAAGCTAGGTGAAGTTTTCCCGTGTTGGAGTTTACACAAAGAAGTTGCGACCGGGATTTGTAGCTCAGAGATTGGGTCTATGAGAAGGGGATGTAAGCTTGATGAAGTTGGAACCCCAAGATGGGGTCTCTTCTCATGGAATGGGTTTTTTGAGGCTTTGAACGTAGTTTACGAGCGAGCACCATGTGGTAGGGTGCTAATTACACATGTGGAAAAATGGAGGGAAGGCAAGGTATTTATAGTCTAGGTCGTGAGCCTTTGAGAGGAATGTAAAGTGGAGAGAGAGATCCAAATGAGCACTGGATATGGTGGTGCCTCTCACGGTGTTGCGTGCGTGCGTCCAGAGGTGCTGTGTGGATGTGGTGGCATTTTGGGCGGAGAAGCGGTGCCTCTAGTCGATGATGGCCTGCTCGTCTGCAAGGTGGTGTTCAACGTAGTGGGTGATGTGGAGAGGCCATCGGCGGCTATTTCCACCCCATAAAGGCCCCTCTCCTTTTCCAAGCAAAGTGAAAACCCGAATCCCAAGTGGCGAGGTTGTCGCTAGTGCCTGGGGCATAGGGGTAAGGGGTGGTTCTTGTGATAGAATGAGTTAGAGACAAATATAGAGAGAGGAGAAATGTGAAGAGGAGGATGGTCGAAGGCGCTCAAAAGGATCAATTCAAGACAGACAGAGTGGGCTCAAGGGGAGATATCATATGAGAGAGAGAGGAAAGAAGTTCAAGGACAATAGGTCAAAGGGAGCCAAGGGGCAATTCCAAGATGGCAAAGTGGGGGGAGAGAGAGAGAGAGAGAGAGAGAGAGAGAGAGAGAGAGAGAGAGAGAGAGAGAGAGAGAGAGAGAGAGAGAGAGAGAGAGAGAGAGAGAGAGAGAGAGAGAGAGCCCAAAGGGTGACCAAGAGAGCAAGTCAAGGGTAGGGGATGGTGAAATACAGGTCAAAGGGAAGAGTTACCAAGGTGGAAAAAAGGCAAAATAAATAAAAAATTAGAAAAGCTTAGGGGCACTAGTGACATCGCTAGTTCACCCCCTCTCAAGTCAAGAGTAGAGAGCAGATGGAAGCAAGGTGGATTCCCCATTCCCAAATTTTCAATTTGGGATGATAGATCGTCCAATTAGAGTCCAATTTCCAAAATTGAAGAGTGCACCCCTATATAACCATTTTTCAGGCCTTTTGCCAGTAGGCTTTCTCGGAGGGCCTTGGGTAGATGGGCCTACAGAGAGCCAAGGGAATGAGTGTGCGAGTTCTTGGGTGGGATTTTTGTGTAGACGTGTGCGCTTGCAAAGCCCCTAGAGTGTGTTTTCTTATCGTGCAACCATGTGGAAGCATCATTTGATGTAAATGAGTTGTACATGGTGTTTCGAGTAGTGGCAAGGCTTTCATGGTGTTTCTCTTGCGTCATTTCCCCTACTCCCTCTTCTCTACTTCTTGTGCTTGTGTGTGCGGTGCCGGTGCGGATGTGTGCGCCCACTTGGTCCCCTTTTTGTGTGTGGAATGGAAGTGAGAGTGCGGTTTCATATGCAGCAATGGCATGTGCCTTGAAGCAAACTATGAAATGTGTGGTGTGCACATTTGTGCGTTAGTGTGTGTGCACGCAGTGGCCTGCAAGCGTGTGTAGAGAGTTTCAAAGGTGAACTCTAGTGGATTGGGGTGTTGTATATGCCCTCGGCTATAGAGATGCCTTTATTTGTGTGCGGGGTGTGTTTCCCCATTCCCCCTCCAACGTTGTCAGAGGACAGGGTAAACTATCAAGATCGTGTCATGACCCTAAACCGTAAACAATTGACATAATTTATAGCAAACAACAATATATTATGATTGAAATCCATACATTGTACAATAGAGAGAGGAGAACACACAAAGAGAGGGATAGAGAGAGGTGAACAAGCTAGAGTGTGAGAGACACTCATCACAAGAACTGGACCCTGTTATGTGTGCCACATAATACACGTAAACGATCGGAGCATACATGTGAACAACCCAGCTTGTGTAAGGTGAACTCATTACAAGTCGTAGACATTGTCGTAATGTTGATTGATATTTAAATCAATCTAATCCCTGATGAAGTGTGTGGAGTGCACAACACTACCATCATCAAAGGATAGTTTAACAATCTCAGATTGTGGTCAAACATAGTACATATTTCCATCCAAGACAATACCAAGTCATCTAGTGATGAGTGGCGTATCTACCGATCAAAAATTACACACAAGGCATGTCATGCTAAGATGAAGAGGTCATAGTTATTCATATCTCCACTCTTAGGTAGAAAAACATAACTTTCATATCTCTATGTAGTAAGAACGATGATGTGACTTAAATCTAATCCCTGATGAAGTGTGTGGAGCTCACAACACAAACATCAACGGACAACTTAACAATATTAGATGCATGCCAAATGATAGCGGGAAAAAGAGCAGTGCAATCGGGTGGCCTCTGTACTCGTGCACACTCCACAAACCACGCCTCATGCAAACAAGAAAAGAACAAAACAAAGGGGTCACCACCCTAAATTAAGAGGTTTAGGGACCTCACACATAGTGCACATAGGCAAGTGAGACTTCTGTCATTATGATGGCATCAAAACATATGGCAAAACACATAGAAACGAAGCTTAGGGACCTTATGTAGCATATATATACACAAGACATGAGCTTAACAATACAACGGCATCTGATCATACATAACAAGGATATAGAGAAGCAAGCCAAGGATGGCATAATCCCTTGTCAAAAACAATCAACCCAGCAAGTAGGTATGATCCTACTAGCAACACATCAATACTTTAGAGAATGATGGCGACGATGGTGGCCATGGAGCATGAGAGAAGACTCCTTATTTAGGTTTTAGGGCTAGTAATGTAGCATACTAGAGGGAGAGAGAGTAGAGCTCCATCCATAGCTCCTCGTTGTGAGCAATGTCGTCATAGCTTCATTGCTTGGTGAAGTGGGTGAAGTGTTGTTTTTGAGTGAGAGAAGGCCTCCTTATATAGGTTTCTGAGAGCGTTTAGGATTAGGGATAAACATGCTTAAATCCTCTGATTGGGGTTACTTTTTGCTTAGGGTGGTCAACAGATTGAGGTCACCTGATATGTCACCATCAAGATATTCTCTAGAGTGATGTGAGAGGGGAGGGTAAATGCTGATTTTTCTGATTGTGACACATGGGGATAAGGCCTTGACCAGCATTTAAGAGCAGGTAAGGTGGCTGTTGAAACTGGAGGTCCTGCACATGTCAGGGGGGGACCTGCGAGGGGGAGGTGGCATCTGGGTCCTCCTGAATATCAAATTCTCAAAAAAGCCTCAACCATGGATTCTTTTGACATGTGTTCTTTGAAAAAATCAGCATGTCTCTTTTCAAATCAAAAGTCTTTATCCCTGTTGACTCACCTTTACCATAAAATTTTCCCCTTTTCTCCTCCTGTAACTGCATTGTTGATGCCCAATCACTGCTTCTAGTAACAGTGAACTGTTACCTACCAAATACTTATGGTGCAGTAAAAAATATTTACCATGGGTAAAAAAAGTTACTGTAGGTAAAAAGTGATTTGTATTTACCATGTAGGTGAAAAATATTTACTGTAGGTAAAAAATATTTACTGTGGTAAAAAATATTTACTATCGGTAAAAAAGTGAAAACGGAGTATGCTGTGCTGTGAGTCCACACGAACATCCTCGTGTAAATTTCACTAGAAATTCACACCTAGAATGGGCTATTCTGTAAGATATAGGTTGTAGGCATGCATAAGAGCTCGTTCCCACGTATCTTCTGTCCATGGCACTTTTTACTCTTTGGTGCTTGTGAAGTATATTTTTCTTCTCTTTCGAGATCCCTTGGACTAGAGTATCCTCATCTCCCCAACAACTGACTGTGCCTTTATTGCATCTTTAGAAGGGGTCCTAAAAACCATGCATCACCAAATATCTTATGTATCTACATCCAAGACAACACCGAGTGATCTAGTCATGAACAATGAAGTGTCTTTGAAGTTCAAAGCACAAGAGTAAACATTGTGTCACACAGAGATGAAGAGGGCATGAACTATGCATCCGTCCACTCTACGTGGTACAAACAATGATTTGAGATGATCTAGAATTGAGAAACCTATAGGTCACTCTGAAGTGAGAAATGTAGCATCATGCCTACTGCACTCTATGAGTCGACCACTAAATGCTAATTCAGCTCTGTGGTGAGAGATAAACTACTACACCACAAGAGTGAGAATTTATTTTTGTATTAAAAACCTTCTCTCCAGTGAGCCAAGTGGCTGCACAACATAAAAAAAGCAACTAGACTCTACTCAATTTTGGAGTGAGTTGGATGGCTTGTTAGGGTTCAGCAACACATGAATCTCCCTCAGACACATGCTCTCAAACAGAGAATAAATATTCACTCCATGATCAAACTCAGCAAAAGACACAATCAAATAACTTTAGAGTCAGTAAACTGAACATAGAGAAAAGATCAGACAAAGAAAATAACACCATGGCTAAAGTTTCTCTCACTCAAAAATATCCCTTCAACACAGTATCACGACACATATACATTCCAAACTCAATGGAAATAGCACAGGAGTAGCTTCACCACTCGGCAAGAAACAATACACAGAGACAATCTGATAGAGCTTGAGAACATGACTTCTAGTCATTACAAAACCTTCTCCCTTACACTTGATAGCACCATGACCAAACATAAATATAATTTTCTAACCAAAATATTATTGGCATGAACTTCAAACTTAACAAAATTTGACCTGGTAAAAATCGGACTGAGAAAATAATCCAACCGAGCAATTTTCAGACTCAGCAAATAATCACACTCAGCAGAGTGACCAAATATCAGACTCAATAATATCCAAGTCAACACATGGCACGTCTCGGTGGTGGATTTTGTAGAAATCCGACTTGGATCCACACATCCCTTGATCAAAAAACATTCCTAGGTTTTGTTTTGCATCTTTCCTACACTATCTAGATTGTTCAATAATATATCAGACTCAGTAACCAGTTTAAAAGGTACCTCCACAATTGCTCATGCAAACTGATCCTTTGTTATTTTTGGCTCTTTTTTGTTTAGCCACAGGTGTTGCTGATCCTTCTCCTGGATTTAGAACCTACTCATGGACCTTCATGGCCTTCTAAACTTCTTGCGTGCTCTCTACCATTGTCTAATTTACGATTGTGAGATATTCCTTAGACATCAACACACCATTTATATGTAATCTTCGTGACCTAATGCCTATTTCTCAATTTCCAACAATGGTTGAAGCCTTTGATCAAGATTTTGATTTTTGATCTACAACTCTTTGTTCTTACTATCTAGCTGCTCCAACTCAAATTGTACTTTGATTTCCAAAGTTTCCATCCACTCCTTAAACATGCCAAGTGACATTTTAACTTTTGCCACTTCCCTCTGATGCTGTGTCAAAATTTCATGCAACTCGTGTGTATGCTTCTCTTCCATAGATTCTATCTTTGATTTCAGATCATTGATTAATTGAGTTTGTTTTTGCAGCAAAACTATAGATACACCAACATTTACTACTTATTGCATCTGAGTTTCTAGTTGAATTTTTTGCATATTAATGCACTCTTGCACAACTTCAAACATCTTGACATCCATTCCACTTTCCTTTGCAACATGTCCTTGTTCTGATGGTGCTTCAAAATTTAAATTTTTTTCCACCTAACATGTGCAATCCCATGTCATTGTACTCCACTTTTTGACAACATGCCAGGGTAGGGAACCTCTCAAATAAAAATACATGCAAATCAGGTTAGAGAAAATAAACTTATGGAACCAAAATTCAATGAGAAATCCTCTAATCCACGGATGAAGTGTAGGAAAAAATTTCAACTTGGTGAAAAAATTCCATGCAAAAAATTTCATGGTTGGCACATGGGCGGGGCTTAGAAGCTCTTGTCTATTTTGACCTATGGAAAAAAGCATGCATTGTGCTTGAAAATGCTTTGATTGACATCTATGCCAAGTACGGTGAGTCAGGGGGATTTCATCTCTTTGATTGCACCTTTTCTTAATAGGGGCTCTTTGAAATTTGTGCTGACCATTATGGCCTTTTCACCCAAAAAAAGAGAACACAAAAAGTGTTTAGCAAGGTTTGGCTATTTCTTAGAGTCCATCATTTGTAAGATTTGTCATACTTAGAATCATAATATGGAAGTGGAATGGTAAGCGTGGGATGAACAATGTTCTCAAAGAGTTCTTGGCCTGGAATGCCTCTTGGGCTGCACTTTTTTGTAGAGTATGTCAACAAGTGTAGGCTCAAAAGCTCTGGTTTATTTATAAAAATGTGAAGTCACGCCTTTGACTATAGAATTCCCTCTGCTAGACTATATGACAGGTGTGTTGGGTAGCCATCGACGAAGGTTCAAATTCTTTTGGGAAGTAGATTCTTGATTGTCTTTTCTTAGAGTGAATTTATTGTGATATTTTGTGCTTAGCGAACACCATCATGATTTGGGATTTCAATGGTTAGTATGACTTGAACAATGTTCCTGGCCCAGAATGCCACTTGGGCTACATATTTTTGTAGTGTAATTTCAACATGGGTAGGGCTCAAAAGATCTAGCTTGATTTCACAAAATTTACACCTAGTGCTATTGTCCCCTCACAGGGTTCTTCATGTACTCTCACCCCATGGTGTTGCTTCTTGTTGACAACCTGGTGTTGTTGCTCCCTCACCACCCAAAACCCTCATTGCTAGTTCCATAACGTGAATTAAGCGATGGTGTTTATGTTTTGGGTTCACAACTTGGACGTTGATAACCTGTCATTGACAAGGGCCTATTCTATGAGGTAAGCCTCCACTTACTCAAAGAATATGGATGCTTTGTGCATGTACACGCATACGTTCGTGCGTGCACACACGCGCACATGTGTGTGTGTTGTGTGTTGTGTGTGTGTGTGTGTGTGTGTGTGTGTGTGTGTGTGTGTGTGTGTGTGTGTGTGTGTGTGTGTGTGTGTGTGTGTGTGTGTGTGTGTGAGAGAGAGAGAGAGAGAGAGAGAGAGAGAGAGAGAGAGAGAGTTTAAACTATTTACAATATACATAACACATGAGACAAACTTCAAAGACCTATGTCTACAGTATATAGTACAAATCATGTATTCCTTTCGACTTAATATCAAAAACAATACATCACAGTATCAGGCCATATTAGGGAAAGAAGGTCCTGATTAGCGTTATAGTATCAGTGTACAACATAACATCCCCTCAAACAGCAGCCAAGGAAAGGACACCCTTACCTGCATCCAAAGTAAGAAAACAAACTGTTCATTAGTTTTCAAACCGCATAACAGGTAACTTGGTTGACCTAGTTGTCATCCATGTCACCCTGGTACTATCCTAAGAAGAAAACCATGCTGTGCAAATCATAATGATGTGTAAATTTTCTTTGATTTTAAAGAACCAGATATAATCAAAGTGTTAGCTGAAAATTTTGAAACGTACATTTTAATTCCGAGTATAAATTTTGTTACTTCACTGTGAAATAAGGCCAAAAAGGATTATTTTTCAATTGCTCCTTACATTCCATCTTATAAAAGAGCTCATTCTCCCTTAAAAACTTTTTTTTGAAAGTGAGTTAATGCAGTTTTTGAAGTCAAAATCTTCCTAAGACTAACAAGATAATAATCTTTCAAATTTTAGGCATTTTGTATTTTACCATCAGATAATTATCCTTAAGATGTCAATCGGGTCAGAACCGGTGATGTCCGATAATAGGCCTAAAATAGCAGAACTGCACAAAAGGCGGGTCAAATCTACCCAACATGGCTGGATACAAGTTCACTCCCCTCTCTAATTCATGCTGAATACCGTATCTAAGTGCCAAATGTATCACCCCTCTCACGTGAGGCAACAGCAAATAATGTTAGTTGCCGATATCTGAACAGCAACAATAAAGCCTTATTCAACACACCATAGTTCCCAATATCACACCACCCAATACCCATGATGAAGGGCCACCAATATCAGGTCAGTAATTGGTATTTACTAACTAGAACACATTTTTGTCAGTCACCAAAGAGCAGCCTGTATACTTACCTTTAAAGTTTCGAGAAGGCTAGTATAAAAAGAGCTTAGGTGAGAGTTTTCACCGTCATCAGTCAATACTTTGAACAGTAGGTCAAGCCCTAACCTAAACCTCAAAAAGAGCCCCAGTAAAAGAGATCAATGCCAATAATCAAAACACAATTTGTAATATACAGCTCCAGCTGTCATATTATATCCATAGCCATCCATTTCCTAGTCAACCTCTTTTACCAATAGTAACTATAGCTTGTGAGCCAGCTCACATTACCTCTATATAGCACCAGAGACGAAAAAAGCCACACTAATTAGTAGCCAATTAGATGTAAATACATATAGGTGATATATATTTACGAAAAGTGACCGAACCAAACCATATATATCTAGTAAAAAATCAGTTGTATCATCAGCAGTAAAGAGAATATCTCCTAGATAAGAAATAAAAGAGATTCACTTCGATCTGAGTTGTGAGTAAGTTATCCAACCGACCTGCAAACCAATACATATGAGTAATAATTCCCTCGTATTCCAATCCAGGTGAACCAACAGAGAGTAGTTCATTAACACAAGTTTCAAATTACACACTAGATTGATTATGAACCCATATAGCCCATAACCTGGAGATGTAAATACATATAGGTGGTAGATATTTGCAAAAAGTGACCCAATCTAACCATATACATCCAGTAAAAAATCACTACCAGCTGTAGCATCAACAACAAAGTATTTAAGTTGCTTATATACCAAGCAGGAGGTATAACAAACCCCAACCCAATTATTTTACCATATTTATCATATAAAGGAGTGTAGAACCGGTACACCCAAGCACCTGTAAGCCAAAAGTAAGAGTAGAACTGCATAATGGGCGGGTCAAATCTACCCAACATGGCTGGATACAAGGTTAATCCCCTCTTAGATTCCGGCCGAATATCGTATCTAAGTAACAGATGTATCATCCTTCTCAAGTGAGGCAACAACAAATGATGCTAGTTCCCACTCCCTGAACAGCAACAACAAAACCCTATCCAATATATCATAGTTCCCAATACTACTCCACCCAATACCCATATTCAAAGGCCACCAATATTAGTCAGTAATGGGTATTACCAAGTGGAACACATTTTTGTCAGCCACCAAAGAACAGCCAGTATACTTACCTCCAGAATTCCGAGAAGGCTAGTATAAAAAGAGCATAGGTGAGATATTTAATAGACATCAGTCACTGCTTTGAACAGTAGGTCAATCCCTAATCGAAACCTCAAAAATAGCACCAGCAAAAGAGATCAATGCCAATAACCAAACATAATTTGTTATACACAGCTCCAGCTGCCATATTATATCCATATCCATTTATTCCTAGCTGACATGTTTTATCCATAGTAACTATAGCATGTGAGCCAGCTCGCATTATCTCTAAGAAGCACCAGAGACGAAAAAAGCCCAACAAATTAGTAACCACTTAGATACTCCCAAGTTAATTGGCAATAGATCGGTTGGCAAGACAACCCCAACTCAACCCCTCCATGCAACTTATTTTCATGGAAAAGAGCTTAAAAAGTAGCAGTATGAAATTAATATCACTCATTTCCATTCATTCCTAATACTACCGGCTCTTGTTGTAGCCATACAACAGTGGTACCATCATTACCATGAAACGGTAAAACAGTGTGGAATCATCAGTGTGGAATCATCAAGATATCAAACGTAAAGTGAGAACTAGCTGCCAGCAAAGAACACCAGTCACCTTCAACCGGCCAAAAATAATCAGAACCAAAGTAACATTAGTAAGAGATTTGAGCAAGATTTTGTCTAAGGACCAATCGGCCATTACTGTAACATCTTCTTTCCGAACCAAAACCTCAAAAAGAGCAGCAATGACAGAGTTTCTTTCTTTACTACAACAGTATGGTTTAAACATTCAGAAACAACAAGACCATCATAAGTCCTATAGAAATTTCCAAGAGGCAATTGTTAATGACAATTTTGAAAAAACCAGTAACCGAGTATAATGCTACCTCAGATGATTCAGCACTGGCATTTTTGCTGGGAGCCATAAAGCTTGAGTGCACTTGATAGGGGTAGGGAGCCAAAACAGATCAACAGATACTACCAAGGAGAAAACAAAGAAAAAATGTTGAATGAAAACTAAGTGAGCAAGTGCTCACCTTATGTATAGATTGCAGAAGATTCCATTCATCCTAGAGCCACCCCCAGCTGGCCGCGGAGCCCACCATGAAAGCAGCTAACCAGGAAAGAGGATTCATCGCAGCAGAGCCCTCATCAAACTCCACCAAACCCCCATGAATCCGGGTGGTGATACAGCTTAGAGAATGCCCAAAAGTAGCGCGCGTCAGATTTGAGAAGAACCCCTCATTCTCATTCATAATGGCATTCAAGACTACCCGTCTTGCTTGGCCAGTCTAAATGATGTAAAATTATAATGAAAAAAGGAATTTACAAGGCAAATACAGCCAAGTGGCTTTTCCCACCTAAAACCACCAATTGCCATGGTTGGATGGTATATTGAGAGCAGGATCACAAGCAGGTGAATCAATTCTCTCAGTCAATGATTATTAAAGGTGAAATCAAACCATTGGGTAAACCTATAGATGTAGAGTCTTATATTTTCTAGAAGCATAGAGAGAGAGAGAGAGAGAGAGAGAGAGAGAGAGATTGGGAATTTTGTTGGATTGGACATGGGCACAAACCAATTTATTTTGAGGTGGCTAGGTTGAGGCTTTTTGCACAAAATTTCATGCTTGGCATTGCGCAAAGAAATATCTATGTACCAAAAAAAGGCACAAAAAGTGCTTGAAAAGGTTCTCCCTACTCTCTCATATGCACACCTAGATCATCATTTGCGCTCACTCATACTGTTTCTAATTTTGATCAACCATTTGGTGCTTGCTATGCGCTCATGGAGTGGTCCACCTCCTTGGAAATGACCAATGTTGATATGTTTTGTCTCGATGATACAAAGAGTGTGATCACCTAGAAAACTAGCTAAAAACGTTTCAATGGACTCTTTGCTCTCAATTCTCTCGCTGGGACACCACCAAACATAAATAGATAGATAAATGAAATATTAGATTGTTAGGCATGAAGTTCGTTGACATGGGTAGGGCAAATAAGATCTAGGCTTTGTTCTACATTCGCAAAATGAGTCTAGTGGTAAAAGAAGAGGGGCTTTAATATGGAGTGAAGACCAAGGCAATGCAATCAATTCCTCTCCATCTCCCTCCCCACTCTTTCTCTATTCTCTCTCTATCCCCTCATGATGTACTGCCACTTCCATCATGTACTTTGCTGGGATATCTCCCTCCCGCCCTTCCATCTTCATCACCCTCTCTTCCTACTGGTGTGTGACTCTCTCTCTTTCTCTATTCTCTCTCTATCCCCTAATGATCTATTGCCACTGTCATCATGTACTTTGTTGGGATGTCTCACCCTTGCCCTCACACTCCATTCATAGCCATTTTTTGGCTATCAAGAATTTCCATAGTGAGCTACCTCACCCTATCAAAATCTTTTAAACATTGTGTCTATCCTCACACTTTTGTTGTACATAGCACGTTGGAGAGGGGGAATGGGGGAACACGCCCGACACAAACACAAGGGCCTCTCTATAGCTCAGGTTATCCACAGCACCCCTATCCTCTCAGAAAAACACCTTCAAAGAAACACTTTACACTAGCAGACCACCGCCTGATCAATTTCCATTGTTCACACACTCTACAAATCCACCACACAACACACACATACAGCCACGGCGTGTCTCCACCCTTACACACACTCACAACCACTCAATCTCATTCTCTCACACCAAACACCATCAGTCTAGTGGGGCACACACATCCACACAGCCGGTAGTGAGGAGAAACATGAACGCAGGAGAAAGAGAAGGGAGGAAGGGGAAACAACAGCAAGAGGAGGAAACAGTGGCTTGATTGCAGAAAAATTTCAACTGACCATATCTTGCCAGCTAGAGCTCCTATTTGCAATCCAAGAAGACCAGCATGCTTTGTAACTTGAGCTCTACACATCCATCCACTGACATCTGCCTAGACCACCTGTCCCTATCTGTCCTGTCCATCGGGAATCTGCTACAACTCCAGCTTTAAACTTCAGTATCTTGCACACCGGGGCTCCGTTTGATGAGCCGTCTGGAGTGATTTCTAGAACACACTGAGCACTACATTTTAGCACACTGACTTAGCATTTTGGATACCTTCATCTACCATCCCTCAACACTTTTGTCCTAAATAAATGCATCATGCATAATTTTCCGCTACCCTTTGGCTACCTAGGGCCTTGGCACCTTTAGCCTTCTACACTGCACTTGCCTGCCGCCTCAAGTAGATAGACCCCACTAGCAAAGTAAATGGGTTTCATCCTAGTACCGTGGGGATCTTGTTGTAGCAAAATGATGAAAATTGTTTTTTTCCCAACACTAGAGCTAACAAAGAATTTGTACTCCCAAGAAGGAGGCACGAGTGTTGGTAGCTTTGACAAAATGACTTTAATTCTACAAAAGTACTCTTCAAGCTCATTAAATCATGCAAATTCTACTTTTTGTGTCAACTTTTGCAAAGGGTGAAATAACTTTGAGGATAATTGAATGGAGCGGGACACATACTTCACTTTTTGAATGAATGCAATGACCTCTTTGAGATTCTTGGCTGATGGTAACTCAATAAGAGCATTTTACTTTGAAGGATCCACCTCCATACCTTGATAGGAAATCTTGTGACCAAGCAAGATCACCTCCTCCTCACCTATATGGAATTTTTCAGGATTGAGTTGACCTCCCATGTTGTACAATTTCTTCAAACCTTTTTCTACCCTCTATAGGTGCAATGATTTTGAGGTATAAATGCAAAAGTCATCAATAAAAACCCGAATGGACTTTCCAAAAAATGTTCAAAACACCATGGTCATGAAGGGTTGGAAAATTGAAGGAGTATTTGTTGTTGGAATTAGGGTGGCAGAGAGACGCACACAACTTGGAGAAGATGAAGGAAGTGCAAGGCACACAATAGAGAGTGTGTTACTTAGTGTGCAATGGAAAGATAGATAGTCCTAGAGTGATGGGCGTATGTACAATGCATGGGGGAAAAAACCTCCTAAAGAGGGAAAAAATGCCTCGGCGGTCCTAGTGTCTTCACACATATCACTACCACATGTATATGGTAACAATTCCCCCCTGGAGTGATGTAGTGAACTAGAGTTGGCATATGCGTAAAGGAAATTTCCATGCTTGAAGACATGATCACTCCACAAAGGGGAGTAAGCCCAAAGGTTGCAAAAAGCTTCGAGCTTCTCACAAGATAGTGCCTTTGTGAAAAGATCTGCAAGGTTGTCCTGTGTTGGCACATAAGCCAAGCTGATCTCTCCTGCCGAGAGCCTCTCCATGACATAGTGATAATGCACCTCAATGTGGTTTGTGCGAGTATGAAGAACTAGGTTCCTCGCAACTACCAATGTGCTCTGGCTATCACTGTAGATAGTGTTGGCAATGTTTTTTCCAATACCCAAATCAACCATAAGGCGTCTGAGCCATACACACTCAATCGTAGCTGTGAAGACTACCCTATACTCAGCCTCACAACTCAAAGTGGCCACAGTAGGTTGCTTCTTGATCAACCATGATATACATGAATTGCCAAGCATGAAACCAAAACCACTTGTGGACACTCACGTGTCAAAACAACCAGCCCAATCTGAGTCCGAAAAAGCATGTAAGTTTGGTGGCAATGATCCCCCCTTGGGATAAAACAAGCCAAGATGTAAAGTGCCACTAAGGTAGTGGAAGATCCTCTTGATAGTCTGTCAATGCTTAGACCCTTGACCTGTGAGACTGCAAACTCAATATCCAGCCTCGTGTTTCATACATAAATAATGCATCCAACAGTAGTTTGGTAAAGAGTGACATCTGCAGGATCACCAGCATCATGAAGACTCAATTTCAAACCTGTTTCCATGGGAGTGGCAATAGGTTTGCAGTCCTCAAGTCCAAACTTACATAGCAATGTCTCTATGTAATGTTTTAAACACAAGGCAATACCACCATCACACTGCTTAAACTGTATACCCAGGTAATGATGCAACAGCCCCAAATCTTTCATCTTGAAAGTAGCATTCAAATTAGTCTTAAATTCAGCAATATGTCTTTCATTTGGTCCAGTGATCAGGAGATCATCTACATAAAGAACCACAATGAGAAGTACATCACCCTCACGCTTTACATACAATGTGCTTTCTATTGGATTGTTACGAAAGCCTTGTTTGACCAAATGAGTGTCAGCTTTCTCATACCAAGTACGAGGAGATTGCTTCAACCCATACAAAGTCTTCTTACATCTGCACACTTTGTCCTCTTGTCCTTTTATGACAAAACCGCGAGGCTGCGTTACATAAACTTCCTCAAATATGTCACCATTCAAGAAAGCAGTAACAATGCCTGATTGATGTACATCCTAGCAAAAAAGAGCTGCCAATGCACATAGAAAATGAATAGTATTCATGCGACAAGTGGGAGCAAAAGTTTCTTCATAATCTATGCCTTTTTGCTATGTATTACCCTTTGTAATAAGTCAAGACTTATGGAAATCAACCTCACCATCCGGCTTGCATTTCAACTTGTAAACCCACTTTGTACCATTGGCCTTTTTACCAGGAGGCAAATCACATAAAGTCCATGTGTCATTTTCTATAAGTGCATCATATTCTGATTGCATGGCAGCCATCCAATTTTTTGAATTTTGTGTTGCATTAAAAGACAAAGGTTCCTCAACATTATGTAAGCTAGACACAGCCAAAGCATACCAATTTGATGCATAAGATAAACGAGTACGACTAGACAAAGGTGCATCCAATTTAATGTCACACAAAGTGTGCACCACTCATTTTGGCATACTTCTAGCCTGTTCATTTTTATCCCTTTCCTCATCAAGTACATCATGTACATCTGCATCAGTAATAGGCTGATCTATAATATTTTTGGAGACCCGAATAGGCTATACATTTGCCTCATTGGAATTTACATTCGAACTTCCACCACTGAAAAGAGGCCACAAAGTATCATAGATGTCCTTTGAGCTTACATTACTGTCTCTAGTACATGACAGCAAGGTCTGAGTAGAATCTTCCACAAACAGTACATCTCGTGAAACCAAAATACACTTTGTTTGTGAATGATACAACCTGTAATCTTTGCTTTAAGCACTATAACCAACAGAAAAGCATTTGACAACCTTATCATCCAATTTTTTGTGCTGCACTTGTGGCACTAAACCATAAGCCAAACAACCAAAAACATCCATGTGCTCAATAGATGTCTTTCTATCATTCCATGCTTCATATGGATTCATAGACTGCAAAGCTTTCGTAGGACATCTATTGAATACATAAGTGGCACACATAATATCCTCAAGCCAAAAAAAAATGTGGTAAAGCTTGAGTCTTGACCCTACATGTTTCCATCTCCGTAAGAGACCTATTTTTCCTCTCAGCAACACCATTTTTCTAAGGTGTATATGGCATTGTACATTGGTGTTTTATCCCACAACTAGCCAAAAATGCATTAAATTCACGAGACATATACTCCCCCCCTCGATCGCAACAGAGGGTGCCCATAGTACATTTTGATACATTTTCAGCCATAGCCCAAAATTCTTTGAAGCACATAAAAAAATTGGACTTCTCTTTAAGCGGAAATACCCGTGCATGCCTAGAGTAATCATCAATGAAAGTCACAAAGTACAGGTAATTGTCCAAGGACAGGTTTTGCATGGGCCCACAAACATCACTATGCACAAGTTGCAACCTGCATGTGGCCCTAACTGAACCATCCTTTGGAAAGCTAGAGCGTTGCATGTTACCCAAAATACAGCCTTCAAAAACATGTGTGATAGGTGCTTCAAGAGGTAGCAAAGAGGTAACCATAGCAAATTTTTGCAAACCTAGCAAACTGGTAAAATTGAGATTTCCAAAACGTGCATGCCAAAGTTTTGCATCTGAAATAGCCCTTGAATTTTCTACTGCATTTGCAAAATTTTGTCCACACTTGTCATACAAAGTGAGCTTATACAGCCCACGGCACAAAATGCCAGATGCAACAATTTTATCACCAAAATTGAGATCATGAATTGTACATCTGTCATCCGCAAATTTGACTACAAGTCCAAGTCTAGCAAGTGCCGATCTATAGACAAAAGAATACTCTTGATCCCACGTACATAAAGTTCATCAACAAGTGTGAAAAAATTGCCATTTGCAGCGATAAGCACAATCTTTCCAACCCCCTAAACCGGATAAGAGGCGTTGTTAGCACAAGTAACTGAATTCCTATGAGGGACAGACTCAAGAAAGGTGAACAATTCACGATGTGATGTAATGTTCTTTGCAGCACTGCTCTACGTACGGAATGCTCTTCTTGGACCTGAGCTAGATAGACTTTGCAGTCACACATATCTTGGGGATGCTTGGATGAGGATTATTTTCCATCCAAGATAGTACAGTTAGCTATTGTTCCAACATTGGTTCTTTCCCATTGGCCATGGGGATTGTCTCATGGAATGTGCATGGATTAGGTGGGCCCCAATTTCAGTGCCAACAGGGTGGATTGCGTCAAGAGATTTAATGATGCCTTGTGGGCAAAGACATTGATCTTCTTATGTTGCAAGAGCATCATCTTTGTGAGAGCCACATTAGACGTTGTGGTGAGCTTTTGCATGGTAGATATGAGACATTTTGCTCAGTTTCATTTGGACCAGGTGGTATCCAAGGAGGGGTATGTATGAATATTGGAGACTCTTGGTATAATTCCATTGTTGGAAAAGGTATTATTGTGCTTGGAAGGGCTCAGTGGATTACTATTCAAGGTTTGGGCTACCTCTTGGGCTTCCTGAAAATCTATGCACCCAATGTGGCAAGTGCATGTACAAAGTTTCGGTCTCACATTGTAGAGTCTGTACTGCATGTAGAGTAATGGTTCATTAGAGGTGGCTTCAACATGTTGGAGGACCCGTTTGACATATCTATATTATAGCTCTGGTTCCCATTCATTTTCCACATTAAATGATCAGTTTAGTATGAGAAAATAATTTTTAATTGTTCGATATTAGATTTTATGACATGGTAGAGAAGATAAAGCCTTAGCCATTAGTCTAAATTTCTTAGCAAATAGAGGATCCTTGTTTACCATATGACATCATTCCACTATGGATGACTAGTCTATTTGGTGCTTGGAAGACTTAGCTACCGCAAGCGTCTGCTCTTTAGTCCATATCATACTTTCCAAAGTAGAGTGAGAAATTCTACTCGATGTTTGGGAGACGTAAACATGATTGTAAGTGTACATACTACTCAAA
This sequence comes from Adiantum capillus-veneris, assembly GCF_014529385.1. Lineage (NCBI taxonomy): Eukaryota > Viridiplantae > Streptophyta > Polypodiopsida > Polypodiales > Pteridaceae > Adiantum > Adiantum capillus-veneris. Next base: position 54,762,813 of record NC_140935.1, on the reverse strand, counting down.
TTTGTGCACAATAAAAAGAGTTACTAGCCTTGTAAGATAGAACAATTGTTTATTAAACAAATGTTTACATAAAGGGTCAACGACACCTCATTTTATGTTTAAAAAAGGTAAAAAATGAGCCAATTAAAATATGCCTACACCTACAAAGGAAGCCTTGTCAGCTGGGAAGAGAGGGAATTGTTTTGGGATAAAATATAAGAAGTCCCCCCATTTTAATAGATGCAACACTTGCACAACTTCCATAGAGCTCATTTTTAGCAAGAAAGAGTGCACTCTCGATTTCAAGTGGCCATAACTCTTTCATCCTTCATCTGTGTTTTGCTTATGGATACTCTATGGACATCTCCATGAGATGATCTTCATCATGAGGTCCTTTGTTTCTCCTAATTTTGAGTGTGTTCCATGTTTAAAGGGTTTTTCATAAATTTGTACAAGTGTTTTTGGCGGTGTAATAGTTCTTCCTTCAAATGGTGTGATTTGTGCAAGGTTATAGAGGCACTTTTTTTCTTTCCATTTGAATGCTAACATCGTTTTGGTGCCCCCATAGAGGATGAAGTGCTCTGGTGCTCCAATTCTTGTGAAATATATATATTGGCAGGCAAAGAATGTAAAGGGGATGACGGTCCTTATGGACAACAGCCTATGTATGTGCAAATTGTGGACAACACTTGAGGGGGTCATATAATTGGATTTCAGCCTTTGGAGGATTGTGAAGTTTTTTGAAGGCAAGCACTTGGGGCCGGGTTACCCAGTGTGAGGTGGATTCGGTACAGGAGAGATCCATCGACATCCCGTGAGCTTTTGACACCACATGGAAGTGTTTTTTTGTACAATCCAACATGGCGGATGATTTTTCGCAGTTTCATTGATTGCGAATGAGAATGCATAAACTTTTATTGAGAAACTGGAAGTCAATTACTTACTACAAAATATACTAGACAAAGATATATTGTTGCGGCTGCTCCAATACAAGTTACAGGACAAGGAAATGTTTGGTTACAAAATCATGAAGAGCTGGTGCAAGCACAACTCCAAGGATGGTTTTGGACTACAATCGTGTGAAGACAACTTTTTTGGCATAGTACAAATCCATTGAAGTACTTGATGAAGTTTGGCATGAAATTTTGGGGTACACTAAAAAAAAATTCAAAGTGTTGATAATTTTGTCATGTAGTTCACCCGCTTATGGGGTAAATGGGCGCGAGCTTTGGAAAATGAAATCCTTCCATCCATGTTAAAGAAGAACCGTTTTGTGGAAAACTTAAAATAAGGTCTGAAGTTCAAAGTTAAGCTGAAAAGGCCCGCTACCTTTGAGAAGCAGTCACTATTGCCATGGAGAAATAATGGAAGGCAAAAGACTCAATGAGTATGGGAAAGCGGTCCCTAGGCAAAGGAATGGTGTCCAAAATGAAGGAAATCGGGTAGAAACTAGAGCCCAACCTGTTCCAAAGGTTGCTAACACTGAACAGTTATAGCAAAATATGCAAGACATGATGAACATGAATTGCGAATCAGTGTTATTGGAGGTGGTGGTTGTGGTTGTGTCCGTGGTAGAGGAATGGCCCATGCATGTGAAGCTCAGCCTAATGCTAATGCGGGTTGTGACCAAGGCGTCTTTGAGCCACAAAGGAGGTTCATCCCTACCTGTTATAATTGTGGTGAACTTGGTCATATCAATACTTACTATTCAAAGCCAACAAGGATGGGAGGTGATATGTTCCCACTTCCCCAGAAGATTCCGAAACAGGGCTAGTGATTATACATTGGATATATGGGGAGATCAAGGTAGTGAATGAGAAAATCAAGCCTCAACCTTTGTTGGTCATGTGGCTATTGTACGGGTTGGAAAGAAAGAAATAGATATGATGCATGTAGGCAAAAGGGAGATGGAGGGCTATGCCCCTCCAAGTACTAGCAAAAAGAACGGGAAAAAGAAAGAGCGTGAAGATACAAAATACAAGAGGAATAGAAGAACTCATCGATTTGCAGTAACAAATTTACCTTTGGGAGAAGACCAAACAGCTTACAGTATAAAGGAAGACCTAATTTGGGATGAAAGTAGATTGTATTTTTGGACAGTTGATGAACATGGTGCCCAAACTTAAAAGATAGTGGAAGTCATTAGTGAATCTAGAGGAAGATCCGAAGCATGGACAAGTTAAAATGTTGGCAGTGGGATAGTTACCAAACATTTGTCCTATGTTGAACGCTTGGCACAAAGGTGTGAGCATGGGAGAGGCCTACATTGATGGAGGTGCTCAAGTTTGATTGATCACATAGTCATGTGTTGAGAGGCCAATCTCATTACATAACGAAGCTTTGGGTTTTGGATTGGACTAGCAAACCATGCCAAAGTAAAGTGTTTTGGACTAATTACGAATTTGGAAGTTGAAGTCTTTAATGTGAAGGTTGTAATAAACTTCCATGTTATGCCAGCTTTCTTGGGAGATTTTCCTCTCATTTTAGGACGACCTTGGTTGAGAGATGTTGATGTTGTGCAAGATTTGGGCAAGGGCACAATCTCTGTTTATGGTAGGAACGATGAAAAGGGAGTGTTTGATATGACTACCAAACAACCTTTGGCACTAGAAGATGTGAATGAAAATGATGAATCCAAAGTTACCAGTGAAGACAATTTTGAAGATTTAGAAAGTAGCTCTGCTTCCAGTTCCAGTGATGAGGGTGAAGTGTCATTATTGTTGTTGGAAAAGGAGAAGAGGAAATTGGGTGAGATGCTGCAATTGTCAGGGAATACAAATACTTCAAGCCGTTTAGAACAACTTGAGGAGTTGATGCAGTCTAAATAGAAATTTCCAGTGAAGAAAGAGTTGATTCAAAATATGTTGAGTGTGGATCTGACACAAGGAGAAAGAAGCGATTACTTAACAATGTTGGGCAGGTCTCCAAATATTTTTATCACTTCATATCAAGAAATAAGGGATTTTGTTGAAGAGCTTGTGAAAATTGAACTAGTTGAAGGAGCAAACCCAATACAAAAAAACTTAAGAAGGATGGGTAAGGAGCAAATAAATTCCTTTAAGAAAGAAGTGGACAAGCTTTTGGATGCAGGGTCCATCGTACCAGTGGATAATGCTGAATGGGTGAGCCTTGTAGTGGTCACTCCAAAGAAAGATGGGCGTTGGAGAGTTTTTGTTGATTATAAGCCATTAAATGCAATGACCAAGAAAGATCCTTACCTTTTGCCTTTCATTGATCAACTTTTAGATGTAGTGGCTGGCTTTGAAAGATACAGAGTTTTTGATGGTTATTCATGATAACTTCAGCTTATCCTTGCTCTTGAAGACCGAAAAAAGACTACTTTTATCATGCCATGGGGTTGTTTCTACTTTTGCTGCCTTCCTTTTGGGTGGACAAATGGGCCTAGAGCTTTTGAAAGAGAAGTGGATTTGGTCCTTACCCTGTTCCTTGGAAGTTTTTCAAAGGATTCATAGATGATTTTTGTGTATAGAATTCAAGAAAAGAGCATGTTGAAAAGCTTGAAATGAATTTTTCAAGGTATGATGAATGTGGGGGTCAGTTCAACCCTAAAATATGTCATTTGTCACAGCCAAGGGTGAAGCTTCTTGGACATGTGATTTCAAAAAATAGGATAAAAGAAGACCCAAAGAAAGTGGAAGCTTTGTTATTGCTATCATCTCCAAAGGATACCAAAAAATTGGCTACTTTCATACATAAGGTTAAATATATGTCTCGTTTCATACCCTTAGCAGCACAATTATTGTATCCATTGTAGTAAGCAATTAAAAATGATTCCTTGGAGTGGGCACGTGAATGCGAAGAGAAATTTAAAGAAATTTTGAGTACACTATCCATTATGCAAGCTTTTGACTGGGAAAAAGATTTTTATGTTAACCCATCAGTGGGAGATGATGCCATTCGGGCCATGTTGTTGCAAAAAGGGGGAGGAATATCACTATATGAAGCCTGTTCATTATGCTAGCACAGTAAAGACTCCTCATGAAAGAGATTACTCTGAAATTGAATTGGTGATGACAAGTATGGTTTATTCTTGTAGATGAGTCAGACATTACTTGTTGCAAAAGTCGTTCATATTTCTCACCAATTACTCACTGCTTCCTAAGTTGTTCAATAATTTGAATATATCACAAAGAGAAACGAAATGGGTTAGTGAACTTCAAGATTTTTAGTTCACCTTTTTGGTGGAAGAGAGTACTTGGGCTACCCTGGAAGATTTACTCACTTATAAAGACAATCTTGTTTTGGTTAAGGAGGAGGTGGTGTGAAAGAAGAAAGTCAAGACTCTTGCCTTAGCTGATGCTTCACTATTATATTTTGATGGCTCTTATCAAAGAAGTCAAGATGCTACTTTGGGAGGCATTGTAATTAATGATGCACAAGGAGAACTTGTAAGGAATCAAGGGCTGAAACTTGATGCAAAATAAGTAACAACGAAGCAGAGTATATGGCTCTTGAAGGTGGTCCGCACATCTGTTTATAGTTGGGAACTAGACGCTTGCAGATCAAAGGAGATTCCTTGTTGATTGTGAAGCAAGTATTGGGAGTATGGAAGAATAAGAATCCTAAACTAAAGAATTTATGCTTCAAGGTGAAATTGTTGCTCAAAAAGTTTGAAGCATGCAATTTATAGCATATTGAGAGGGCTCAGAATGAATAAGCTCAAGATGTTGTCCAAGGAATGATCACTTGTGTGTTTGTGTTGAAGGGAAATGCCCCTTTATATCATGGGAGGTAAGTGTTATCAAAGGAGATGGATTTTTTATTGATAGGTGTTCTACCTAAAGGTTTATCGTCCTCCCAAAGTTATGCTTATATAAGAAAAGCTAGAAAGTACAAAATGCTTGAGGATGTTCTTTACATGAAAGGGAGTGATTTGGTTTGTGCCGTGTGCCTTGGAAAGAGAAAGTTTACAAGATTTTGGAAGAAAATCATGAAGGATCTTGTGGAGGCCATTTTTCCATGAAAATCATGTTGCATAAACTTTTGCAAGAGGGCTATGTGTGGCCAAGAATTAAGCGGGATGTTAACCATTGATGCAAGTCTTGTTTTCCTTGCAAGAAGATGGGAAAGACAATTTAAAGCCTGAATTATGAAAGACAATTCTAGCTTTTGATATATTCAAAACATGGGGTCTTGATGCTATTGGCCCCTTACCTATGAATAGCAAAAAATATGCTTACATTTTGACAAAAGTGGATTATTTATCATGATTGGCGGAAGCCAAGGTTGTCAAACAAATGACTAGTAAGGAATTGGGGAAATTTGTTTATGAGCTTATGGGCCTACATAACTCTTATCAAAACGAGGCACAAGATTTTCTCCTTACCACTTGGTTTATGGCAAAGAAGCTTTATTGCCAATTTCCTGCAATCGAATTGTTTTCATTGGGAGATGAAGAGCAAAGAGATACTTGGCAGAAAAGGTTGTTGGATTTACAGTGTTTGCAATTGGAAAAAGTTTTATCTGAGCTACTATGAAGAAGTGTCAAAGAAGGCTTAGCTAAAGTCTAATGAATGCATATAGGATAAGGGAATTGAAAAGGGTGATCTGGTGTTGCAATACAATAGTCAGTTGGACAATACCTTTCAAAAAAAGTTTCAAATCAAGTGGGGAGGTCCTTTTACTATTGTGAACAAGTTTGAAAATGGCACATATCAGTTGGTATATTGGAGTGGTGCACATCATAAATATCGTGTTATTGTTATAGATTGAAGAAATATCTAGCACATTTGTTAAAAATTTTGATACATGAGATGCTATCAATGACGGAAGACAATGTTAAAACATCTAAAAATGTAAATGAGGTTTCTGGGAATGAGTTGTACCGCACTTGTTCACCCTGGAAACCTTTGTTTGTCATCATGAATGATCAAGTATGGGGGGGGGGGGGGGGGGGGGGGGGGGGGGGGGGGAGGGCGGGGTTGACAAGCTATGCCATGCATTTTTTGTATCAGCATAAAGTCATTAGGTCATGCCAAAAATCTTGCCCACTAGCCTCATGTGCATATGTGTACAACCCTCTAAGTCTTGGAAGTGATCGAGTAAAAAATTCATCTACAAAGCTGTGATTTTCCCAAGATTGAATGCTGTTGTTTTGGGTTGTTTGAGTCTCCAAGACATGTTTTTTAATAAATGTTTTCAGTCATTCTTTATAGCTCGTGAATTGGACTTGCACATCATGAGTTATGAGCACCCAAAGTGGGCGGTTTCAACTTAGAAAGTGATTACGGGTGCATGCAACAAAGGAAACTGGGCCAACTTGATGATTGAAATTAGAAATTCTAAGGTTGCAAATTCTAGAAGTAGCCAAGGACTTGGGCTCCAAGCCATGTGTGTGACGTGACACGGGAGAGGCAAATACATTGACAATTAATGAAAAGTACAGAGTAAGCAGAATAAATAGATGAAGTAAAGAGTCTATATGCATAATAGTTACAAGAGGAACATAGCTCGTTTCATAACCTCCCGACCACGCTACCTTAATTACACTCTCACTCTCACTCTCACTCTCAAGCTGAATCTTGCGCACAATCTCAATCTCAATCACACTCTCACTCTGAATCTCAATCACAATCACACACTCAATCTCAATCTCTTGATGGCAATAACGATCACAATCCCAATCTCATGACACCTTGCACAGATCTTGTTTCACACATTGGTTTCTGCATCGTCTACAAAATAGCCAAAAGAACATACTTGTGCAACCAAATCAACATGATAATCAAATTCAAAACATTATTTTGTACTATCATAAAAGAGTAGAGTCACTTCTTGATTGGATCAAACAAAAGAGATATTACATTTGTATATTCGTTTGTAAGCTAACCTGTTGCTGCTTTTAGGTTACCCTGTTGCTGCTAGAAATTTGCTTCTGTCATAACTTGGTCAAACAAACTCATAATATAGACTTCTAGGTACTCAAAACGAAGAAAACAGGTATGATCTTAAAGGCTGTGCAGACAGAGTTGCGAAAAATGTATTTCTTTGATTGAAAACGAACTTTTAGTTTGCGACTCATAACAACCATATTTTTGGGTCTCCACTACTTTTTCAACTTATTATAAGCCTACCAATGCATTTTAAGCTAAAACACATAAATATAAAACATTGATATTAATAGAAATCTCAATTTTAACTACATTTTTATTATATTGTTCATAGACAGACTATCTGTTAGTCATTAGTTTTTATGAAATATGTCTTTAGTGTATTATTTAAAAAGAAGAGAATATGTTTTCTCTCTTAATATCTTAAACTCATTCATATAAGCTCTATCTAATAGACTATTCAACAATGTTTTCTCTCTTAATATCTTAAACTCATTCATATAAGCTCTATCGAATAGACTATTCAACAATGTTTTAAATCATGCTAAATGAAAGATATGGCCTACTACATTCTTTTCGACTTTAAGAACTTTAAAAATTAGTGCTATTACATTCTCTCCTTATCAAAATTAACTCTGTCCTCAGAGTTAAAAAGAGGGGTTTTCAACACACAAAACATCAAATTCAATCCAAGAGACATCTTTTACATGATACCTCTCACTTAACAAAAACTTCAAGAAGAATCCTACTTCTAAGCTGTCTAAATCTTCAATCAAACTGATTTCTAGTTCTGCCTTCATATCTTGTCTTTAGAATAAGATTATCTAAAAAAAAAAAAATTGTTGGCATTCTCACAGAATTTGATATTTCAAAGAGAAATTTACAGAAACACATAAGCAATCATGATAATACAAGTTACCCTTATGTGAACAAAATTTCCTCTCAAACATCGCTCCCACATGAGAATTTAGATAAGAGACATAACGCTAAAGTAGAAACTCATTATTTACTTCATGTCTTCTCAACTTCCTAAATTCACATGCCATAACTCTCCCCTCTTGACATAAGACACATCTCATTTTCTCCCCCCTTGCATCACATGTAGCCATAAAAGGTTTTCCAAGTTTTGAAATTTCTAAAATATAATTTTCAGTCACCCTTGCTTTCAATGTTTCAAATGCAATTCTAAAACTATCTCCTTCATTAACTTTGATCTAGTTGTATCCAGATCGAAGGTCAAACTAAATTAAGAATCTCTTTCTTCCCCATGAAGAGTATGACTATCCTCATCCAATGATTTAAGAGAGATTTTTCTTTCTTCCCAATCAATAAAAGCATAATTCTCACTAATTTAGGTGATACCAATAATTAAATAATGAATACCCATGTTTCTTATAATTATGACTATTCAAAGAAAAGACATGGTTTTAATTGGTTCTTTCATGAACCTTTTATTTTCAATACTTAAGTCTATAAGTCTCTTGATTTCTCAGTTTAATTTTAGGTTTAATTTCTCAGGCAGATTAGAGGACAAGAATCAATGTGTACTACTCAAATCAATTAAGAAATTCAGTTTTAAATCTTAAATTTTATGCATCAATTTGATCATAGATTCTTTCAAATGATGCATCAAAGATAAAAATCATCATAAAGAAGGGTTAGATGACTTACCTTTATCATCCGTATCGTTTTTAGTCTCCAATTCAACCATCTTGGTACATATTTCTTTATCAATGACTTTGGTCGGGCATTTGAAAGTCTGGTGATCTTGCTCTACATATCAAAAGCATAATCCAAATCTTCGAGCTCTTCAATCCAAGCTTTCAAATATTCACCTATGTCTCCTATGCGAAAAAATCTGTTAAGTCTAGTCTTCTTGAAAACTTGATTGATCTTGCAGCTTCTCCCACATCGTCATCGTCTTGATCATTGCTTCTCTTTCGTTTCTTCTTCTTTGATCCTTCATCTCTTGGAGATGACGATGGACCCTTTCCATGTTTAGCTTTCATCTTCTCCTCCTTTTTGTCTTCCTACACCAGCTATTCTCTTTCTTTTATCCGCCTTCTCGGATTTGTTGAGATCTTCATTGAGCCATCTGATGATCTCCACTTGTTCCTTCAATTGCTGCTCATATGCTTCCATCACTACCGTAGGATTGAAACCACTCCGATACCACTTGTGACGTGACATGGGAGAGGCAAATACATTGATAATGAAAAATACAGAGTAAGTAGAATAAATAAATGAAGTAAAGAGTCTGTATGCATAATAGTTACAAAAGAAGCATAGCTCGTTCCATAACTTCCCAACCACCCCCGAGCTATCTCAATCACACTCTCACTCTCAATCTCAATCTCAATCTTGTGTACAATCTCAATTTCAATCCCAATCGCACTCTCAATCTCAATCTCTTGATGGCAACAACGATCATAATCAAAATTCCAACACGATCACAATCCCAATATCATGACACCTTGCACAGATCTTGTTTCACATAGTGGTTTCTGCATCGTCTACAAAATAGCCAAAAGAACATACTCGTGCAACCAAATCAACATGATAATTAAATTCAAAACATCATATTGTACCATCATAAAAGAGTATAATCACTTCTTGATTGGATCAAACAAAAGAGATATTACCTGTGTATATATGTTTGTAAGCTAGCCTGTTGCTCCTTGTAGGTTACCCTGTTGGTACTGGCAGTTTGTTTCTGTCATAACTTGGTCAAACAAACTCAAAACATAGACTTATAGGTACTGAAAACGACAAAAACAGGTCTGGTCTACAAGGCAACGCAGACAGAATTGCAAAAAATGTATTTCTTTGACTGAAAATGCAACTTTTAGGTCGTGACTCATACAAACCCAATTTTTGGGTCTCCAGTACTTTTTCAACTTATTATAAGCCTACCCATGAATTTTAAGCTAAAACGCATAAATATAAAACATTGATATTAATAAAAACCTCAATTTTAACTACGGTTTTATTATATTGTTCATAGACCGACTATCTGTTATTCATTAATCTTTATGAAATATGTCTTTACTATATTATTTAAAAAGAAGAGAATATATTTTCTCTCTTAATATCTTAAACTCATACATATAAGCTCTATCTAATAGACTATTCAACAAACTTTCAGATCGTGCTAAATGACAGATGTGGCCTCCTACATTCTTTTCAACTTTAAGAACTATAAAAATTAGTGTTATGACAATGTGTAATAGTGTGCCATTCAGTCCACCGGAGTAGCAAGTTATGCTTAGGGGAAGTTGGTCCGAGAAGCTCTCTTGCTTTGGAAGGGAATCTGGAGATTTATTAGGCACAAGGGGTTTGGGAAGATGGAGGAGGAAGTGCCATGTGGTAGGGGATTATCCCACATGAGAAGGAAAAAGGGGACAGTAGGGTGTATATAGCCTAAAGGGGGAACCCCCATTGGGTGTATCACCTTGTGACCAGCTCCTCTCAAGGCTTGCCATGGAGGGGCTCGAGGGATTCATGGGGGAGAGAGGGTGCATTTTTTGAGTTCATACCCAGTTGAATAGGCACTTGGTTCATGTTTTGGTCCCCGACCACTTGCCCACACCCCATTCCCTGGGTCAAAGAGTCACTCGACACCTTATTTTATGCCTAAAAAGGGCAAAAAATGAGCCAATTAAAAGATGCCTACAAAGGAAGCCTTGTCGACTGCGAAGAGAGAAATTTTTTGGGATAAAAGATAAGAATGCCCCCCATTTTAATATTGCAACATTGCACAACTTTGAGAGAGCTCATTATTGAGCAAGAAAGAGTGCAACCCTGATTTTGAGTAGCCATAACTCTTTCATTCTTTTGCTTCATCTGTTTTTTGCCTATGGATACTCTACAAACATCTCCAAGAGATGAGATTTGTCACGATGTCCTTTATTTCTCCTAATTCTTAGTGTGTTCCTTAGAGGGTTTTTCATAAATCTCTACAGGTATTTATCACAGGTGTTTTTGATTGTGTAGTAGTTCTTCCTTCCAACGGTGTGATTTGTGCAAGGTTATAGAGGCACTCATTTTTTTTGCCTTTTGCACACTAATATCGCATAATCTCCTCTTATTGAGATTGAGAAACTCTATAAGGAGGCTTATTATGCGGTGAGCTCCCAGGTAGAAGCTTTATTGTACGGTCATCATCCCCTCGTTTTGGAGGTAACTCCATCGAGATGTCATCGATAAAAACATCTTGGAATCTATTTAGAAAATTAGACAACTTAAATGCTTCGTGATTCCTACCACTTTGATTTGGTAAAACATTAGTATCATTTATGGAATATTTGACAAAAATCATATAAGTGAAAACCGAGCTTTTCATTGACTTATCAAAACCAGGTGAATTTACAAGAGGTATAGTACGAACCAACTCATTAGTATCTATATACATGTTATTTTCCCTGTATTTTAAATTAGTTCTCCTTTCAAGGAACTTCATATTGGAAGCCATGTGGTTAAACCATGTACCCCTAGGACAACATCCTGAGGTTGAAGAGGGGAGATAAAAGGTCCTCTTTGTCGCCTTAGCTTGGACATGAAACCTCAATTTTCCAATCAAGAGAGTAATGGAGGCTTGTTGTGCCTTGAAATCTCCATTGGCAGTCACGGTATCTCCCATGTCCAATACTTGTGTGCCCAGCTTAGTGGCCAACTCCACTGATATGAAGTTGTGAGTAGAGGTAGGGTCAAAAAGGCATCATGCTCCCTCACCTTTCCCCAAGCATAGAAAAGGGATGATCCTTTGCAATGAGTATCCTCTTTTGGAGCTTGAATGATAGAAGCTCAAGTAGTCTCATTACGTGCATTTCTTTACGAACAAAAATGATACCCATGTCCCTACTCCCCACAGTTGAAACATTTATGATCCTTGCAACAAGCCTCTAGCACTTGAGGAGAGAGTTTATTTTTACCTTTGTAAAATCCTTTCTCCTTGGTCTTGTTGTTTTGGTTGGAGTTACCTTGGGAAGAGTTTTGAGCATTTTCTTTCCTCTTCATTCATTTTGGTCTTTGTTTTCCATGGGCTTAACATTACTTTTAGCCCCTTGTTGGAAATTGATGCACAAAGCAAACACAGTGTGGTGGATGACTTTGGTGATGGTCCTATGCCTTCAAGAGTTGACATACTCAGCCATTTCTTCAGGTAGTCCCAAACAAAATTGTTCTTTTTACTTGACAAAGTCTATCTTTTGGAAGATTGTAGCTTTGAGATGTAAATCCCAAAACTTTTCCACATACTTGTGGATAGACTCATTGGGGAGTAGCTTCAAGGTTCACTATTCATCGATCCTTGTATCTTTGGTAACACTTGCAAGAAGTTTCTTCATGATGGAACCTCATAGAGTTTTGCATGTCTTTGGAGATTCACCATTGCAACAAAGGCTAGCCCACCATTGTCGGGAAATCATTTGGGACAGACTTTTAGAAGTGCATAGCTACATGATGTAACTTAGAGGATTCTGTGAAGCCCTCATGTTCCAAGTTCGCATCAAACTTCTTGATAAAGGCCAAAACTTTATCTATAGCACCAAAGCTACCATGATAGGTGAGAAAAGAGATGCTCTTTCCTCCCTCCTTGAACTTATTAATCTTGTAAGACCTTTTCCAAGCACCATAAGATTTGTGATGTCCTCCCCTCTTGTATTCTCTAGGAGAAAAACCGTTTCTTTCATCAAAAAAGAAGGAAGATGATGAAGATTGAGAAGAGGGTTACCTCTTTCTCATGTTTTACTTTTTTTGGTTCCTCTCTTTCTTTTCAAAATGACAAGGAGAAGGACTATAGGATGATCTTTTCCTCTTGAGAGCAGCTCGGGATCGTCGAGACCATCGTCTTCACATAGCCACATCTTCAGAAGAATTTGGCAATTTACTTCTTTTACTTCCTTGGGATTCTTTCTCTTCTCTCACCAAAGAGAGCCTTCTTTCGGGAGTCTCAACAAGAGGCCTCTTAATATCTCTCTCTTCTTGGGGATTTTAGAGAATCCCATGAGTGCAAAGTTTTTGGTTAACTTCGGCTTGCAATGTAGGGTGGCCCATAGCTTGTTTAAACATAGTAACAAGATAGTTCCCAAATATTGTGGCATCTTTAGTAGCATCTTCATGTGCAAAATAGAAGTTTTCAATATTCATTGTAATCTCTTTATTAGATGTTAGTTATGCTAACTAGATTTATGTCTATGCTACTTTGTGCTTTGGAAACCTCAAAACTTTAGTTGCTACTCTTCTTAACTTTTGAAAATTAGCTCTCAAGAAGCCACACCCATCATTTAGAGATTGCAAAGAGTAGTGGAGAGGGCCTAATAGTGCTTGATTGATTGTTCCTTTATAAGTGTTAAGTAGGCTCACATGAAAAGTATTGTGTATGAGCCAATGATTGGGAAACTTTAGTTGATAGGACATCTCTTTGGTTGGTTTTAAGGTTGGAAAAGGACCATATTCTCTTTTTTCTAGCTTAGCATAATACTTTTGGTTGCCCATTTTGCCTATCGTTTTCCTCAATCGACCCTTGGGAGACTTGAGTAGGACCCAATCATTTTCCTTGAAATTTAAGGACCTTGTGTGCTTGTTAGCATCATATTTTCTCCTTTGTTGGGAGATGGATATAGCTTCCTTAATATTTCAAAAATATTCCTGTACATCTTGGCTATACTCATCAGAAGCAAAGATCTTCCCATGTACCTTAAGTAGCAAGGACTTCCCTCTATGATCTCAAAGGGTGCCTTCCCTGTAGTAGTATAGACAATGTTATTGTACACACACTCTACAAGAGGTAGGTACTTCTCACATTGTGAGCGTTGATCTACTTCTGTGACATAGGTCTTCAGTAGATCTAGAATAGTAAGGTTATCTATCTCACTTTGGCCATCCGTTTGTGGGTGATAGGCTAAAGAGAAATTTAGCCTTGTACCTAGATTCTCAAAGAGACCCTTTCAAAAATTGCTGGTCATACGAGTATCTCTATTTAAAATTATGTATGTTGGTAAGCCATGGTGTTTGAAAATCTGTGATATAAAGAGGGTTTCCATTTGATGTGCCTTAATAGTCTTTTTGATAGGTGAAATGTGTTTGTTTGCAAAACTTGTCTACTATTGTCCATATTCTCGTATTCCCATGGATAGACTTGGGTAGTCCAAAGAAAACATCCATGGATATAATCTCCCATGGTGAATTAGGAATCGACAATGGCTGGAGTAATGCAGGTTGCTTCTCTCTATCATACTTGGTCTTTTGGCGTACCACGCATTTTGAAACATACTCTTGTGGTAGGCCAATAGAAATACGTCTCTACTCCTCAAAGAGTAGGTTGAATCCCTCTAAGCCCAGCAAAGGGAGGAACATTACTTTCCCACGAAGGGAGTTAGTAGCACATAGCCTATTGCCATGGAGAAGATAATCATCTTGCAAGCTTAATTGTTCTTTTTTCTTCCCTAAGGCAAGGGATGACACTATATCCTTGAAATCAAGATCAATAGCTTACTCATCTACCATAAAAGATGGATCATTGTGAGTTGCTATAAACATTTCATTTACTTTTTGGTCGTCATGATAGTGCATTGGCCACTTGATTGTGCTTGCCAGAAACATGAGCAATATGAAAGTTAAATTGCAAAAGAAAAATTTCCCACCTCATTTGTTTGTCAGAAATCTTGGTTTGCATCATTAAGTACTTAAGACTTTGGTGATCTGCTTGTAGGATGAATGGAGTCCCCAAAAGATAATTCTTCCATGCGTTAAGGTCATGTAGAACACCTAATAACTCCTTTTTGTCTATGCCCAACACCCGCTCATCGAAATTGAATCTTCATCTTTACTATACTAGGGCATGCCCTTCTTGAAGAAAAATTACTCCAAGGAAATCTCCACAAGCATCACATTGGACCTCAAATGGTTTTGAAAGATCCAGAAATGTAAGCACACGGTAAGAGGTAAGCGTTTCTTTCAATTTTTTAAAGCATTTTGCTCTTTTGCATACCATGTATACTTGCAAGAATTTGCAATGTTCATGCAACAACAACATGCTACTGAAAGAAGGTAGATTTCAGCACCCAAATCCATACAAGTGGTCATCAACAAAATGGATCAGTTCAATGGTGAAGATTTAACCAAGTACTTGCATGAGTATGCGAAGGAGATGGAGCTACATCGTGTGTCAAAAGGTGAGATTATTCAAATATTTGAGCTAGTTGTTGCTCCAAAAATTAGCGA
Organism: Adiantum capillus-veneris; assembly: GCF_014529385.1. Lineage (NCBI taxonomy): Eukaryota > Viridiplantae > Streptophyta > Polypodiopsida > Polypodiales > Pteridaceae > Adiantum > Adiantum capillus-veneris. The sequence goes on along the minus strand of NC_140935.1, from coordinate 54,747,760 downwards.
ACATGTTAGGGCAATTAAAGATGGGCATGGAAGAAACTGGAAAGAACTAAAAGTATCTTTAAAGGAGGAATATTTCATGGAGGACTCTAAGAGAGTGACCAAAAGGACTTTCTTGGAATGGGTAGTCAAAGCCAAAGCAAGGACTATCAATAACAGAGCTACTTAGGGAATTTGAGCGGCATTATACACAACTCACAAGGACAAAAAAGGCCACACTAGATGCAGAGAAGACATATCTTTTCTTACAAGATGCATGTAGAGAGTCTCAAGAAAATCTAGAGCTTCTTCTTGAAGATAAAGATGTTGAGCAAGGACTTAAGACTCTCTGGAATGAGTTTAAAGGTGCTGTCTCACTTCTTGCCAAGCAACAAAGAAGAAGGGACAAGATGGTAGTAAACACTGCAAGTCCTTCCACCTCAACTTCTGACAAAATGGTAAAACCTACTTTTATAGCTCCGAAGTTTGATGAGTCTATGCTAGATGAGCTTGTGAAGGGAATGCGTGACTTGAAGGTGAATCTTGCAAATCTTGAAGAAAAAGGCCAACCATCAGGACCAGATCCTAGGCAAAGACAACAACCCAAAGAAGGTTTTGTTAAAAATGTATTTGGTGTGATAGTACAAACCATGTAAGAAGGGATTGTGATGGTTTTCGTGATGCTTTGACAAAAGATGTTATCTTTTTTAAGGATGGTAAAATCCACTTAAGAGAGACAAGTCTACCCTTGAGAACTAACTTTGGGAAGGGGGGAATGCAAACCTTAGTTGAGGATATGGCAACTAACCATGCCACCTCTTCAGTTGAGGCACTTACTTATGGAGTAAAAAATGAGCATCTTAGTGATGAAGAGGTGAGTGACCATATGGTCAAGTTTGGCCAAATGTCATGCAATCAGCTAAAAAGGGAAAGCTTATGAAAGAGATTCTACATGAAGGAGGTGATTTCATACGTCTATAAATAGGATGGAATGATCTAGTGGACTCATTGTCAGTGCATGCCTACATTACAAAATACCAACAAAATGAGGCCATTGTAGAAGAGAAGCGCATAAAGACCATATTAGGTAAAGTGGGAAAATCCCAATTCCCAGGTTGGACAACTTCCAATATATCATGTATAAAATATAGAGATTTTGTCAAAAATTTGAGTTTTCTTAAGGTCTCATTCCACTTTATGCACATACAATACACAATGAAAACAACTAAAATATCATGGTTTCAATCAATTGGATTATTAGGAGAGGAGTATATTGCATCCATTATCGTTGTCTATGTTCTACTGTCCTACCTACAACTTATCTCAACATGGAGAGCTTGGTTTCTAGGTCCACCACTTGTCCAAGTTAATGTAAAAGTGACTCAAGGTTCACAACTTGTGAAAGCAAGGATCCATTGAGGAATACAATCCACTTGGCTATTTTTCCTTAATTTATTGCATGTGACATTTAAGCAAGGTCCACTTCTAATCTATAACTTCTTAATTTGAGGCATGGGGCATACATAAAATATGTAGCATATGCTCTATTGCCTCATAGGAAGGTTGGTTTCAAGGTGCACTTATCCATGCTAGCCTATCTTGGAGAAATGATGGAGCTTGCTTCTCTCCTTGTTTCAATGGAGACTAGCTTGGACAAGTGGTGGACCTTTGCTTCTCTCTATGTTTCAATAGAGTTAGCTTGGACAAGTGGTGATCTTGGAACAAAACCCCTATGTAAAACATATCATGGGTATTCCAAGTGATTAGAAAGATTACCATTTAAGATATAACCTTATAGGTTGGACAACTAGATCTTGGCTTGGAGAAATGGTGGACCTTTGATTCTCTCCATGTTTCAATGGACTCTATCTTGGAGAAATGGTGGAGCTTGCTTCTGTCCATGTTTCAATGGAGCCTAGCTTGAACAGTTGGTGGACCTTTGCTTCTCTCTATGTTTCAATAGAGTTAGCTTAGACACGTGGTGGATCTTCAAAATAAACCAACTACTATCAATGTTGCCTAGCTTGGACAAGTGGTGGAGTGTTTCTCTACTCCATGTTTCAATGGATCTTAGCTTGGACAAGTGTTGGACCTTAAAACAAAAACCCCATGTACAACATAGAATGGATTTTCTAGATTTCAATGGAGTCTAGATTTAACAAATGGTGGAGCTTGTCTTCATCCATGTTTCAGTGAAACTAGCTTGGACAAGTGGTGGACCTTGTAACAAACCCTCCCATGTACAACATATCATTGGTTTTCTAAGTGATGGGAAGGAATACCATTCAAGATATAAACTTATAGCTTGGATAAGTAGTTGACTTTAAAACCAAATTCATCATAATACAATGAAATACAGGTCAGCCAATTCCTAAATCTTGAGACCAAACCTCCCATGCTATTAGAGATAATATATTGGATAAGTGGTGGACCTTCTATTATTTTCCCATGCCTAGTTTAGACAACCGGTACACTTCGCAGCTATAAAGGTTGGACGAGTTGTGGAGCCTTGTTTCTATCCATGTTTTAATGGATCCTAGCTTGGACAAGTGGTGGACCTTGGAAAAAAGCTTCCATGTACAACATATATGAGGTTTTCCATGTTTTAATGGAACCTATCTTGGACAAATGGTGAAGCTTTCTTCTCTCCATGTTGATTTTGGAACTACCTTAGACAAGTGGTGGAGCTTTTCTTTTCTACTCTTCATAATACAATGAAGTATATGTTGGTTACATAGTGAATCTTAAGGCCAAACCTCCCATTTTACTAGAGATGATAGGTTGGACAAGTGGATCAACCTTCTATCATTTCTCCATGACTATATTGGAAAATTAGTAGACATAACATCTCTCTATGTTGTCTAGAGATGAGCTTGGACAAGTGATGGACCCTGCTTCTCTCTTCCCTTGGTTTACTAGTTTGAAGACTCAGTATATATACTTTCTTAGATCTAGCTTGAACAAGTGGTGGACCTTGCATCCACAATCTTAATTCAGTACAAAAAAGTATATGAAAAAATAACATAGGAATCTTGGTTTGAAGGTCAAGCAATTAGGTTCCAAATGCACATAATAATATATTTTCCACCCATATTAAAAGAAAGTTAAATATGTTACTACCAAATTGACAAAGGTAACTTCCAAGAATTATATCTTTCCATCTTGTCAGATCTAAATCTTCATCAAGGCGACATGCATGTATACATCAACTTTCAAGCCATTCAAGAATACATGCACTTAGATTCCATAGTTTTGTTTTCAAAGTCTTTTAGGTTCTAAAACTCTTTCACATAAAGTATGTAATGACAAAATTCTTGAAGCAAACATTTGTGCCCAAGAAAAAGATCCCTCACATATTTAAAGTCCATGAGTTCTCTGATCCACACTTACAAGTTTTATTTTGACATCAAACATCAATTATTTCATAGTTCCAAATAAATGCAACCTCGATATGAATTGACAAAAAATGAATTTCTTTTACTATATGACCCAACATAGGCCCCAATCAAATAAAAAATGAGTCCCCAAAAATTTGGGTGCACTCTAGCAATACATCAGAGTCCCCTTACAATAGGATGCACTCCACTAGTACATTGAAGTCCCCTTAGAGTAGGGTGCACTCCATTCAAGTGTTCATAAAATTGACACACCTTTTATAAAAAAAAAAGACTATATCAAATTATACAAATGTTGAAAGATACACACTAGAATAAAAAAAGCATCTTATAGCCATATTTATTCAATGCTTTCGTGTTGACAAGTACACACCAAGGACATAATTTGTCTCAGAATCACTATACTGATTTACAATTGTGTTGTATGTATAGACTCTCTTATCTCTTGCATACAACCATCCTACCAACCATGGAATTATGGTTCTCTGCAAGAAGTTTTGAAGTTGCTCGGAAGTTTGCCTCCACATCTTTGGAAATATAAGATATGTCCCTGGCATGTTCCACATCACCCTATATGGAGTGTCATCAAAAATTAAGGTATTGTTTGCATCCAAATCCTCAAATATCTTCCAAATATCACTCAGATTTTTGTGATAAACCCTTGTAAATCCTAACATGATATTTGGATTTTGGCAATTTTTGTTACTCATAAACACCTTGAACTTGGTATACTGCTCAGGAAAACACTTTTGTGTGATGCGTTGCACCCTTGTTAAGTTATAGAAACTCCATATCCATAGCTCAAAGTATTCAGCACAAAAATCCAAAAAACTTTGTGCGTCTGGTCGCACCACATGATAAACTTCATCTTTGTCCTCCACAAGTCGCATGTGTTGAGCCCAAGATGGCATAGAATCTCCATGTTTCATTTCAACTGTCTTGAGAAGTAACCCCTCTAGATCCAAGATAAGTACTCTTTTGATGTCCTTGAAAGCAAGTGGTAGGTGAGAAGGAGGTGATTCATTCCTTGGACAAGGTCTTGGAGGAGGTTGGATGGGTAATTCAATAGTTTTCTTCAATTTATGCCAGCATATAACCAATCCATTTTTTTGTAATGGTTCTGAAATTAAAGAACAAGAACACTTAATGCAAACACAACAATAGACATGATTTTTACATTGTCTACCCTAAGGTTTTATTAGATACCAAAATCCATCTATGATCTACTCATTAATAGAAAGAAAGTCAAATTAAAATCCTGACTCTTTTTTATGCTACACTCTCTCTTAGTCTCAATACCATGGAGTTCAACTAGACTTAAGTCAACTAATAACTACTACTTGTTGTTAAAGGTATTCTTGAAGTGTATAAGGCTTAACCAATGCTCTAGTGTAGAATGGGTATTTAGGTCTCAAGGTCTACCACTTATCCAAGCAAAGATCCATTTAGATATGGAAACCCAATTTTTCTTAATATAATGATATAGAGTGGACAAGTGGTGAATCCTGAGACCAAGCCACTCATGCTACTAGGGATAATAGGTTGGACAAGTGGTGGACCTTGAATGTAAACCCCCCATGTACAAAGTATCAGGGGTTTTGGGTATTTCAATGGACTCTAGCATCTTGGAAACATGGTGGAGCTTACTTCTCTCCATGTTTCAATGGAGTCTATCTTGGATAAATGGTGGAGCATCATTCTCTCCATGTTTCAATGGAGCCTACCTTGGACAAGTGGTGCACGTTTGTTTCTCTCTATGTTTGAACAGATTTAGCTTAGACAAGTGGTGGACCTTGGAACAAAATCCCCTTGTAAAACATATCATGGGCATTACAAGTGGTGAGAAAAAATACCATTCAATATATAACCTTATAGGTTGGAAAAGTGGTGGACCTTAACACCCAATTATTATTAATATAATGACATAGAGTGGACAAGTGGTGAATCTTGCGACCAAACCTACTAGGAAAAGTACGTTGGACAAGTGGTGGACCTTGAATGCAAACCCCCCATGTACAAAATATTACTCATGCTACTAGGAATAATTTGGTATTAAGGTCCATGTTTCAATGGAGCCTAGCTTGGAAAAGTGGTGGACCTTTGTTTCTCTCTATGTTTCAATAGAATTTGCTTGGACAAGTGGTGAACCTTGGAACAAAACCCCCATGTAAAGCATGTCATGGGCATTACAAGTGGTGAGAAAAAATACCATTCAAGGTATAACCTTATAGGCTGGACAAGTGGTGGACCTTAGCACCCAATTCCTCTTATTATAATGACATATAGTGGAAAAGTGGTGAATTGTGAGACCAAACCTACTAGGGATAATAGGTTGGAGAAATGGTTGACCTTGAATGTAAATCACCCATGTACAAAATATCATGGGTTTTGCGTATTTCAATGGAGCCTAGCATCTTGGAGACATGGTGGAACTTACTTCTCTCCATGTTTTAATGGAGCCTATCTAGGAGAAATGGTGGAGGTTCCTTCTCTCCATGTTTCAATGGAGCCTAGCTTGGACAAGTCATGGACCTTTGTTTCTCTCTATGTTTGAATATGGTTAGCTTGGACAAGTGGTGGATCTTGGAATGAAACTCCCATGTAAAACATATCATGGGCATTTCAAGTGGCGAGAAAGGATACCATTTAAGATATAACCTTATAGGTTGGACAAGTGGTGGACCTTAACACAATATAATGACATAGAGTGTACAAGTGGTGAATCTTGAAACCAAACCACTCATGCAACTAGGGATAATAGGTTAAACAAGTGGTGGGCCTTGAAATAAAACCCCCTAGAGTGTTTCAATGGAGCCTAGCTTGGAAACATGGTAAAGCTTGCTTCTCTCCATGTTTCAATGCAGCCTATCTTGGATAAATGGTGCAGCATCATTCTCTCCATGTTTCAATGGAGCCTAGCTTGGACAAGTGGTGGACCTTTGTTTCTCTCTATGTTTGAATAGAGTTATCTTGGAAAAGTGGTGGACCTTGGAACAAAAACCCCATGTAAAACATATCATGGGCATTACAAGTGGTGAGAAAAAATACCATTCAATATATAACCTTATAGGTTGGACAAGTGGTGGACCTTAACACCCAATTATTCTTAATATAATGACATAGAGTGGATAAGTGGTGAAATTGGGACCAAACCTACTAGGGAAATAGGTTGGACAAGTGGTGGACCTTGAATGTAAATGCCCTATGTACAAAATATCACTCATGCTACTAGAAATAATTTGGTATTAAGGTCCATGTTTCAATGCAGCCTAGCTTGGAAAAGTGGTGGACCTTTGTTTGTCTCTATGTTTCAATAGATTTATCTTGGACAAGTGGTGTACCTTGGAACAAAACCCCCATGTAAATCATGTCATGGGCATTACAAGTGGTGAGAAAAAATACCATTCAAGCTATAACATTATAGGTTGGACAAGTGGTGGACCTTAACACCTAATTCCTCTTAATATAATGACATAGAGTGGACAAGTGGTGAATCATGAGACCAAACCTACTAGGGATAATAGGTTGGACAAGTGGTGAACCTTGAATGTAAACCCCCCATGTACAAAAAATTATGGGTATTGGGTATTTCAATGGAGCCTAGCAACTTGGAGGCATGGTGGAGCTTATTTCTCTCCATGTTTCAATGGAGCCTATCTAGGAGAAACAGTGGAGGTTCCTTCTCTCCATGTTTCAATGAGCCTAGCTTGGACAAGTGGTGGACCTTGGAATGAAATCCCCATGTAAAACATATCATGGGCATTTCAAGTGGTGAGAAAGGATACTATTTAAAATATAACCTTATAGGCTGGACAAGTGGTGGACTTTAACACATATTTCTTCTTAATATAATGACATAGAGTGTACAAGTGGTGAATCTTGAGACCAAACCACTCTTGCTACTAGGGATAATAGGTTGGACAAGTGGTGGACCTTGAATGTAAACCCCTCATGTACAAAATTATGGGTTTAGGGTATTTCAATGGAGCCTAGCTTGGAGACATGGTGGAGATTGCTTCTCTCAATGTTTCAATGGAACCTATCTTGGAGAAATGGTGGATCATCCTTCTCTCCATGTTTCAATGGAGCCTATCTTGGACAAGTGGTGGACCTTTGCTTCTCTCTATGTTTTAATGGAGTTAGCTTGGACAAGTGGTGGGTCTTGGAACAAAACCCCTTTGTAAAACATAGCATGGACATTACAAGTGACGAGGAAAAATATCATTCAAGATATAACCTTATAGGTTGGAAAAGTGGTGATGGACCTTGACAAGTGGTGAAGGATACCATTTAAGATATACCCTTATAGGTTGGACAAGTGGTGGACCTTAACACCCAGTTATTCTTAATATAATGACATAGAGTGGATAAGTGGTGAATCTTAAGACCAAATCACTCATGCTACTAGGTATAATACGTTAGAGAAGTGGTAGACCTTGAATGTAAACACCCCATGTACAAAATATCATGGTTTTAGGGTGTTTCAATGGAGCCTAGAATCTCGGAGACATGGTAGATCTTGATTCTTTCCATGTTTGAATGGCACCTATCTTGGAAAAATGATGGAGGTTACTTCTCTCCATACTTCAACGGAGCCTAGCTTTGACAAGTGGTGAACCTTTGCTTCTCTCTATGTTTGAATAGAGTTAGCTTGGACAAGTGGTGGACCTTTGCTTCTCTCTATGTTTGAATAGAGTTAGCTTGGACAAGTGGTGGACCTTGGAATGAAACCCCCGTGTAAAACATATCATGGGCATTTCAAGTGGTGAGAAAGGATACCATTTAAGATATAACCTTATAGGTTGGACAAGTGGTGGACCTTAATACATAGTTCTTCTTAATATAATGACATAGAGTGTACAAGTGGTGTATCTTGAGACCAAACCACTCGTGTTACTAGGGATCCTAGCTTGGACAAGTGGTGGACCTTGGAAAAAAGTCCCCCTATACAACATAGATGAGTTTTTTCATGTTTTAATGGAAGAGAGATTCGACAAATGGTGGAGCTTGCTTATCTCCATGTGGATTTTAGAACTAGCTTGGACAAGTGGTGGAGCTTTGCTTTTTTACTCTTCATAATACAATGATGTATAGGTTGGTTACATGGTGAATCTTAAGGCCAAACCTCCCATCTTACTAGAGATGATAGGTTGGACAAGTGGTCAACCTTCTATCATTTCTCCATGCCTATAATTAGACAATTAGTAGAACTAGCATCTTTCTATGTTGTCTAGAGCTGAGCTTGGACAAGTAGTGGACCTTGCTACTCTCTTCCCTTGGATTATTAGTTTGAAGACTCATTATATATACTTGCTTAGATCTATATAATTACTCATTAGTTAGGTTACAAGTGGGTATGTAATTTGTTAGCCTCAAGGGATTTTGAATATTGAATAGTAAGAAAGTCAAGTGCTGGTTTGAAGATCTTTTGCTTATCTAAACTAGACTCTAACTCAATAATAAGTTTCATAAGTTCCACGAATTGTCCTATCTAGGCTCCAAAAGAGTCTTAATTGGTTTGTGCTAGATTCTAACTTCCTTGATGGGGTAGAATTCTAGAAAAATGAGGCACTATAAGTTTTACCTTAGCTCAAATGGATTTTTCACTTAAACTCGACTGCAATTTGGCTATCTAGTCTTTGTCTTGATGGAGTTTAACACTAGATACATAGTAGTGATATTTAAGCTTCATGTCTCTTCACTTGATCGAGATATGAGACCATACTTTCAAGGTCACCACTTGTCTTACCTAAAGACCAATGTGAGACATGGGAGCAAGAAAGCCATCCGATATTGTTTTAAGGACTATTACATAGGCAATCAATAACTTAAGTAAAGCAAAAAGAGTTGGATCTTTCACAATTAATAACTTAAGTAAAGCCAAAAAGACTTGGATCTTTGACAGTTTTTTTCAAACTAAAAAAGCACAATCTCATGCTGACAAAACTATAAATCACAATTGAAAGGTTTGAACAAGAAAAAGATCAACAATCTTAATAAGAAGGATACTTTTCATTTCATTTGATAATTACAAACTAAAATAAAGTCTCTCAAGAAATTGATAAACAAAAAATGTAGGTGACTGCTTCATTATTTTGAGCAAAAATATCAAAATCTCTATTGATTGAGCTCCATCTAGTAGTATCCTTTGTAAGATCCTGCAAGAATGAATAAAAAGAAAGATTTGTTAGATACCATGCACATGAGTGTTCAAGCATGTGTATCAAGAATATTTGACATGTCACTAGTACCTTAGGGTTGCTTTCTATCCAGCCTTAGAAGATTGTTCTCAGCTTTCACCTTATTTATATAAGCCTTTGCTGTGGTTGCCTTTAAAACTCCTTTTGTGTTACAACCCAATTGCCTAGCTAAAGTGGTCAATTGTGACGCCTTCATGCTTTCAATGGGTGTACGCTCCTTTGCCATAGTGATTGTGAGGATTGTATTTGAGAATGGGTCCATAAACTAGATCTATTGAACCAGTCCTGGCATACATAATAGAATTGGTCGCCACCATTCACCTTCTTTCAAACTCTCTTTGGTTTAGCATGAGAGCCTTCTTACTAAAAATGAGCTGTTGACTTGGTATGTCCAAAAGAAAATACACGTTAAGGTAAAGAACATATCCCTGTACTTTGACGTTTCCTTTTTGGATATTTCTCTTCACCCAAAGTTGTGAATCGGACATAAACCTATCAAGAACTTGTGGCCGATGTTCAAGTTGGGCTTCAACATACAACTTCCATGCTACATAAGTGTTTGAAACAAGGTAGTCTCTAGATCCCTTTGAAGTTGAAACCACTTCAACTCCCCAATGTAAATCGAATCCAACTACGTGATTGAAAAAAAACCTTTGTGAAAAATTACTTGGGAGCTGATCAAGACAATTAAGAATATCCATCTAAAAACAAGACAAGGATAGATACAACTTAGTACACATGTGAACCAAAACTAAGTCTATACTTCTTTTATTCATCAAAGTTTTATTTTTATGATTTCATTACAATATTTATAGATGTCTTAAAGACAACTCTCTAAATATTCCTTTAACTCTCATGATAGATTATTCTCTTAGACCTCCCATGGGACAACATGGTCTATAGTTATCTTCTAGTTTTTCTTCCCCTATGACAACTGCAATAGCTTCAAACTTCTTAGCCACTTTGGCAATCCTTAACATTTGGGAGCACATTTCCAAGTAGTAAAACATGTCACTTCTAGGCTAACCATATTCTCAGCTGAAGTAATCTGAGGCTGGAAAACTAGTCTCTTGGACTATCATCAATGTAAATAAAGAATTGACGGAAGGGTTCTTCGTGATGGGTAAGGTAACTACGGTCAACACTCTTCCAACAAGTTGTGCTTCTTGGCATGCCAAAGACTTTGGTCCCAATTCCTAAGTAATAAACCACCTTTTCATCTCTTGATAATCGTGTTTCTATATTGTTGAACACTATGGCCAAGACCTCATTCCCATGGCTAAAGGATGCAGAAGTCACTCTGGGAGCCATTTGTTACTACAAGACAAGCATTCAAAGAAATTACAATGCTGATGTTAAACACTTCAACCACTTCACCATAATTCAGACGAAGCACTCTCATTCAAGAAGACAAGTCAAGTAGGTACCACCAACGAATGTTACTCATAGATGCATCTTGAATACAATATCCTTTTCCAAACAGCATGCATGAAGGCATGCATGATGCATAACTAACTTGACTAGTATGAGGCTTTAGGCTATCCTTGTAACCTTAAGCATTGACTCTGATATCAGGTGAGAGATACCCCTCCCCAGGGGTCTATGCACAAATTATAGAATTTACACCTCTACACAATTTTCAATATACATCACAATTGCGAAAGTGTTTGTATAGGAGAGGAGCGCTCAATGCCTGACCAAGCATGGACTTTAGGCCATGAGACGGATTGCATCCAAAGGCACCCATCAACTAGTGCTACCCATGAATGGGTGTTATGAATAAAATCATACTCAAATAAATATAACATTGTGGAGGGTGAATATATGTATACATCGCATTGTAGCAAAGAGAGAGAGAGAGAGAGAGAGAGAGAGAGAATATAGTGGAGGGTGAAACAAAGTGCACAGAGACATGAGAGAATGCCAATAGAGAATTTATAAATGCCCCATCTAAATGAAATAGGCAACCATATATTAATGCAATTAAAAAATCTTGGTTTACCGTAACATAAAAAAGTTTATGAAAAAATAAGTAGCAAAGCACGGGACCCTGTGTAGGGATCGACCAATCCGCCCATCTACTTTTTCTCTTATATGGATAGAGAGAATTTCACTTTGTCAGGAGCGAGCCAGAACACCATTAGGTGAAATTTGGACTCACAAAGGGGCCCTTTAAGAAGTTTGACTTTACCTCTCTCTACCAAAACAGGCGCATTGATAATTTTTTGCAAAGAAACTCCAAAGTTGAGAGAGTTTTGACAGTTAGAATGTCCTCTTCAAGCTCTATCTACTGATATATAGTACTCCATGAGATTCCTCATATTTTAGAAGATTCTTTTTTTGATTCACCTATGATGTGACAACTCTGTCGGAATCTAAGTGAATCAAAAAAAGAATCTTCTAAAATATGAGGAATCTCATGGCGTGCTATATATCAGTAGATAGAGCTTGAAGAGGACATTCTTACTGTCAAACCTCTGCCAACTTTGGAGTTTTTTTGCAAAAAATTATCCATACGCCCGTTTTGGTAGAGAGAGGTAAAGTCAAACTCCTTAAAGGGCCCCTTTGTGAGTCCTAATTTCACCTAATGCTCCAACGTACCTCAGCCAAACATAATTTGAGGTTGCTTCGCCTCCCTCCATGAACCTGATCTTTAAAAGGATCCCAAGTACTAGTAGGTGGTAGGGTATCAGCACCATGCCTCTTTGATGCCCCCAGCACTGGGTGTCTATGGAACACCAAGGTAAAATCCCCGACGCGTTAGCCATTGGAGAGGGGGAAAGGGGAACACACCCAGCACAGAACACAATGCCTCACTATAGCCCAGAGTATACACAACGCCCAAATCCAATAGAGTTCACCTTCAAAACTCGAAACTACCTGCAAGAAAACCACCGCTTGCACACAACCATATGCACACATACCTTGCAATGCACCAGACAGACCAAATCACTCAGCTGTACTCAATTCAAAGCATTCCACAACCACATAGCCTCTCTCTAGCTCTCTTTGCACGACAAACTTCGGGGGGTACACACGCTCGAAACCACACGCACACAAGTAGACAAGAGAAGGGGAAATGATGCCAAGGAGACAACAAGGAATGGTCTTCTTGCATGTACAACCATGTACAGTCAACTTGCACCTTGCTAGTGCAAACCTCGGCAAAAAACCAATGGCTCAAAATCCTACACAGGCAAAAACCCAAAAATGGAAAAAGGCCCTAGGGCAAAAGCATTATGGCAAAAAAGGCGCAAAAAAATAATGTTTACATCCTTTTATATGGAAAACTAAACCCAAAAAAGAAAAAAAGGTGAGCTCTCTTGGTTGTGCAATTCTCTTTAGTTTCATTTAGAATTCTCTTGCATTGTTAACACCTGGCATAATTTATTTTTGGCAACCCTTACATGGTGCGCAAATCCTTTGTCCTTCATCCGCCCAACTCGGCCGCCCATTCACCTCTTGAATTGATCTTCTTTGAGACACCTTCTCCCTCTCTCACTTCACTGGCCTTGTAGTGGGATTGGCCCCTTTGAATTTCTTTGTGACTTCTCTCTCTCTCTCTCTCTCTCTCTCTCTCTCTCTCTCTCTCTCTCTCTCTCTTCCTCTTGCTCCACTGGCACCGCCGTGGGATAGGCCCCTTTGCCAGCTTTGAACTCGCCTCTTCACACCTTGTCTTTTGCTCATGCTGCGGGAAAACTCTCTCCATCTATGCCCTGGAACCCCTCCCTTCCCGAGCATTAGCTACATCGCTAATGGGGGAGTGGGGGGGGGGGGGGGGGGGGGGGGGGGGGGGGGGGGGGGGGTCAAAAGGTTCCCTTAAGAGGATGCATGAATCACCGCTATCACCGGCCCACCATATCATCTACTAACGACGCCCAGTTAGAGACATCGCTCACAACCAAAAATAGCATCGGTGCCCTCATGTGCCTCTAGGCCTACACTCAAAGCCGCCAGTGCAATGCCTGATAGAGCCACACCATCGCCACAACCCACAAGGAGCTCTCTCCTACGTGATACCAAATAGGAGTCTCCCCTTGGATTATATATCCTCCGTTTTTGCAAGCTACAATCCCCCATGTGGGATATCCGCCCCCACGTGGCGCTTTGTGGTGACGTCATCCCCCAAACTCTTTGTTTTTATATAAATCCATTTGATGCAAAAAAAACCCCTTCAACTTAAAAGTCCTGCCATTTGTGCTCTAAATTTCGGCTCCCGATCAGCAAAGCCCATTCACAACTTCATTATGGCAACTTGAAAATCCCCAGCTCTAGCTACACTTCAAAATTCCTTGAGACCCAGAACGGAGGCCGCAAAAATGTGAAGATTCATCTGTAGACGATTCCGAGTAAATGCACCCAACCTTTCAACTTCCATAACTTTCTGCTCCGGGCTCTATTTGACAAGCACTGAACTCCTGCCAACTCCATACACTGCATAACACCTTCTTGAACTCTATCAAAACCCAAAAAATGCCAGATGGCATGACTCCTCATGTCGTCAGGTGGGCACCAATGTAGCCCCCGACAGAACTTCAATTCGCCATAAACTACAATCCGTAGCCTTGATCTCCAAGTTAAAAATACGGGTAGGCTCCATAAATTGAGCACTATACACCTATACACTGACATCCACTTGGCCCACCTGTCCCCAGCTACCCTGTCTCGAAAAAAAAATTGCAACGCACTGAACTTTCAAACTCCAATATCTTGGGCTTCGTAGCTCAGTTTGATGAGCCGTTTGGACCTGCTCCTTTAGCACTTCAAGCTATACACTCCTAGACCCAAAGACTAGACCTTAAATCTCCTTCACGTGCTTCCCAAATTAGCCCCTTATGGAACCTTTCTTGGTCTATAAACCTCATCAATCATACATACCCGTTGCTACCTAACAGTCCATGATCTTTCTAGCTGCTCCAGCCCTTTTCCATGATTCTGCTAGCCTGCGCATACCTTCCCATGCCATCTTCTATGGTCGACACACTTTGGCTGTACCATCATTATCCACCCCTAGTTGAGCATTTATGCTCAACCAAAAAAGAGATTTATTCCACTTCTAACTGCAAAACTGGCACACATTATGAGAAAACCAATACCATATTTAGCTAGTTTTATTGCATCATATTGCCACACCTTCAAGTGGGTTTCCCCACCCCCTGCATCACGTAGCTTCCACTTGGATCAAACACTTGCCTTTGATACCTTCCACCCATGTGCAACATCTCACCATAGTGACATACCCCAGCACATAGACCGTCATGTATGTAGGCTCTACCCATAGGCTACCTTCAACTCTACAAACTATCTACTCCATACCAAGTAGCATCAAGCATATCACCATAAAAAAAACCTGTACATGGCACTAAGCTCAAACACATGTCTAACCCTCCCTCCCAACCAAGTAAAGTAGAGGCCTCAAGCATAGACACATGTACCTGTTAAACCATTCACCACATAGCTATATCTACCATCATTTTCAGCAACCATAGCTTACATACCTTCAATGGAAGCAAAGACACTGCCCTAGATTCTCCTTTTTTCACCACTAGACATGTTTGCTGCATCGAAATCTCCACCATCTTTGGCAACACAACCTCCTCTTTGGCCACACACTCAATTCCAGCATCATCCAGCCCTCTCTTGTCAACCAACCCTTCAAGGTCGATCAAAACCATTTGCTCTTCAGCTTCAGTCACCTGCGCATCAAGCACCTCTTCTACCGCTACATCATGCTCCTCCAAGTAAGGGAGAAACTCGTTCTCTTATGCATTCACGTCGACTTCCTCCATAAGCACAATTGCTCTATCTCTCCTGGAAAAATTCTACACCTGTTGCACTAGCATGGCAGATTCCACCGCTACTTTCATTAGTAGCCATTAGCATGGCACAACACACCACCTTTACATGCATATCATCAAGTGTGGGCTTAGACCACTCCACTTGGTCTCCATCATGCATATCAGATTGCTCTGTTCTCTTGTCTTCTTGCACATGGGCTACTACCATATCATCAAACACATAAGAATGAATCTTTACCTTTAGAAACTCCAATTAATCAGACTCCATCTCCTCGCCATAGGATGTGGACTCATCTGCTCTATTCTCCTCGCTTGTCTCCCAGCTACACGAGCTTGTATCTTCATTATCATCGGCATCATATACCGACTCCATATCTGCATCTTCATCTCCTTATTCCTCCATAAAATCTTGACCATCTTCATGGATTTTCTCACTTTCTCCATCTGCTTCTGAACCCTTGGTATCTACAACCTGATTGCACTCCGCTATCTTTTCATGCAAACTTTCCATAAGAATAGGCTTTACCTCCTTAAACTGCACTAGAACCTCAACACTTGCTACCGCTTTTGCACCTTGGTTCACTTCAACATGGAGCTTTTCCTCTTTGACAAGCTCGTCCACCCTCGGCACATGCTCATCACAAACCAAAAACCTCCAAGGAACATAACCAGCAGTAGGCCTTACCTCAAGAAGCTTTGCACTTCAAACAAAAAGAACTACCTTTGATCCGCGGATCAAACAACAACTTGCTACCTCTTCAATAGGCATATACTTTGTTGGCTTCAACACGCCCAAATCGCGCTTCTACCTCACCTTCCTGCTCTTCATTTTTTCCAAATAGACCATGTCTTCATAGGTATCTGCACCATCTTTGACCTTTTCTCTAATTCTCGGATGCAAGCACTCTAGAAGCTTTGACAACTTCAAGTATCTATTGCTTTTTATCCCAGTAGCAACCTCTAACTACTTCCAAAAAGCTTCAAATTGCTCAATGAAGATGAAAAAATCCTTAATTACATCCTGGTGTACCAACCTTTCAGCCTTGCACCAGCTTCCTCCAGTGTAATCACCTCTAAAAACCGCTCCAAAAATTGACTTTGCAACATTTTCCATGATTCTTGATCACTACTCTTTAAACCATAGAACCACACCTTGGCTCGTCCTCGCATCGACGACACCGTCTGTAGTTTTTTTGCATCCGTCAAGATACGCATAGACACCAGCGATAACTAAAATCTGCTAACCAATCCTCGGGATCTTTAATACCCATAAATATGGGGCCAAATCCTGTCTCCACCATCTCTGTCAGCTTCAAACTCGACCATCATCCATTTGCTTTGTCCGCTAAAAAACACCGCTTCCAGCCTCAAATCGGAGCATCAGACAGCTCCTCCATGGGGGCACCAGAAATTGGAGGGGGGGAAGGGGAACACACCCAGCACACAATACAATGCCTCACTATAGCCCAAGGTATACACATCACCCCAATCCACTAGAGTTCACCTTTGAAACTCAACACTACGTGCAAGCAAACCACCACTTGCACACAACCATACACACACATGCCTTGCAATGCACTAGACAAACCCAATCACTTCTCTCTGCTCAATTCATAGCCTTCCACAACCACACAGCCTCTCTCTAGCTCTCTTTGCACGACAAACTTCGGGGAGGTACACACGTCCCACACACGCCTGGAACCACACACACACAAGCAGAGACGAGAAGGGGGAATGACGCCAAGGAGATAGCAATGAAAGGTCTTCTTGCATATACAACCATGTACGATCAACCTGCACCCCTGCCGACATAGACCTCGGCAAAAAAACAATGGCTCAAAAGCGTACACAAGCAAAAAGCCCAAAATGGCAGAAGCCCCTAGGGCAAAAGCATCATGGCAAAAAATCCCCAAAGAATTAACGTTTACATCCTTTTATAGGGGGAACTAAACCCAGCAAAGAAAAAAAAGTGAGCTCTCTTGCTCATGCAGTTCTCTTTAGATTCAATTGGAATTCTCTTGCATTGCTAATACTTGCATATTTTATTTTTGGCAACCCCTGCATGGTTCACAACTCCTTGGTCCTTTATCCGCCCAACTCAACCGCCCGTTCACCTCTTGAATTGACCTTCTTTCAACACCTTCCCCCTCTCTCACTTCACTGGCCTTGTAGCGGTATTTGCCCCTTTGAGTTGCTTTGAGACTTATCTCTCTCTCTCTCTCTCTCTCTCTCTCTCTCTCTCTCTCTCTCTCTCTCTCTCTCTCTCTCTTCCTCTTGCTCCACTAGCACTGCCGCGGGATAGACCCCTCGGCCGGCTTTGAACTCACCTCTTCACACCTTGTCTTTTTCTCATGCTATGGGACAACTCTCTCCATCTCTGCTGTGGGACCCCTCCCTTCCAAAACATTAGCGACATCGCTAATGGGGGGTCTGCCTTCAAAAGGTGCTCTTAAGAGGGCATGTGAATCACCACTATCATCAGCCCACCACATCATCTACTGATGACGCCCAAGCAGAGCCATCAGCCACCACCACAACCCACCAAAACTAGCGCCCACACCCTCCTACGCGTCTAGGCCTGCGCTGAAAGCAGCCAGTGCAGCGCCTAATACAGCCACACCATTGCCACAACCTGCAAGGATCTCTCTCCTATGTGATACCAAATGGGAGTCTCCCATTGGATTATATATCCTCCGTTTGCAAGCTACAGCCCCCCATGTGGGATATCCGCTGCCATGTCATGCTCTGTGGTGAGGCCACCCCCCAAACTCTTTTTTTTAAAATCCATTTGATGAAAAAAACCCCCTTCAACTTCAAAGTCCTGCCATTTGTGGCTCTGAATTCCGGCTCCCGATCCGTAAAGCCCAATTGCAACTTCATTATGTTGAATTGAAAATCCCTAGCTCTAGACGCATTTCAAAATGCCCCGACACCCTAAACCAAGGCCGCAAAAAACGTCAAGATCCATCTGTAGCCAATTTTGGGCAAATGCACCGAACCCTCTGACTTTCGTAACTTTTTGCTCTGGGCTCCTTTTCATGAGCAGTCAACTCGTGCCAGCTCCATACACTACATAAAACCTTCTCAGACTCTGTTGAAACCCAAAAAATGCCAGATGCCAGAACTCCTTGTGTGGTCAGGTGGGCACCAGCCTAGCCCCCGAAAAAACTTCAACTGGCCATAAACTGCAATCTGAAGCCCTGTCCTGCAATCTGAAAACATGGGTAGGCTCCATAACCTGAGCACTATGGAACTATACACTGACATCCACTCGGGCCACCTGTCCCCAGTGACCTGTCCGGCAAGAATTTGCAACGCACTGAACCTTCAAACTCCAATATCTGGGGCTTCGTAGCTCCATTTGATGAGCCATATGGACCTACTCCTTCAGCTCTTCAATCTCTACACTCTGGGACCCAAAGAATGCAACTTGAAACTCCTTCACTTGCTCCCCAAATTAGCCCCTTCTAGAGACTTTCTTGGCCTATAAACCGCATCATTCATACATCTCCGCTGCTACCTGTCAGTCCCCGATCTTTCTACCTACTCCAACCCTTTGCCATGATTTTGCTAGCCTGCACATACCTGCCCATGACATCTTCTAGCGTCAACAAACTTTGGATGTACCACCATGTAGGTCATTCAACCTGCGATGCACTAACCATGTAGATGAGCCTAGGAAAAACGAAGAAGACCTAGGCAACACCCTCGATCTAGCAAAGCCCCAAGTCAATGACCCTTTTGTCTAAGGCTAAGCGATGTAGTGGATCCTATTATTGAGCGACGCTACCATGCGAAACATAACATGTTAGTCCATCACAATAGTACTTTCCATATGCACAAACAATCTTTTCCACGCATTTAGACTGTACAAGGTCTCTACCCTTACATGTCCTCCAGAAACCATCCAAATCACTTCATGATCTAATCCCAACACCATAAACCATAATTCAATCACATTCCATGGGTGAGCACTCTACCCAACTCGAGTGAGGCACAACCTTGAGAACATAACATGGCTCCAAACATTTTGGCAATATTTTGGCAGCATAACCATATCAAAAAAAAAAAAACAAGAGCCACACCGGCTTTTACCATAAAATCACAACCATAATCCATCAGGGAATCTCAACCATTAACCATCAATCATATTCACACTGAAGCAAATCCTACACTTGGAGTTTGACATATCCACTGCAGTTAATCGGAGTCCACACAAATGACTCTTAAGACATGAAATTCTTCATGCATAAAATAAGTTTAACTAGCAACTAAACATGTTATAAAAATCCAATTTTGACAACATCCAACCATGCAAAGTTGATGCATCGTATCTACACTTCACCTCTCTAGCATATAGGGTTAGTTTTGACCTAGAATGGTGGACATGCACCATCCACATCTATCCATAATGTTCCATACATCATATTATATCATTCCATCACCATAAACATGATGCAAAACAGCTTCGACCTTTAGGTCGACCATAAACCATAGCTTCACATATATGCAAAAAATTATCTTTTTGGCATTTTTGGGAGCATGCATATTATGCAAATGAAAATTTTGACCTCAAACCAATGCATCAATCTCAACTCAATAATATAGACTAACACCCTATCACAACACTTTACCCATATGATACTCAAGAAAGCCACCTTATTCATATTTGCCTAGACGATTCAGGTTGACTAATCATTTACCCTCACATGAGTTTATGGACATCTAATAACTGAAATCAGCTCACCAAATAAACCATAAATCATACATAATGGGTCGGTCAACTCACGACGTCATATGGTACTCCCCCTTGGTAGCACCCCTACCTGGGGTCCAAAATTTTGATTGTGCAGTGGATAGCAAGCTTTGTTTTGACCATATCTCTTATCTTGTGCGTGATTTTCACATGACACGACATAGAAAAAATTATTTAAATGATGTGTTTTATCTCTGGTTTAAAGGGTTTGGGCTGATTAATAATGGTTTGTGAGTTATAGCCAAAACAGTGTTCCTACCACTTTTATGACGTGAAACGAAAAGCGCTTTTTATGCACACACGTGATCATAAACACATCGTGTGCATAAATTGGTGTGTTAAACATGATGAAATAATCATCAAAAAACTTTATACATACTTGGAAAATCCATACATGCACTCGTATATGAAAAAACAATCATCGAGAGGGTGACTACTCATAAAAACGGCATAGAGAGAGAGAGAGATGATTATGGAAATGGAGTTTAGAGCCTCTCATTGTGCTTTAGAACTGATTAGGGCTTGTCAAAATGCTTCTTGAATTTCCGCAACAGAGCGGTGATGAGCGCTACGTAGAGGTATTCACCATGAGAGGTTTCGAAGAGCGCGTACACTGTGAAACGAGAGAGAAGATAGTAAGCAAGTAGAGAGAGAGTATTCTTCTTCTTTTTCTTCTTCTTTTCTTGTATACGAGAGAGAAGAGCTTATGGATATGGTGATAAAGAGATGGCACCACTCAGTATAATAAGTATTGCCTTGCGGTAGTAGACGCAACAGACGACACTAAAAACTGAGCACTACACGTGAATTTATAGGCACTAGGCCAGGCTGGAGTGACAACCAAGCATGGAACTAGCGCTAGTTTTTGAGCTAGGAATAGCTTCAAGCTTTTGGGAACTTTGCTAAAAACATGTCTTTGCTTTTGGTGGTCAACTCTCCCACTTACCATCCAATGTTTACAGTCAAATTGATCAATTGAGCAGTATCCGGCCAATTAATGAAAGCTATGCGGTACTGTGATGTCGCGACATAATTATGACTTTCCCATACTACCTTCGTATATTTACGGTATTGCTTTTTATAAATATAAGTCTCGTATAAATCCTGTTTGGTCTCATTTTTCCTCAGGGTGATCATTTTTAAATCCGACGGAGACTAAAATTAATATTTTTATCTTTAGATCATCCTAAATAGCACATTGCCTTTTAAAAATTCCAAAAAGCATTTATAATAAAAATAGCATAAAAAGAAGAAAAATTCTTAAAATGGAACCACGGGTTCCCCTTGTCCACTGGAATAAGAAAGCAGACTCGCTTTTCACTAAAAAGCACTAAAAATCATACAAAGTAAAAAATGGCGTGAAAAGCACTTGAAAAGAATATTTGTTCAAAATTGAACCATAGCTTTCCTAGAACACGTAGATTAAGGGTCCGACCCTGTCTTTTATAAAAAAGCACCTAAAAGCATGAAAAAGCAAAAAATAGCAGATTTTCTCAAAACTAAACCAAACGTACGTCTGTCCTATTGGAACATGGAAACAACCTTGCTTTCTACTCTACAACCTTAAAATGCTGTCAATCAAGCATTTTAAATCAAAATTGACAAAATAGATATTGAAAGCTATTTTTCTTACTTTTAAAAGAGACCCAAAAATTGGAGATCTTATATTATCAATCACTATTGCTGTGGGAATCACATTACTCATTCTTGCAAAAATTGCGATTCATTCTTGGTCAGTTCATGTGTCGTCCATAGAATGAGCCATATTGGTAAACCTACACCATTTTGATTAGTCAAAATTGCAGCATACAACGGAAGGCCAAAAATGTTTGTCTTGAATGTGTTATCTATAGCCCATGAATTGTGTGTGGAAAATCTAATGGCCATGTCTAGCATCCATTCATCTTAAATAACAACAATAAAGGGCAATCATCTTTAGAAATGTTTGCTATCAAGACAAAAGAAACAATGGTACTATGTGAAAACAATTGCAGTAATGCTTAATTTTTTACTTAATATGAATCACCTTGATTGCGTATTTGGTAATCCATCATTGAAATTTCCCTTTGTATCAGAAAAAAGCGATAAATTGAGCTAAAGATTGCTCATATTGCATCTTCTCTTTAGACAGACATGTCTTGCTATACCCACATCGAACAAATCTTCCATGCAACATTAAAATGCATGGGGAAATGATACAGATCCTCTGTTGAACCAAGTATATGTCCCTCACAAACAAGGTTAGTGGATATGAAAGAAATCTTTTAGGCATGCCAATATTGAACTCTCACACTTAGAAAGGAACACACGTCTCTAGAACCTCCTAAGCCGCTTCACAATCCCACTTCTACGGGCCGTTCTTCCTCTATTGCATGCATAGACAACTATAGTTGTGCTTCCATTTTGGCTCTTAGATGAGCGAACCTTAACTAGCCCCACCTCTTGTTGAACCATAATCTCAATTAAAGCTTGCTCCACACCTTATATGTCAACACTTTAACTTTCATGCTTCATGGCATCCTTGTGACACACGTTGATTTGTGGGCCTCATCATTACCATCGGCCTTTTTTTTATACCCACAATAATACATTTCAAATCTCATGTTTCAGCTAAAAATACCTTTTGGAGACCAAGATACAAGCCAAAGTTCCTGTGTCCTGGTCCTGAGACTATTTTGAGTATTGTTTCAAGGGCAGTTCACCAAATTGCTCTAACTTTGGATACACAACTCCAAATTGAGTCAGGTATAGCTAGGAAGAAAGCTTGCGGACAAGTTTTGGATTTGAACCTGAAATTTTTTAGGTTTCCTAGTTCCAAAATTTTATGGTACCCAAAACTAGTTTCTAGAGACCAAAGGACCACAAAGACCTGACTTTTGAGAGACTTGATCAAAGGAAAAAAGGGGTGAGTTGCATTAATCCAAAGTGGGCTTGTCAGAGACTATTGAGTGAGATTTAAACATGAAAAACCATCCACTATCAAGGTTTCTATTCAAAATAGATATATGAAAATCACAAGAAATGCTACAATACCTTTTATAGTGGGATTCAGAGAATATCTAGATGATAAGGAACCGCTGATAAACAAACCCGATGTGAGATTCATCAAAATGAACCAAGACTTGAGAGTTCAAATGGATTATACTGATGATGACTTGTATAGATTTACAAATAGGGATCAACATAACTTGTACGAGTGTGTAGAAACCTATGCTCAAGAGTTGACATTCTATAAGAACCTGTATGCATTCACACATACTGATAACCAAAGAGATACCACAAGATGAGGGGGTATCAATTCTCTTCATAGAGGGCTTAAGAAACAAGACTCTCAAAAATGACCTACATCTAAAATCATATGCAACGTTTGAGAAAGTCACTAGAGAAGCTCTATATTTAGTGGACAATTGTAAGGCCTACAAAGAGGTGACTGAAGATGCAAATAATGCAAACAGATCTTCTCCAAAGAGTGAATCCGCAACAAAACGAGATGCTCAAAGTCCTAGGGTGTTGAGAAGTGATCAAGTGGTTGAGGAGGTGATTCAAAGGATAAAGCAAGGCTAAAAAAATAAACTAAATGAATGCCAAAATTCCAAAAATAGGTGTGACACTTGTGGAGAGGATCATCCAACCCCATGGTGTAACACTTAGCATAGACTGCAAAATATGCTAGGACAACAACCACCACTTTCAATGATGATAGAGTAGTGGTCAACTACACTCAACCACTGTACGTGCCACAAACCACAAAAACCCATGACTCCATGGATGAGAAAACACCTAATGTCCATAGGCAATCAAGAGTATGGATCAAAGGCTAACTTTACCCAGCAAGAAAATTCACCAACCATGCAACAAGTAGGACAATGCTATGAATGTGGAGGTGAACATTGGACAGGAGGTTGTCTAATCAAGGGTCAACGAGCAAAAATATTTGGATTCTATGATGGTTGTGGAAGAGACCATATACTCCAACATTGTGCTAGAAATACATGCACCAAGGGTAAAGTAGCAATGAATATTCTAGAAGCACTATCCTCTTCGAGTGGATCCAAGATAGAACCCACAACTCCTATAAAGGTGACAACTTGGGCTCAAGTTGAAGAAGCTGTCAAAAACGCACTCATTGAGGAGAAACACATACTACCTATTCAAACAAAAGTTGAGAACATATCAGTGAGAATTGGAAGAAAACCTTGGGAAGATAAACGATACAAAATAAAAGCAAAATGGATGAAAGAGAAAATTTCCTTAAGAAAATGAGCTGCAACAAACCAAAGAGCAGCTGAAAGAAGAAAAATAAAATTGGGAATGAACAAAAAAAGAAAAATCATCCAAAACGCATCCAACATTTGGAACAAAACGTATAGCAAATGACTCATACAGAAGGCTCAAGCTCTAATACAACCAGAAACATTGAAAACCCTAAGCAAGTAGTGCTTGTGTCAGAAAAGGAGAATGTAAGCGCAAAAAAAAGAAAACAAATCAATAAAACCAACTGAAATAGGGAATAAAAATCCATTGTATATGAGGGTTATTGCGAGCGAAATGGATGAGGCATGGCCACAATCCTTATGGGAGACAATCAAAACCCAAAAATATGGTAGTGCTACTTTATAATTAGCTCCTATCCCTGAGATCAACATGGATCACGAGTTCTATCTTGGAGATATACGATCTCTATACGGAGATGCAGGGTCTATCGCATCTGAAGAGAGTAAAACACACTCTCTAAGAACATTTCCATCCTTCATAGGCAAACAAATAACAAATTTGAGGTTAGAGTGGTACCTTCCTAGTGAAAATCCACACCAAAAATGGTGGATACCAAAAGCTTGCATTAATTAATATCTTCTCCTATACAATGCACAATTAGTCTCTTTGAGTTACTGAAACTTAGACCACAACTATGGGGTCAAATGGGCAAACACCTAAAAAATATGGGGTTAAAAATTCCTCCACATGACAAAATCGTAGGGGTGAAACTTCTCCTAGAAAACCAGTATCCTAACAAACCACTAACAAAGCTAGTACCATTCAATAAAGTGGTTATTGTTCTGAAGGAGAATAAGGAAATACCACCTTACCACTTGAGTACAAAGGAGTAAAAATGATATCCATACTTGATAGTGCGACTAGAATAGCCCTTGCTAAGAAGGAAATATGGAAAAAATAGGGAAGACCAGCTCTCAAAGAAACACACATGAAGTTGCAACTAGCAGACGGATATGTAGAGATACCCTTAGGGATGATGGGACAAATTATTGTATCCTCTTGTGGAATAGACTATGAATACACTTTATGTAAGGTCTCTGCCACCCTTGCAGAGGGGATTTCCCATGTAAAGGATTAATATCAAGTCATTTTTATCATAAATAAAAAGTTTCTATTTTTGACAAATTTTTCACCTCTGATGAACTAATGATGAATATATTGATGTAGCATTTCAAAAGTAAATTTTTACTTTTATGTCACTTTTGTCCAAATATAATAAGTTTTGAGGTGCTTGCACCCACCTAGACGCGACCGTCTCATCTAAATCTACCTTGACTTGAATTTCCATAAAAATAGGTGATCGCTTCAGAAAATGCTAAGTATAGTAGGTGTGTGCATCTGACACCTTAGCTTGTCATCCTCAAGCATTTCTTTTAATAGTAACTTTCAAAGTTAAATTCTGATAAGCTAAGCTCACTCTTGACAATTAATTTTCATCCTAGTGTTAATAAATCAATTCCTAAGTCTAAGGTATGTATATGTATGCATGTGCATGGTCATGTATGTGACTGTGTATGTATGTCCATGGATGCCCATAAATGACCCAGAGCCATGGACCCATCTCTTATGGTATGGTTGACTATAAGCATGGGTAAATACATGAGGTGTATCACCCAAAAGGGTAAAGAGGGCCACCTATAATGACTAAGTGGGATCTTGTGACACCTCCACACACTCGTTGAGAAATAGGGGGCGAGTAGGAAATGTATGGGGATGATTTGCAAAACAAGACACCTCTATATCTCTATATAAAGGGCATTCTCACTCATGTTTTACACACTTGAACACATTGAAGATAGGGAGACTCTGCTCCTGTGGCTACTCATTGGTGAAGATTCTACAAGGCCTTGAGACATCAAAAACTCCTAGGCACAAGTCGGTAATATAAATTTTTGCATCAATTCACTTCTACATCTATATTCTCTTCTCTTCTCAAGAATTCCCAATCTACTACTAGCATTCTTATTATTATATATCTAAAGCTCGTTGAGATACAACGAAAACTCCACTTATTATACTCTAATCCATGTTGAAAGATGGAATCAATCTAAATGGTGTGTTTTTCTTGCAAATTCATGATTATGATGCTTGTTATGCACTCAATTGTGTCAACATACACAAGTCTCTTGTTCATATTTGCACTAAAAGTTGAGAGAAAGGAAGCTATAATTCAATCATCATTTACTTATGGTAAGTGAGGTGAATAACCTAAACTTAGTATGCATTAAGATTGATGAATTTGTATTATGGTCATCCACAAATGCATGGGAGTGAGAATATTACAAGGGTTATAGTGCATGTGTATCTTAAGACTATGACATAATTAAGCAAAGCATCTGTCGGAGTAAAGTATGTCATAACTATAAATTGTTGGTATTGAAGCACTTAAAATCAATTACCTTTTTTCCATTGGGTTCTTTACACTTTAGCTTACAAACTTCTCAAGTTAAGTTAAGTATCTAGTAGTGGGAATGACACCCATGAGAGCTCGCTATGTGTATCTTAAGACCATGACATAATTAAGCAAAGCATCTGTCGGAGTAAAGTATGTCATAACTATAAATTTTTGGTATTGAAGCACTTAAAATCAATTACCTTACTTCCATTGGGTAGCTCGCTATGGTGGATCACACGATCACAAAGCCGGAACCAGTGATGGTAAAGGCAAAGGAAAGGTTCCTATGAACAAGGATGTTCCACTTATCCCACAAAGTGATGTTAGTGTTGAAGAGCATGTAGAATATTCTTTTTTGTTCAATACATCATGAGTAATTTGGAAGGAGAAAACTACTTAAACATTGGGCCAGTCCCACCTTGAAATCGCATCAATTGAACCTATTAGTTCCTTTAATTTGTAATACTATGAAAGGATTGTTTGAGGATATATTGTCTACATTAGAAAATAAGTTTTTTCTTAGGAAGAACTCTCTCAACCTTATTTCATTTTATTCCAGTCCAAACTCCCCTTTGATCCTAGGGAGGTAGCTCACGTTTCTATGCTGGAGCCATGCATTTATTTGCATAAAGTTGATCCATTTCTATGAGACAACTTGGTTTATTTCAATAAACGGTGTAACATTGGAGAGGTACTCTAGAAAGTCTCCAATTCATTTTCCAAATTTTCAAACAATAACGATTCTTCCAATTTCCTAACCTAGGCTCTGATACCATGTGTGATATCCCTACTTATAGGATCAAACCCAATTCTATCCCTGGCATCTTTCCTCAAAATAAGAGTATTGTATTCTATGAACCCCTCAAAAATGTGTATAAAAGCTACTACTCCAATGAAATAGTGGATCGTAAAAACTTATCCACAAAAACCTTTAGATTTTACCACTATGTCCTTGGAAATCTGGCTCTAAGGATCATATAGCTTTTTAGCAGAGCTAACCTTTGTATGTATCATAATAGAATAAACAGGTGCTCATCTAGCTCCTCAAGGAGACCTCAACTTTGTACACATCTTGATAAATATAAAGTTATGGCATCTTGAATTTAATATAGTTTCTTTCTAAATTTTGTCTTGAGTTGTGGAAGTTTAAATCACTTGATATTTCATTAAGTTTTAAATCAAACCATCAATAAGCGTATTATTTCATAGGTATCCTTGAATGCTTTATACACGGACATACAAGAGAAAAGGTGTCTCCTGAAACAAGCCCAACCCCACATTCAAAGGTGATGGAAGACTATTTTTAAGTTGTAGGGACCCAACCTGTAAAAAAAACTATGCTTGCAATGTTTCATCTTATTGGTGATGTAAAAATATAATGGAAACAGCATTGCAAGGACTTGGGTGTTTCAAGATCTTCTGAGTCTTGGAAGGATATTAAAGAAGAGTTTTTTACAACAGGATGCCTTCCACTCGCTCATCGAGACGCCAAAATGAATGAGTTTTTTCTCTAAAACATCTATCCTTATTAGTGGGAGAGTAATACTCCAAATTCATAACCTTGCAAAGATAGGCCCCAAAAGTTTTCATTGACTAGCAAGTAGCACGGTTTTGTCAAGGGCTGAATCAACCATTGGATACTCGTCTTAAATCAATGAGACCCATATCACTCCAAGATGCTCTCTTAAGGGCAACACCTCTATCTAAATACATGACGACGAATCAAGGGAGACAAGACTTTGGAAATTAAAGGGGCAGGCCCAACAATTGGAACCCTAGGCCTGTTTATCAATCTTATCAACCTTGCCTTGTAGTAGTCGCAACTACAACAACGCAATTTGAGCGTCCTTATGTTTTTTGTTATGAGTGTAATGGGATAGGACACTATAGGAACAGGTGTCCTAAAAGAAGTGTAGCAACAACTGCAAATGTAATTCATGTAGCAACGAATGGTAGAGACCAACCTATTTGTCATGGAGGATGGAATGTAGAAAGAGGTCATGGAAGAGGAGCGATGGCTGAAACTCCTGCCATTATTATGGAAGAGCCAACATTAGGAGACCTAGTTTATGAGAGAGTAACTTTGCGTCCTTGAAAGTTGACAAAGGAAGCTTTGGAACAGAAGCATCATCGAACACCTTGTCAAATGGAAGGATTTCCTTGAAGAAGATGCAACATGGGAAGACAAAACCTAAAACAAAACCTATCTCCTTAAAGATCATCCCAAATTACCCTTGAGATGAGAACATCTCAATTATTCAAGTTGGGGAGAATGTAAGGTCTCTGCCACCCTTGGAGAGGGGATTTCCATGTAAAGGATTAATATCATGCCATTTTGATCATAAATAGAAAGCTTCTATTTTTGGCAATTTTTTCACTTCTGATGAACTAATAATGAATATATTGATGTAGGATTTTCAAAAGTTAAATTTTCTACTTTTTTCACTTTTATCCAAACATAGTAAGTTTTGAGGGGCTTGCATCCACCTAGACGCGATTGTCTCGTTTAAATCTACCCTGACCTGAATTTCCATAAAAATAGCTACCTGCTCTAAAAACTGCTAAGTATAGCAGGTGTGTGCATCTGACACCTTAGCTTGTAGTTTAATAGAAACTTTTAGAATTAAACTTTGATAAGATAAGGTCTTTTTAGACAATTAATTTTCATTCTAGTGTTAATAAATTAATTCCTAAGTCTAAGGTTTGTAGGTCTATGCATGTGCATTTGTATGTATGTACATGGATGCCCATAAATGAACCATAGCCATGGACCCATGTCTTATGGTATGGTTGACTATAAGCATGGGTAAGTACATGAGGTGTATCACCCAAAAGGGTAAAGAGAGACACTTTTTATGACTAAGTGGGAGCTTGTGACGCGTTGGATGGGGGAGGAAGGGAAACACACCTAGAACCCAAATAGTTTGCCTCTCTATAGCCCATGATAAACACTGCACTCCAATCCATTACAGTTCACCTTCAAAACTTGCACAATCGACAGCAATCCACACCGATCTGACCATTTACAATCGTGCCGCAACACACACCACTCTCTGTTTCTCTCCCACACACACAGAGGTCCGTGGAGGTGGCATCGGATGGTTAGAAGAGAGCAAAGAGAAGAAGGGGGGAAGGGGGAAGAAAAGACACCAGAAATTGATAGGATTTTCTTCAATTATGGCAAAAAAAACTCATATACACAACCATGAAAATATGCTACAACGGCTCGGCATGGGTACCTCGAGCAACAAGGGGAAAAACTACAACTATGGCTTCACCTTTTGTGCGACTCCCCTCATTTAGAGCACGTCAACAAAACACATCTATGGTAGCACCCTCGCTCTTACCTTTGTCCTGCCTTCAGAGCTTGGGAACACGCTCATACAGCCAAAGTGCCGACCATAGAAGATGGCATGGGAAGATATGTGTAGGCTAGCAGAAGCATGGAAAAGGGCTGGAGCAGCTAGAAGGATCATGGGCTGACGGGTAGCAGCGGAGATGTATGGTTGATGCGGCTTCTAGGCCAAGAAAGAATCCAAAAGGGGCTAACTTGTGGAGTAGATGTAGGAGATGCAAGGTGCAGCTTTTCGTTCTAAGAATGTAGAGCTTGAAGTGTTGAAGGAGCAAGTCTAGACGGCTCATCAAACTGAGCTACGGAGGCTAAGATATTGAAGTTTGAAGGTTCAGTGTGCTGTAGCTTCTTGCTGGACAGGGAAGTTAGGGATAGGTGGCCCAAGTGGATGTCGAAGTACAGGTGCATAGTGCTCGATATATGGAGCCTAACCGTCTTTTTAGATTGCAGATCGGAGCCACGATTTGTAGTTTATGGCCAGTTGAATTTTCACCAGGGGCTAGGTTGGTGCCCACCTGACCACATGGGGAGTCATGCCATCTGGCATTTTTTGGACCGTGACCAGATTTTGAGAAAGTGCTATGCAGTGTATGGGGCTAGCTGGAGTTGACTGCTTGTCAAACAGAGCCTAGAGCAGAAAGTTACAATGGTTGGAAAGATCGGATGCATTTGTTCATGACTGATTGCAGATGAAAATTCACATTTTTCAGCCTCCGTTCGGGGGCTCGGGGAGCTTTGAAGTGCGGCAAATCTAGATGAGTGTTGAGCCAATCATGCGAGCTTGCGGTTGGGTTTTACAACTTGGCAATTGGATCGGCAGGTGGCAACTGGCATGCAGTTCAAATTGGGGAAGCAAAAATGGTTTTTTTTAAAGCTTTTTGGGGAATTTAATGAGGCTTTGGAAGTCCATGGATCCAATGGGCGCCATGTGGCAGGCAGTAATCCCACATGCGTGGAGTAGAGCTAGGTCATAAAGGTATATATCCTACAGTGTGAGGTCACTTGAGGTACATGAAGAGAGGGGAGCTCCCCCTTGAGCAGGGCGATGGCGGGCCCTCGTGGCTCTGTGTTGTAGGTTCCAGTGGCGCACCGCAGCGGTTTTGTGGAGGTTGGAAGCTGCATGAGTTGTACATGGTGGTGCATGGTGGCCCTACACCACTGGTGCGTGTTGGATGTGTTGTCAGATGATGTGGTAGGGGCGTCCTCAAGGACCGATTCCCACAGGCTAAGGCCGCCAAAAACTTTTGAAGGCAAAGTTAATGTCCCCCCCCCCGCCCCACCCCACCCCCCACCCCCCAATAGTGATGTCTCGATTTCTCAACAAGGGGAGGGTCCCGCAACAGGAGTGAGAAAGAGAGTTCTAAGGTGTTAAAGGGCAGGTCAAGGGGCCTATCCCGCCCGCCACAAAGGCCAATGGAGCAAGAGGTGAAGAAAGAGAGAGAAAGAGAGAGAAAAGGGCGTTCCTATTGGGCTATGTAAAGGGAGTCGGGCGGCCAAATTAGGCAGAGAGAGGTACCATGCAATTTCCAAAAAAATCAAATGTGCCAAGTGGTAGCAATGCAAGAGCATTCTAAATGAAGCTTCAGTTGATTGTACGAACTAGATAGTTCCTTGTTTTTTTAGCGTTAGCCAAGCCCTATAAAAGGGGATAGAAGTGAATTTTTTAGGGCTTTTTTTCTAGAGAGAGTTGTTGGAGGCTTGCAAGCCTGTGTATTCTAAGCTTGCCATTGGAGCTATAGACTTGGTTATACTATCTCCCTATGCAATACTACTAAGCATTTGCCCCTCTTTCTCATGTTGCTTCTCCCCGTCCCTCTCCTTTTCTCTCGCTCTTTGTGTACTTGACAGTGCTTGCGGAGGGTATGCTTGCAACTTGGAGTGTGTTACCAAGAGGTCAGAATAGGGGTGTTTTGTGAGCCGGAAAGGGTGACTTGAGCAGTGTGGGTGCCTTTGTGTTGGAAGGTGTTTCTACAAGGTAGGCGATATTTGTTTTGTGTACCAAGGTGGTTCTGTTAGTGCAAATTAGCCAATTTGAAGGTGTTATTTGAGAGGTTAGGGGTGTTGTGGATACCGTGAGCTGTAGTGAGGCTTTATGTTGTGTGTCCGGTGTGGACCTCATTCCCCCTCTCCATCGTTTAGTGCCCCCACAAAGGATAAACTGATTGCTCATTGGTTTGATCAAAGAAAGTTATTTCCATCAAGGAAAGATGGCACCGCATAGTTATGGACCAGTTTTCATCGGAGAAGGAGATCCAGAAGAGTGGATGGCCAATTTTGAGTTGTATATGCTATCACTACATATGCCAAATGCAGAAAGCAAAATGAAAATGTTTTTGCTACTGATGTGGGGAAGAGCAAAGACATGGTTTTATGCCTTAGAACGAGAGCCATGACTTATGTGGCCGGTGTTGTGGGCACGTCTTCTGGAGGATTTCCATAAAGAGGTATCTCTTATCGATCTGGATGCAAGGTTGAAGAATTTGAATCAAGATCTGAACGAGGAGTTTAGTGTTTTCCTCGCCCACTTTGAAGAGTGTTGGAGGGACTTTGCAATGACCATCCAGTTGGCTAATGGTGGTGTGTACTTTAGATTGGAAAAAATTATGGCTTGTTTGCACCCCAAAGTTCTTGAAAAGGTGGATTTCGAGGGCCCAAAGAATTACAATGGGTCTGTTGCTATTGCATGGTCAAAGAGCCAAAAAATTAAAAAGAAGATTGACAAGGTGCATTGGAATACGAAGCAATGGTTCCCAATCCGGCCTCATGTCTTAGGGAGGGAAGAAGTTCAAGTGGAGAATCAGTATAATCAAGGGTAGCAACTGCTCCTCAACAATGGGTACGTACAGTTCAATATTTGTCTGAGCAAATGCAAGAGTTGCGTTTAAGTGTTATGGATAGAATTTAGGCAAGGACATGACAAGGCAGAGCTAGGCAATTGCCTGGCAGATGCTACAATTGCGGAGAGGAGGGCCACTATGATCGAGATTTCCCTCACCTACCAAGGGAAAGGGGCGGTATGTATCCTCTGTTTGGTTGAGGCACGGGTCTGGCACAGTTTAATGGTCAAAGGGAGAAACAAGCACTTGAAAACCAAATACACATGGCTCCATCAAGTAATGATGAAGTGCAGAGGCTTGATATTATTGGTGTTGACAGGCAGGAGGCTCATATTATGGCTAACAAAAGAGCAAGAGGCAAAAGAGAGACCAAGACGGAACATGAAACTAGAGCAAATAAGGGTAAAGAGAAGGTAAACAAAGGTAGAGAGTAGCCAGAGACAAGCAAAGAGAAGGCAAAGACAAATAATTACATAGAAGAATTTTTAGTTGGGGTGCGGTAATCTAGAATACAATCTGGTAAGAAATGTCCAAAATCAAAAAGCTAACATCACTTTTGGGTAGCTGCTTGCATTAAACCCTAAATTAAGGAGGCAATGGTCAACCAGTGTCAGTACGCGGCTTCCCCGAGTAGGAGGAGATGTGCATGTAGTACAGAATCTAGCCTTGAGGGTGGGGAGTCCAGTCGAAGAGAAAGAGAGCGATGAAGATTTATTGAAGCTGAATACAGATTTGTTCGGAGTCACCATAGATTTTTCCAGCGCAAGTCAAGGTATGCAAGCCCCTATCTATAATCTGAAGGCTAAAGCGGTGGAAGATATGCTAGGTACAGATTTAAACAAGAAAGAGAAGGAAGGCTATATGGACCTATGTGAATCCTATCCCGACTTATTTGAGATGGAGTATAAAGATTTGAGAGGATCTAAAGGAGTGGAGCATCGGATGCTACTTAAAGACGGATGCAGGCCAAAAGCACAGAAGCTGAGGAGGTTGGCAGATACTCAAAAGGAGACTCTATGGAAGGAGATCAACAAGTTTCTTGAGGCAGGTATTATCTGTCTAGTGAAAGAGTCTGAGTGGGTTTCTCCAGTTGTCATTACTCCAAAGAAGAATGGGAAATGGAGGGTATGTGTAGACTATAAGCACTTGAACACTATGAACAAGCAGAATCACTATCCTCTGCCATTTGAGGATGAGATTCTAAACCACGTTGTCGGGCACAAATACTATTCTATCATGGATGGTTTTTCAGGCTATTTTTAGATTGGTATTTCTTTGGAGGATCAGCCGAAGACTACATCTCTCCATGGGGTGCTTTGCCTACTGTAGGATGCTATTTGGACTGGTGAATGCATATGCTACATTTCAAGACTGGATGAACAAGGTGTTCGGTCCATACTTGGGTAAGTTCATCAAAGTTTTCTTGGATGATATTGGTTGTTATAGTTCCAAGGCGGAACATCTGTCCAAGTTGAGGTTGGGCTTTCAAAGGCTAGATGAAGAAGGAGGCCAATTGAACCCAAAGAAGTGCAACTTGGCACAACCAAGGGCTCAGCTGTTGGGTCATGTGGTATCACAGAATCTACCAGGGAGTGTTCAAGGACAATGAAGGCAATGTAATAGAGCTACCAATGCTGCCAAGAGAGCTCAATGAATTTGTACGAAGCAAAATGGCCAGCTACTTGGAGAAAATTGACCTCCATAACTACTTCAAAGCAATACCAGCAGGGGTGGACATCAAAAGAGTATGGGAGTTTGTAACAAGCATCAAAGAGGATGGAGTGGCCAAGGTGACATATTTACAAGGCAGACCAGATACAGAGATCATAATCACGGAGCGGGTTGTAGCCCATGCACTAGACCTCTCCAATCAAGGAGACATTGTAACAAAAAGAAGGGACGAAGTCAAGGTGTACAAAGAGAATAAGGACAATTACACCTTTGAAGACATTGCCAACCCAAAAGTGGCAATTATGTGCCAATTGTACAACCAGTACTTCCACATGTGCACGAAGAGGCCACAGAAGTACAGGATGCCGCCAGGTGCAATTGCCACAACGTTTACTTGGGCAATGACAAAATGCACCCCAAAGATAATCAATTATGTGGCATGCATACATGACAGCTTGATAAATATGGGCAACAAAAAGCCAACCTACATAGTGCCAGGAGAACTGATAACCAAGGTGGTTTATGCAGCACTACACGCTAAAGGAAGGTGGCCTGACCCCCCATCTCAGAATGATTGGCTAAGGGTAAAAGAAGACAAGGAAGATGAGCCACAAAGAGCACCAAGGGTGGCTACGAGGTTGAAGAGAAGGCTAGAGCCAGTTGAACAAAGGAAAGAAAGAGTTTGCTTAAGTGCCGGCCAAAGAAACCAGGTCTCAAAAAGCGGCAAGACTCGAGAGGCTGATGGAGAGTTTCCGAGCAGAAAGAGCCCTCAAGGGTGATTTAAACAAACTCTGGAAGCCATCTCTCGAGTCTATGTCCGGATCATCCAGAAGAGTGCAAAGGGACCACTTTGAAGATCATATCTTGATGCTGCAGCGGAAAACATTCCCCATGTCCCTTTCACCGAGGAGGAAGTGGAGCAGATACGACATACACTGCTATATGAACAAGAAAGCCAAGAAAGGGAAAGGAAAACAAAAGCAGATAGGGACCTAAAGGGCAAACCGACAGCTTTACCAGATAGCCCTAAACCTAGCCCATAGCCATCACGACCGCCATCACCACCTCCTACCAGCCCTCCACCAAAAGATAAAGAGGCTGAGGAGAAACAAGACGAAAGGCAAGCTGAGAATAAAGAGCAAAGGCAGGAACCTGAACCAATTAAGAGGCCAAGCTTGAGTCTCAGCAAAAAGGATTAGATGAGGCCTATTATGCATTTTTGGACCTGCTAGCTGCAGGTTATACAAAGGAAGAAGCCGCCATAGTCGCATTCGACTTGGCAAGGACAGGGCATAAAGAACAGATGCAAGGCATCTGGCTAGTGGAACTTAAAGAAATTTATACAGACATTGTAGACCTGCACCCACCCTCTAATGACTGGGACGTGGTAATGACAAAGCTAGCCGGGTTGTGAGCACAATCCATGGCTTCAGAGGAAGAAATCACGACTCTCAAATCCACTAAAGAACAGATCAAAAAGGAAGTGGATTCTCTGCAGGCGCAAATCCAAAGGCAAAAAGAGAGAGAAGATGACTTGCAGGCCAGCTTGGCAAAGGCTCTACAAAACTGCCAAGCAATGGAAGAAGCAAATGAGGCAGCAACAAAAAAGAATACAAGCAGCTGAAGAAGAGTGTCTGCAGCTCAGCAAGTCATTGCGAGATGCCAAAAGAGAAAGGGATAATCTGACACTACAGCTGGCCGAAGAATCAAAAGAAGTAGAGGCCATGAGAAATGCCAAGGAAAAAGCAGAGATAGAACAAGAAGCAAGCCTGGATGAAGTCCTTGAGCTCAAGGACCAATTAAACGTCAAAGATCAAACCATCCAGAGGCTGCGAGCATCACCTGCTAGAGTTAGAGCTACGAGATCGACTCAAATCATTTTCGAGAGTCAGATATATGAAGAGCAAATGCAGGAAGTGCAGAAGGAGATGAATCTCGAGAAAAAGCAGAGGTTAATGATGGCTGAAGGTTCTATCGTAATGCAAACCAGAATGGAGGACATCCAAAAAGCCCTACAAGAAGAAGTGGAGAGCATAAAGGAAAAGATTGAGGAGGAGGAAAGAGTAAACGTTGAACTTAATGACCTCCTCGTAAATATGGACGGAGAAGCTAAAGCGGAAAAGCAAACACTCCTCAGCAAAATTGAGGAGTTAAAAGGCGAGCAACAAGCAGAGGCAGAAAGCTCAGGGCCAGCCGCCAATGAGGGCATAGACCTCGAAAATGTAGCAGATCCTGTGGACACACCCATGCAAGAGGAAAGCATAGCAGGATCCTCTCAAGAGCCACAGGATCTAACACAATAAGAGGAGGAAAAATTGTGTAAGGCAATAGAGGCAGAGCTAAGAGAAAGCACAAAGGAATCCTTGGAATGGGAGCAGAGGGTCTTCAAATCTATGCAATTCAAAAGATCGACGCCAGCAATCTCAGGCGCGAGTGGCTTCAACCCTCTCTCCCATATCCATTGCTGAAATATGAAGTAGCGACAATCAACAAGCGGATCAGAGAAGAGCCAACGGAACCTCTCTACAATGCAGACACCTCGAGGCCAGAAGGAGTTAAGCTCATAGTGGATTCTCAACCAAAGTGGAGGAAGTCTTGGCTTACCAATTACCCACAATACCTAATCCACTTGGTAGAGGCACCTAAACATATCAGGGACAACCTCAGCTTCTGTCCTCTACCAAGGGTTAGGACATGGAAGGCACAAGAAATTTTGCAAAGAAGCCAACCCACTTGGCTGAATTACCCAAAGCTGTCGGGCGTGAAGGCAAGTGAGAGAATAAGTGTCCAATACATGGTGAAAACCCTAACGGGCGCTATAAAGTTGTTCACTGGCTCACCTGACCTTACATACATTATGATGAGAAAAATCTGCATAACCATCCTAGCAGTGTTCGAGACCTTCAAGCCAGGCCAGGTGACCGACAGCATATACTTCTTCCAGGATACATACAGATGTGCTTATGATCTGTCAGGTCAGCCTTCCAAGGAGGTGATACATGCGCTGTATCAAAGAATCATGTTTCTATCATCATATCACCTCCAGGATTTTAAACAGGCATTCTATACGGGGTTCTTCACCATGAATACAGATATCTTTGGCCCAACAATGATGAACCTACATGCCAGGTACGAATCACTGCTAAAGATGCGGGAAACGATAAGATGACGCGGCTGATCAAGGCCATGTCGGGGACGACATGAACAAGGAGGGGGGGGATGCTAGAAGCTAGACACACCCCACGGAATCTAACTACTCGGAGGACTATTATTTTTGTAATTATTCATTCATTGAGGAAAACCCGATTTTTCACCTTGTAAATATTGGGACTTACAGAAGTTTCTAGATTGTATCCCAGTTTTGATAGATAGATTGAGTAGATGATTGATTTTGGAACTTTAGGGTTTGAGACAATGTAAGGTATATATACCACTTTTTGACCTTAATGAAGGACCTTTTGTCATTTTAAAAACAAGTTTGAAGTCTGTGAGTGAGCGTATTGTGTACGAGAGAGAGTGTGAGCTTCATCTTGACGCTACGTGTGCTATGGTGGTCGGAATCGAGTGTCGAGAAGTGCAGCATGTCGCCTCCGACTAGAGCTGCGCACCGATGCCAACATTGCGCGCGTACAGTTCGGCTTTGTGAGCTCCTTCTACGAACTTCATCGGTTGTTTGGGTGAGCATACGTTGTCCGTTTTTTCATTGCAGCATATCCACGCGTTCACATTGAGTAGAACTACACATTAGGAACTTTAGATTTCAGAAACGAAGACTTGCAGATTTCGGCCAAACATCCTACATGTTTCTGCACCGGGTGTTTTGGGTCGTGATTTTGGTTCATAGACCTTAGGGAGAGCGGCCTATTGGTATTAGTAGGGCCTCCTTCAAATTCTATGGTGTTTCAAGATTGTTTGATGGGTGTTCGGCTCTAGAAAGCATTGTAGGAAGCTTCCTCTTTTGCACTCTTAAAGGCTGTGACTTAGACAATTGGTATAGACCTCTGGAGGAATTGGTTAGGAGTCGGTCGAGTATAGGTTGACACCTTATGCTTGCTTCCACGTGCCTGTGGGTCGAGATTCTTCCTTACCTGACATTACATGTTAGGTGAGTTCTCGTTGTGCTAACGTCCGTCGCGGCGTATCTGTCCAACAAGGATATTAGGAGGGAGAGGGGTCCACCAAGGCAAGAGGGGGGCTCTTATTTTTGGGAATAATCAACATCAACAACACACACACACACACACACACCACACATACACACACAAATCATGTGTTGAGCAAGAACTCCATCTCCTTCTCAAAGCTTGAAAAGTAGAGAGCCTACACAAACACCTCTTGTCTATGTAATGCAAAGTCAAGCTTCGATGACATGCTCATCTTCTCTATCATCTATATTATTATGCTAAGCTAAGATCTGAGAGTACTCTATGGTAAGGAGAAAACTTCTTTTTTGTATGTTACATCTTCTTCGTCTTCACTTTCTTCACTCCCTATGAGATCTCTGCACCTTTGAAGGTGTTTGAGGTCTTGGGATTGAGGTCGAGGACAAGTTTATGTTTAATACTTGTTTTGGGCATAATCTTGGTGCATGAATCTTTCCATCTTCATGGCATCAACAAGGTCTTAAAGAACATAGAGATTGTATTGTACCAAGTCTCTCTTCATGGCAGAGCATATAGGAGAAAATCCTTTTGGAGGGGGGAACGGATCCAAGTAAATCTAGTCCTCAACTTTTGTCAATTTCTCTAATTCTCTCTCTTTTAAAAGTATTGTTCATGCCTAGCTAACTAGGTGTCATGTTATGTTGATATCTCTAACCAAGTACTCACTCTCTATCTTCATTAGGAATTCTCTTAAGGAAATGGTCACTACTGTCATTTTTAATTCTACTACATTGGTATCAGAGCTAATTGGTTTCTCTTTTTTTGGCAAAGAGGAGAGGTCTAAAAGCTTTTCATGATAGTTTTAAATGAACACAGCAGAGGTGAAAAGAAATCCATTCGCTCACATGCTTGCAAGAAATTATGTTGAATATGTTCCCTATTCTGTCCAAGTTATGTAGTGTTAGCAAGCTCCACACCCTGTGGCATGTATCTCTCTATATATTTGTAATGGAAAAAAAAATTTCAATATTATTTTACTGTGCAACAGTTCAGTAGTTTTTGCTTGTCCTTTATGATTTCTTTATTCGATACTATTTCTGTGTCACAAGGCAAGAGAAATCGCAGTTAGTTACCCTACATGATTTGAGCTATGCCATTGCATGCAAAACCATACGAAAGTGGTGTATTGCCAAGGCTAGACAGCTAAAAAAGGAAAAAATCAAGATTGAGAAGTGCTTGGCTACCTATCTTCAACGCTTAACAAAAATAAATGAGTACTTCATTTATGTTCATCCCTCGGGGGAAGTTATTTTTGCTGAGTGGTATGCACTGCCAGACCCAATATGCTTGCCAAAGCCATTGCCAGACGAGGGGCATGCTTTGGTTCTTGATTTAAATGTCCTACTTGTTCAAGTTGTAGGGCCAATGCAAGATGACATTCCCTCTAAACATGCAGGGGAAATGATAAAGTACAATGTGCAAGATAGGAGGTTGGTGTTTTGTCGCAAAGACAGTCACAAATTTTTGGTTTGGTGCCTCTGTTTTTTCCATGTGTATATATGGAGCACCAGCATGGCACCTAAAGTGAATGCAATATTAGAAACAATATTCAAAGAGCAGCGGGATAAGCTGAGAGGTGTTTTTACACATGGTCATTGTACTGGCCAGCCTTGGCAGATATATAATAAGCATGTATTCTTGAAGGATTTGAGATTGTTTTGGAAGAACTGCAACTTTGGGCCCCTAAACAATCTAATTATTGACGATAGTATGTACAAAGTGTGCCTGAACCCTGAATGAAGCTAGCTTGTTACTCCTAAGATAGAGGACTAGACCAAAGAAAAACGATAAAACTTCCTGATAGATACTTTGAGCAGCTGGTTGTTCCTATGGTTGCAATCAGAGGATCGTGCAACGTATACAGCTGAAAATGCATTTAATACTGCCCCAGATTTTTTGTCACATCAAGTGATCAGGAAGCTCGAATCAGAAATGCACCGGTGCAACAAGGCCCACTGTAATGAAGCCATGCGTAGGAGACAAAGGGAGGCTGATGAAGAAGCTCAAAGACATAAGAGAGAGAGGCTACAGAGGGAAAAATTAGAGAAGCAGCAGCAATAAGAAGAAGAAAGAGAGTTGCAAGAACCAAAAGCTCAGCAAGAAGAAGAATTCTAGCGAGACCCAAAAGCTCAGCAAACAAAGAAGCAAACGAACACTGGGCAAAAGCGAGTGTACAAGCGCGCTAAACCGCGATCTTATCCAGAGTAGGAGGCTCTCTGCAGTTTTGTAACATTATGAGGGAAATTTGTAAATTTCCTTTCCAATGTTTGTAACTATTCCAAAATTCATTTCAGATAGTAATGATCAGACCCTGTACTATTCTTGTTTTGAAGACAATACTATGTGTACTATTGGCGTTTTGGAAACATTGAATTTGAATACATTCTTGTTGGAAATCAGCAAAGGTATGCTAATTAGCATAACATTTATGCTAGTTAGCAGACTATTTATGCTAGCACAGCCAAAACAGTATGCTAATTAGCATACCATGTATGATAATTAGCATACTCACAGTAG
The DNA here is from genome assembly GCF_014529385.1 of Adiantum capillus-veneris. Classification (NCBI taxonomy): domain Eukaryota; kingdom Viridiplantae; phylum Streptophyta; class Polypodiopsida; order Polypodiales; family Pteridaceae; genus Adiantum; species Adiantum capillus-veneris. Next base: position 54,706,425 of record NC_140935.1, on the reverse strand, counting down.
CTAATTAGAATACGTTCTAATTAGCGTACTGAGCATTTTTGTTTGTGCTAACTTCCACTCATAGCATACCATAGTATGCTAATTGGCATACACAATATATAGAAGCTGCCATGTTTTCTCCTTGAAACTAGCAATGGTATGCTAATCAGCATATTGTCTATGCCAACTGTCATAAACAATATGCTAATTAGCATGCTGGGTATGCTAATTATCATTCCTCCAATTAGCATACTATGGATTTTTGTTGTTGCTAACTTCCACTCATAGCATAGTATGCTAATTAGCATACATGATATGCTTATTGTCATACACAGTATATAGAGAGCTATTATCTCTTCTCCTTGAAACCAGCAAATCTATGCTAATTAGCATATTGTTAATGGTGTAAACTATGCTAATTAGAATACCCACAAAATGCGAATTCCACTCACAACATAGTATACTAATCAGCATACATAGTATACAAAAATCTACCATCTCTTCTCCTTGAAATCCATCACAGTTATGCTAATTAGCATATTGTTTATGATAACTAGCATATATAAGTTTATGCTAATTAGCATAAACAGTATGCTAATTAGCATTAGCATACATAGTATACAGGAAGCTGCCATCTGTTCTCCTTGAAAACCATTAAAAGGTATGCTAATTAGAACATTTTGTATGCTAACTAGCATTAACAATATGCTAATTAGCATACCCACAGAACACAATTAGAACACAATGAGACAAGTTGTACAAATGATCTCTCTTAAACTGAGACCCCTCAGTGATAGACATCAAAGCCATGTATATACAAAGCACACAAGAGACAGAGATACCCAAGTTTTTTATAGAACTGCATTATATCCGAGCAAGAAGTATATTGAAGATGCAGTGATTACAACTTAAAAGCTGAATGGCATGCTATTATAGATTGCTTCATAGATTTTTGGGTTGATTGTGTACACTTGCCGTCTCCTTGGGTATTTTGATACATCGTACCAGATGTGAAAGTACGTGGACGATGGGCTTCTTGTGGTCTAGCTTGAAGGTGTATGCATTCAATTTCTCATAATATAGACCTTGCACCTCTATCAATTGCATTGCCCCACTCATCAAGGTACCCCTTCTCCACCTTCTCCTTTGCTGCAACACACTTGATCAAGTAGAAATCCACATCCTCGACGTTGGTCGAAGCATCTGGATTTATAGCAAATGTGTCACCAGCACATAGAGCGCTACTCAACACATCATGATGACCTTCGTATGTGAAGTCATCGTAGGTGGATGCTTTATCTTCTAAATCTAACACAGCCTCATCAAGTAATGACAGTAGAGTATGATAATCCCAAGGCTGCACGTGAGCTTTATTGACGCAGCGATTCCATCTTTCGTGCATGCATGCATCACAAAAGCATGCCAAGTCTCTTGTTGCAAGGGCAGTTGGATCCCCAGGGTTGTGGCCACGAAAAGCATGCAGAGAGAGATTTTTTGTCACAGTGGCACAATTTCACTTCACCTCCCTGGTTGGCTTGGCAATAAGCAACCACATCAGTTGCACACCGCAAAATAGCTCCATTAAGTTTTAGGTGTTCATGGGTCAAGGTTCTTTTCATAACTACTCCTGCACCATCATGCTCTCCCTTGTCGTTCCCTGATCCAAAGAAGAATCAGCTCATCCCCATCTCTGTGATTCCACCATATCTTGCAACGAAGTAAATAGGACTGGCTCCCTTGAATTGTGAGGCCGCACCATCACACCAGACCCAATGTTTCTTAGGAGTGACACCCTCTTGTTGTAACCAGTCAGGGTGTAGCATGAATTAGTGTTGCACAAACAACATGTCATGCACCTTGTCATCTGATATGAAGAAGTGGATGGTTTTGACTACCTCCCTTGCCCTGCGATAGTATGTTATGTGTACAAAAATGGTTACTTGACCAGAGTGCCAATGCATTGACTGAATCTCATTTTGTTCCTTGAATGCATAATTCTCTGCAAAACCAACAACTGACATCACGACATCGTCCGGAAACCGAAGAATGAAATCCTTGAATTGTTGTCCTTGCCATCAAGCCACATAGTTATGAGTGATAAAGAGCTCCAACTTGGTCTTCAAGAGTTGAAGAAACTCCCAGCACTGCATTTCTTTGTGCAAAAGATCTTTTCTTTTGTTACCATTTCCATGCTTGTCTTGAGCTTGTACATATGAAAATACTTTTACATTAATACTATTACATGGATTTGATGTCTCCAAGTAGCATAATTCCAACGTATTCACTCCACATGTCAAACACTCTCCCATCACGCATTCCCTTCTATGAAAAACTACATCTACGGGCTTTGGACACAGAACAGACTCCCACATATGTGGGACACCTTTGAAAGTGTGATGTGAAGCCAAGCAACCCTTGCTAATGTTCTCACCTGGGACACAGATACTGCATATACAATCACAACCTGCTCTATGCATCCCAAAAGCACGAGAGTGCATGTGGTTCAGTGTGTCCTTCAAAAAATACATTTGCACATGGTATTCACAACAGCATGTGTATCTATCCTTCAGCCTCCTACAAAAGAATGGCTTCAACATCTCAAACATTCTCATGCCAATCTTGCAATCTGGATGTTTTTCCTTGAATCTACGAAAGAACTAAACTTGCAACATCCAAATGATGATCAGTATCTAGATTGCTAACTAGGACATCCAACAATTTCATGAAAACAAATCATAGTGAAAATCAACATCCTAATGTGCATGCAACAACGTATGTTAACTAGCATAAAGAGTGTTAGCTAGAATATATCTTGTGTTTACCAGGTAACTCTGTATGCTAGGTAGAGCACAAGGCATGCTAACTAGCATACTCATTAGGACACCCATCATGCTGTTGAGCATAGTAGGTGTTAACTAGTAGAAATTATGTTAACTAGCATACATCTTGTGCTGACTAGATAGCTCTGTATGCTAGGTAGAACACAAGGCATGCTAGCTAGTATATGCATTAGGACACCCATCATGATATTGAGCATACTAGGTGCTAACTAGCATAAATGATGTTAATTAGCATACATCTTGTGCTGACTAGCTAACTTTATATGCTAGGTAGAACACAAGGCATGCTAGCTAGCATAATCCTTATTCCAACAAGCATACTCCATATGCTTACTAACATACCAACCCAACTACTAGTTTTAGCTAACTAGCATAACCCTTGTCTTAAATAGCATACCCATCATGCTAGTGAGCATACTAGGTGTTAACTAGCATAAGTGGTGTTAACTTGCATACCTTTTGTGTTGACCAACTAACTCTATATGCTATTTAGAACTGAAGACCTTCTAACTAGCATACTCTGTATGCTACCTAGCAAAATCCATATGCTAACTAGCATAATCACTTTCTATTAGACAACGTACTTATCATGCAATTGAGCATACTAGGTATGTAACTAGCATACTAGGTTTGTTAACTAGCATACCAGGTATGTTAATCAGCATACATATTGTGTTAGCTAACTAGCTCTGTATGCTATTCAGAACCAAAGACATGCTAACTATCATACTCCATATGCTAACTAGCATAGTCAATATGCTAATCAACACAGTCCATATGCTAACTAGCAAAAGTCTACAGCTATTGATCAGCATATACAAGTTACTAACCACTAGAGATGCAATGCATAAAATTCATAAGTTATGGTACATGTATTTGATTGATCACCTGAGGCTCGTCTAGGAGGTGCATCGGTGTTCTATGTCCCTGTTCCTCCTCACCCTCTTTCGACAAACATCCTTCTTTTTTGGTGAAACTCAAGTCTCCACTTTCCAAAATGTGTAGACCAATTCCTTAATTTCATATGTGATAGGGCTATGAAGGTGTTTCTTGTGACATGCAACCAATGAAAACAATCGCCCATCAACATCGGGCTTCGCCTATCGTGATGTCACCTTGTGCAAAATGCGATAATTGACATTTAGGACCGTGGCAATTTTTGCAATATGCATGTTTTCCTTTGAATTCAACATTATCGGTAATGCTGGATTCTTCAAAAACAACTCCTCATTGGAACCTGGCTGCTTGACGGTAGCCAGTGTGCTACGGACATTGGAGACAATTGCGGTTTGTACAAAAGCCTCCTCCTGGAAAGACTCATCATGGATCATCTGAACATGCGGATGCTGAGCAACAAGATTCCAGATTTCCCATTTTGCTTATGTACTAAAACCTTCAGTCCTACTCTTGAAATCTCTCATAATCTCGGAGGAGATTTTCTTTTTCTCCTCATCGTTGAGGGCATGATGTTGTCACTCAAATTTCATTTGTTTCTTCTCCCGTTGTTTCCTCTTTCTTACTCTCTCATATTCCCTGATTATAGAAAGAACTGGTTCTTGAGAGTTGTAATTCCTTGCCTGTAGTGGCTCTCCTCTGTTTTTTCCTAAGAACTGTAGACGTGCATAATATGTTACTTACTTAAAATCACTTAAATGTATAGTTGTCTATAGTTGATGTTGTAATACACACATACTATGAACAAATTCCCTCACAAAACTATAGATGTGACCAACAAAACCAATGACTTCATTTGGAGTGGGTGGGATACACATAAGATTTTCTTACCATGAGATTATAGTACCGCTCCATTTCCAGCATTGGAGCTAGTGGCAATGATGTTGGATGCTAGTTCTCTATTTTTGTAGGTCTGTGACAGAACGAGAGAAAGAGCTCAGCTTTGAAAATTAATCTCTCAGGCTGGATTCCCGATGAAAGGAACGAGAGAGAGAGAGAGAGAGAGAGAGAGAGAGAGAGAGAGAGAGAGAGAGAGAGAGAGAGAGAGAGAGAGAGAGAGAGAGAGAGAGAGAGCAAGACTCAGCAAACCGCCCGCTAGTCTGTGAGAGAGAGAGAAAGAGAGACTCCCCACGTCGTCTTCAGTAACTAAAAACAGAAGCACATGAGGAGGGAAAATAATTTTTTTTATGGAACATTTGAAATTCAAAGGACTTGCCCAACCGTTTTCATTATATGCTAACAAGCACAAGTAACTAGCACTATTCAAGACAGCATATTCAGTGACATGTTAACATGCTTCTACCCCTCTGTTTTCATACATCATACCATGGTCGCTTCACAAATAATTTTCCAACAAGGGGCTAAGAGCAATTCTAAGCCCATGTAAACTAATGATCAAAATGAGCCTAAAGAGAAGAACGATGCTCAAAATTCATTAAAGGAGACTCTACCAAAAAAGCTAAGGAGAAAGGAGTCTACAAAGGTAAGAATAGACTCTCCCATAAAGAGATAGAGTGTTTTCTCGAATATAACAAGTGCTTCAAGTGTGGGGAGCAGGGACATGGCTATCGCACTTGCCACCAAACAAATGTGTGCAATGACCCACCTATAGCTTCTATGATTGAAAGTTTAAAAGGGGACGCTCATTGCAAAGGATCTCCCCTTTCCTATGTTTGGGGAAAGGTGAGAGAGCATGATTCCTTTTTTATTTTTAACCCTGGCTCACTTCACAAATTTATATCAATGGAGTTGCCTACCAAGTAAGGCATACAAGCTTCTGACATGGGAGACACTGTGATTGCCGATAGGGCTTTCAAGGGACAAAACGCCTCCATCCCTTGATTGAGAAATTGAGGCTTCATGTTCAAAGCTAATCAACAAAGAAGACTTTTTCATTTGCCCCTTAATTGAGAAATTGAGGCTTCATTTCCAAAGCTACATTGACAAAGAAGACTTTTTCATCCCCCCTCTCCAGTAAGATGATGTTATCCTAGGGGCACCATGGTTCCATTGCATGGCTACCAATATGAACCTCCTTGAAAAGAAAATATATTTCAAGTAGAGGGAAAAGAATATTTACATAGATGCTAATGAGTTGGGTAACACCATACCCCTTGTAAATGCTAGATTTTCTTCATCTCCGGATGCTTCATAGATTGTCTACAGGCTTCTCACCACTCACATGCATTGGGCCTTGTTTGTGGGTCCGTCACCCGTACACTTGCTGGAAAGGGATCTCAGGCACACTTAGGTTTTTTTGTCACATTTCCCACTTTAGACCTATTTTGGTCACATATTCCCTTATTTATATTGGAGGGTCATATTTTTGTGTCATTGGGCTGTATTAAGGATTATTGCCCGACCAACCCCTATTCTTCTATATATAGGAGGGGGGCATCCTCTTTCTCATTGTCTTGTATCGTCTCATCACCATGTAGCCATCTGGAGTTATTGGGCTGCCAGCCTTTCCACCATATGTTTCATGTCATGTCCCTTCTCTCTCTCTCTCATTCCATTGTCTCTTTCTCTCTCTCTCTCACCTTCCATTGCACACTCTTGTTGTGAGCGCGTATAGAGCTAGAAGAGAGCAAGATGAGGCACTCACAATGTACAAGAACTTGGACTCGATTATAAGCTTAATATTGATTACAAGACTTGATACTTTATTAAGAGAGCTAGATACAAGACTTGGATTACATGACTTGAGTACAAGACAAGGCTTGATTGCAAGGAAAATACTTGAACATAAGAACTAGAAGAGGGATTCCTCATAGGAGCCTCACAACTGGTGTTGGCAAGACTGAGGGGCTTATGGCCCAAGACCACTATTTATACTAGTGCTTGAGGAGGTTACTTGAGGAGGTTAGTACTTTCTAAGCTCTTCTTGAGGAGGTTAGAATCTTCTAGAACCTTCTGGATCCTTCTTCAACTTTCTAGAGCTTTCTAGAAACTTTTTAGATTATTCAAGAATCTTCTCCAAGCTTCTAGAAACTTCTTGATCCTTCTAGTTCTTCTAGAACCTTCTAGATCCTTCTTCAACTTTCTAGAGCTTTTAGAAACTTCTAGAATATCCTTGATACTTTTAGAACTTCTAGAATCTTCTCGATCCTTCTAGATTCTTCTAGATCCTTCTAGCAATGATGTAGGCGATGACATAGATGACGATGCAGGCAACGACTGACTCTCAAGCATCCATGACATTACCCCCTCCTCTAGCGCTGAGTTCCATGAGGAGCAGTGGTGTTCCTTGAGTTGGGCTTCCATGGATGTTGTTGATGGAACTCGTGGACTTTGAGAGATGCATGTTGTAGATTGTGTGCTAGTTCCCAGGTTTGTTCACTAACATCATAGCCTTTCCAATGCACCAAGTACTGTAACCTGCCACGCAAAACTAGAGAATCTAGGACTTTCTCGACCTCATATTCGTTATGTCCTTGAATCTCAACTGAAGGAGGTGGTTGTAGGGCTCTTTTTGGGATCTTAGATTTGTGACAAGGTTCTCGGACTGAGACATGAAAGACCGGATGGATTTTCATGGATGAGGGCAATCAGAGTCGATAGGTGACTGGATTGACTTGACAGATAATTTTAAACGGGCCAAGCCTTTGATAATCAAGCTTTTGACAGGGACGAGATGAATGCAAATCACGTCGAAGGAGCCACACTTTCTCTCCTTCTTTGTATTTTGAATGATGTTTGCGATGGAGATCTGCACTTTCCTTATACTTGGATTGAGCTTCTTTCATATGAATTGTAAGTTCTTTGTGAATTGCAGATAGCTGTTGTGTAAGATGAATAGCAGCTGGATTCTTGACTTGATAGTGTCTGTGGATATCCTGTTTGGGATGTTGACCATAATAAGAAAAGAATGGAGTGTTACGGCTGGAGGCATGAAAATTGTTATTATAGGAGAATGCTGGTAGCGACCGAATTATCCTAGTGATAATCAATAGTACAGCGGAGATACTATTCCAAAACTTGATTTAATCTCTCTGTTTGTCCATCACTTTGTGGGTGATTGGCTGAGGAGAGGTTGATTTGTGCTCCGAGTAGCTTGAATAATCTTTTCCAAAAGCTAGAGATGAATTGTGGGCCTCGATCAGAAACTATGTCAACCGGTAATCCGTGATAACGATATATGCTATAGAAAGAGTTTGGTTATGGTTTTAGTGGTTGGAATGAAGTGTGCCATTTTTGTAAACCGATCCACGACTACCAAAATGGAGTCAAGTCCTTGTGACAAGGGTAGCTCTACAATGAAATCCATGGAGATGGATGACCATGGTTTGGTTGAAATGGGCAAGGGATGGAGTAACCCACAAGGACAATGACGAGGGGCCTTTGATCTATTGCAAGTGCCACAAGTGCCTACATACTCCTTGACAAGCTTCCACATTTGAGGCCACCAAAAGTCACGGGAGAGAAGCTCAATTGTCTTATTAACCCCAAAGTGCCCTGCTGATGGAAGATCATGCCGTTGCTGAAGTACCTCCAAGCGTGTTGGTCCTGGCGGATTATATAGAAGACCCTTACAGTAAATTAGTCCATCAATTTCTTGAAAATCCTCATTAACCTCTTGTCCTTGTAGTTGTTGTCTAATATTCTGAGCAAGTGGATCTTTGGCAATTTGCGTCTTCACCTTAGAAATAATATTAGAATCTTCAAGAGCTTGGCTCATGGTGGCATTTAGCTTAATCTGCTCAAGTTGCAAAATCACTGACTCTTGTTGATCAAATGCTGCGTCGCCTTCTCTAGGTGCTAGGTAGGATCTTCTTGATAAGGCATCTAGCTTAGCTTGTTGATGTCCAGGTCTATAAGAAATAAGAAAATCAAACCTTGATAGGATACCACTCCACCAAGCTTGGCGATGATTCAAGACGCAGGATGTCATGAAGTATTCCAAATTCTTGTGATCTATATAGACAGTGATCTTATGAGGAGCTCTTTCAAGTAGGTGATGCCAAGTGTTGGAGGAGTCAATGATTGCTAAGAGCTCTTTGTCATGGACTTCATAATTGATTTCTGCAGCTGAGAACTTGCGGGAATGAAAAGCCACTGGATGTACTCGACCATCCTCTCCTACTTGGGATAGAATAGTGCCAAGGGCAAAATCTGAATCGTCTGTTTCTAGGATGAAAGGCTTTGTAGGATCTGCGTGAATTAGAATGGGTGCGATCATGAAAGCTTGCTTGAGAGTCTAAGATGATTTTAGCGGCCTCTGAGTCCCAAACAAACTTATTATGGCCTGTCAACCTTGTGAGTGTTGTAACCACCTTGAAGTATCCCTATATAGAGATACGATAAAAATTTGTAAATCCGAGGAAACATTGAACATTGCTTACCGAGGTGGGTGTCTCCCAATCAAGGATGGTTTGAACCCTGTTTGGATCCATGGAGAGTCCCTTTTAAGAAATTATATAGCCAAGAAATTCCACCTTAGATTCATGAAAAGAGCACTTCTCCAACTTTGCATATAACCCTGATGCACGAAGCTTTTCAAGCACTAATCGTACATGATGCTCATACTCTTCTTGACCCTAGGAAAATATCAAGATATCATCCAAAATATATTACCACAAAATAATTCAAATAATCCCAAAATATATCATTCATTAAATGTTGAAAAACAGTTGGGGCATTTGTGAGACCAAATGGCATGAAGGTATATTCAAAGTGGACATACCCTGTCCAAAAGGTTGTCTTCCATTCATCACCTTCTTCGGTTTTGACTAGGTTGTAAGCACCACGAAGATCTATTCTTGTAAATATTCTTGCCTTGACAAGGTGCTCAAGAAGCTCCGAGATCAAGGGAAGGGGAGAGCGATATTTCTTGACGGTGATCTTGTTTAGGCCCCTATAATCCATGCACATTCGGAGAGTTCCGTCCTTCTTTTTTACAAAGAGTATTGGAGCTCCTGATGGGGACTTTGAATGCGGTATGAACCCCTTAGCAAGATTCTCATAATTTTTATTTTGTAATTCTACCAATTCATCTTGAGATAGCTTGTATATTGGGCCAAAAGGGGGTTGGGTTCCCTTCTGAATCTCTATAGCACAATCATAGGTTCGATGCTCCGGCAAGAGGTCTACATTCTTCTTCTCATAAACATAATTGTAATCTTGATATTGACGTGCCAATGCCTCCATGATTTTTGTTTTCAACATGTCGGTTGGTGTTGCAAATATCAAGAAAGCTGGATACTTTTTGGCTGCACGCATGAAGACCTTGGCTCCAAGATATATAGTCCTATTATACCTTCCATTCTTCTTTTGGACTTTTCGTGGTTCAATTCTCCGAGCCCTCCAATCGATGTCAGGATTATGTAATTCAAGCCACGGTAGCCCAATAACAATTGGACTGCTTGGGCTTTGTATAATATTGAACACTATTCTTGAAACATGCTCTTGCAATGTTACTTCTATGGGGAGAGTTTCATACCTGACACCCCCTGAAGCGAGGGGACGACCATCAATGACTTCTAAAGTTGTTGGATTAGACTTCTCCACAAGTGGTATGCCTTGTTCTTTTGCAAATTCTTTGTCCATGAAGCACGTCGTTGCGCCTGAATCTAGTAATGCTTCACGATCCATGTGCCTACCTAGCATATGGATCTTGACTGGTAGCATAAAACTTGAAGTGGAATCAGCGGGAAGAAAGAGACCTTTTTTTGATTGTCTTTTGTCCAACCGTTCGGTCTCTATTGGGGCTGGACGTGCGTGTTTTACGAACACATTGAGGCCATTGCACCATGAACCTTCATCCTCCTCTTCCTTAGACATTGTTGAACTATGAGCCCCTGCTCTCCACAAGACATACATAATCCATTAATGCATCGCCTTTGCTTCTCCTGGGCTGAGAGAGGTTGAAACCGTGCTAAATCAATTTGCATGGGCTCAATGCTTGATTCATGGCCCTGTTGAGGTGTGTATCCATTATGTGTCACTTCTGTTTGGGGTCGCAATGGTGCCCCAAGATGCCTCTCTTGTCTCCTCTCAAATAGTCAATTATCACATTCTATTGCTTGAGAGATGAACTCTCTTAGTGTATGAACCTTTGGCATAGTCAATAAAAGATCTTTTATGTCATCCTTTACTCCCCACCGAAATTGGCTAATGAAATATTGCCAAGTCAGATCACAAGTGAGTTTTTGAAATTCGAATGCATAGACGGATGCAAGTCTTGATCCTTGGCGGAGATTTCTAAGTTTGGTTTCAGCAACCCTTGCTCTATCAATATCCCCAAAGGTTGCAGAGAACTCCCGCACAAAAGCTTCAAAGTCATGAAGAAGACGAGATTCTTTTTCAAGTAAGGGAGCAAACCAAGAGAGAGCCGTACCCGAGAGGAGGGTCCCAATAAGGCCTACCTGAGAGGCATCATGTAGATAATGCTCTCGTTGCATTCGAATGAAGAGATGCACTTGTTGGAGAAAACCTCTAATCTTGATCTAGTTCCATCAAATTTTTCAGGCATGCTGACCTTCGGCTCCTTCTTATGTTGTTGAGAATAGCTAGACCTTGCAGCTTGTTCTTGGTGTGTGCTTGTCTCTTGAAGCTCTTGAATTTGACGTTGAAGATTTTGCAACGCCGGCCCCAAGATTAGGGGTTTCCTTGTTTGAAGTTGAGCGTTACTCTTGAGAAGTTCTTGTACTGATCTTGGATGCTTTGCAATGCGTTGATGACACCTTCCATCATCAGCTCCATGATGGCTTGAGAAGATTAAGAGATGGTGGTCTTGCCAAATTGTTGTGAGCGCGTATAGAGCTAGAAGAGAGCAAGAGGAGACGCTCACAATGTACAAGAACTTGGAATTGGTGATAAGCTTAATATTGATTACAAGACTTAATACTTTATTAAGAGAGCTAGATACAAGACTTGGATTACATGACTTGAGTACAAGACAAGGCTTGATTGCAAGGACAAGACTTGAACATGAACTAGAAGAGGGATTTCCTCATAGGAGCCTCACAAATGGTGTTGGCAAGACTAAGGGGCTTGTGGCCCAAGACCCCTTTTTATACTAGTGCTTGAGGAGGTTACCTGAGGAGGTTAGTACTTTCTAGGTTCTTCTTGAGGAGGTTAGAATCTTCTAGTGCTTGAGGAGGTTAGTAATTTTTAGGTTCTTCTTGACGAGGTTAGAATCTTCTAGAACCTTCTTGCTCCTTCTAGTTCTTCTAGAACCTTCTAGATCCTTCTTCAACTTTCTAGAGCTTTTCAAAAACTTCTAGATTCTTTCGAAATATTCTCCAAGATTCTAGAAACTTCTTGATCCTTCTTGTTCTTCTAGAACCTTCTAGATCCTTCTTCGACTTTGTAGAGCTTTCCAAAAACTTCTAGATTCTTCCAAAATCTTCTCCATGCTTCTAGAAACTTCTAGAATCTCCTTGATACTTTTAGAACTTCTAGAATCTTCTCGATCCTTCTAGATTCTTCTAGAGCCTTCTAGCAATGATGTAGGCAATGACATAGGCGATGATGCAGGCAACGACTGACTCTCAAGTATCCATGACAACTCTGACATGGTATCAAAGCACAAGGGTGCTAGATCTTCCATTGCCATCAACGAGGAGTCCATTGCGGGGAGTTTCATCGCAAAGAAATCTTCAGTTTCCACCATTATTTTTTGCCCTAGCGTTTTTGCTTGAGGGCTGCATTTTTTTGTGGGCTGATGGTGTCTTAAGCTCTCCTTTCATCGCCAACCTCCTCACCCTCTAGTGCCTTCTCCTACAACCCTCTGGCTACCTAGCATTTTTTGACTGACTTGCATTTTTGATACAACTAGCATATTTTGCAGCAGAGGGAGATTTCCTACACCTAGCATTTTTAGCTTTAGTATCATTTGCGATTGGCCTCTTCCCTGCCGGATCTACATCTCCTCGGCCATGAAAGGCTTCTTCCATTGCTGATTGTACCAACTGTTGGACCTCCTACTTTAGATTTGGGATTGTTTTAATAATTTTCAGTCGACTACTTGGTGCCCCTCCCATCCTCTTGCCCCAACATCTGGCATCCAATGTCTCTTGACACTGTGAGTGGTGCTGAATACTGTGTGTACAACATCATTTTTCAGCCTCTTTTGCTATGTTTTTTTGGCATGGACAGCACCTCACCTTGGCCTTGTCAGTGAATTCTTGGATTTCCTTCATGATTCACAGGTCTTTACCCCCTACCCGCACCGGTGTGGCGCTTACACGGTGTGTTTCCAGATCTCATTTTATCTTTGCTCCTTCTTCAACATTGAGAAGTGGACTCAGATATAGGTTTTGGCAGAATGAGTGGATCTCTCTCGACATTGCACATCTTCCCTCCTTGAGGCTCTCTCGTCCTCAAGAAGACGTAGGAGATTGGAATGGTACAAGTACTTATGTGGACGTGGCTTGTGATTTCCATCGCTATTTCTTCCTTAGTAACCATCCCTCCTTCTCCCTCAGTTGTTGTCTCTGTATTTTGGATTCCCTATCAACCTCCTTCATTGGTTCTCTGTATGATAGACCCGTGTCTCTTGGCACGTCAGACACTTCTTTTGGACATGTACTCCCAGATGTGAGTATCCTTTGGCATCTAGATGCTTGCATGGTATCCTCCGGTACACTGCTTCATGGTGGCTCTTTTGCCTTGCCTCTCTATGTTAGAGCCTCTTCCTTGCTTTTGCTTGGTTGTGTCTCTCCCCCACTTGCAGTTTGGATATACATATGCACTACTTACACGATGAAGACCTCATGGATGTTCCTTGATTTGTTGGTCTACTCTAAGGCTATGACTTCTACAACACCAGTGATTCTTCTCGATGCATCCTGTTAGCCGTCCTTTACCTCACCACATTCCATTACTTTCCCAGGGGGCGAGTGCTCCTATGTTGCGTGTCTTCATGACTTGCACTTGCAGACTCTCTCTTTGATTTTGTGAGCAGACCTCGCTGGCGGATGTGCTCCCACAGGTTAATTTTCCCCAGGAGCTCCTCTGACTCTTTTGTCCGATATTGTGTTTCTTCCATGGAATGACATCTCATATTGCAGCTTATATATACCCTTGGGATGACTCTTCTCCCAGAAGATTGTAGATATTGTGGTCTCTACATGGATGGATTTCTTATCATGTCATCTTGTCTACTATGGTGGACGATGCCTTCCCTATTGAGCCTCTTTTTTCCTGCTCTCCCTTCCTCACTTGCTCGAGCTTCTTTGACTTAGATATGCTACAAATTTCCCACCTCGGAAGATTTCCTCTCCTCTTGGTTAGAGTCCTCTTCTTTAGTGGGGGTCCCCATGTCTTGTCTCGTGCTACTTCACTGGGTTCCTCCATCCTAGTGGTGATCATCATCGATGGGCGATTGGATGCTCATCTTAGGTTACTTCCTCATATAAATCCTCTTCAACAACTTACTCCGTAGTTTGACACTCCATCAGCTTCTTTGTGCGACTTGATCAGAGTTTCCTTACCCTTGGTCATCATTAGATTAGTGTTTTATGGATTGTTCTGTTGTTTGTCTAGCACTCCTCATCCTTTACTCCCAGATTTACATCATCTCCAAATTTACCAGGCGTGTTTCATTCTCCTTGACAGCTTCTCCGCATCTGTTGTTGAGGGGAGTGTTAGATTTTCTTCATCTCCAGATGCTTCTCACACTATCTATAAGCTCCTCACCACTCACGTTGTTAGCATGCAAACAAGAAGGAAAACAAGAACCTCTTTAGCCTTGCAAACACCACACCGTCAGAAGGAACACCATAAAGCTGCAGAAAACACCCATATCAAACACCTGAAAAGTCGGGTGGGAAACAACCCAAACCCAAACCATGATTGAAATTGATGAAAACCAAGACTCGCTTGTGCTGTGTAGACCTTTGTAGAGTATCTGTATGCTTGATTCGGACAACAGACAAGACAGTTACAAGCTTCCAAAGTTGGGGTATCTCTCAAAAGCTCCAAAAAAGCTAGTCTCTGTTAGGAAAAAGGGGGTGCAGGGAATTGAAACTATTAAAAAGGAGGATTTTTTGCTCTTATCTCAAGGAATCTTCTCTCTCCTCTTAGCCGACATGGTTCTCTCTTTGGGTCCCTTCTAATTGGTCCAATTTTGGCCTTTTTTGGGTGAAAAATGACATGTCAGTGACCCTTTGACCAAGGAACGGGGTAGGGGCAAGTGTCCGGAGACCAAAAAAAGAGGCCAGGTGCCTGGGCAACTGGTGTGGACTGAAAATTTCACCATCCCCTTCTCCATGAGCCCACAATCACCCATAGCCAAGCCTTGAGAAATCTTCTCTCACCTTTGATACACCATAATGCACTCCCAAAGTGCCCTATGTACCGTCCACTTTCCCCTTTCCTCTTCCCATCTGGAATTACTTCCATGCTGCATGGAAACTCTCCCCAAGCTCCCCAACTTCCCCCAAAAATTTACAGCTTCTCCCAAAGCATGAGAGGACTTCTTGGACAATTTTCCCCAAGGCATACCTTGTTGCTCCGGTCATTGAATGATGCACCGTAACACACAACTCGAAGCCCATCACCTTGGCTATCTCCAAAAATATAAAACTTCAGCATTTCTAATCTTAGAGCTCCAAGTTAGCCTAGTTGCCCTTCTAACATGCACGTGCAATCACCTTCTAAGTTGAGACCGCCCGCTTTGAATGCTCATAACTCATGACGTACAAGTCCGATTAGCAAGCTATAAAGCACGGCTGAAAATACTGATTAAAAAACATATTTTGGATTCTCAAACAACCCAAAACATCATCATTCAATCTTGTTAAAATCACACCTTTGTACATGAATTTTTAGAGAGCCACTTCCAAAACTCGTACGGCTATGTACACATATATACACGAAGCTAGTGGGGAATATTTTTAGCATGAATTAGTGAAATCATGCTTATCCAAAAAATGCTTGACATAGCTTGCCAACCCTCCCTAGCCTGCTTAGTCATTCATGACAAGCAGAGGTTCCTAGGGTGAACAACTGCTGTATTTCATCCCCAGAAACCTCATCCACATTTTCAGATGTCTCCACATTGTCTCCTTCTATTGATAGTATTTCATTAATCACAATCATCATTAACATTAGGAAAAATTTGGACTCACAAAGGGGCCCTTTAAGGAGTTTGACTTTACCTCTCTCTACCAAAACGAGTGCATGGATAAATTTTTGCAAACAAACTCCATAGTTGGCGGAGGTTTGACAGTTAGAATGTCCTCTTCAAGCTCTATCTACTAATATATAGCACGCCATGAGATTCCTCATATTTTAGAAGATTCTTTTTTTTATTCACTTAGATTCCGGCAGAGTTGTCACATCATAGGTGAATCAAAAAAAGAATCTTTTAAAATATGAGGAATCTCATGGCGTGCTATATATCAGTAGATAGAGCTTGAAGAGGACATTCTAACTGTCAAACCTCCACCAACTTTGGAGTTTGTTTGAAAAATTTTATCCATGCGCCCGTTTCGGTAGAGAGAGGTAAAGTCAAACTGCTTAAAGTGCCCCTTTGTGAGTCCAACTTTTGCCTTTGCCAGATACTTCTTCAATCTATAACCATTAACAGGATACTTATGTTGTGCACCATTTAAGTATGCCAACTGATATGTGCCATTTTCAAATTTGTTTACAACAATAAAAGAACCTTCCCATTTGATTTGAAACTTCTTTTGAAAGGTATTGTCCAACTTACTATTGTAGCGCAACACCAAATCACCCTTTTCAATTTTCTTATCCTCTACGCATTCATTGGCTTTTAGCTGAGCCTTTCTTGACACTTCCTCATAGTAGCTCAAAGTTAAAACTCTATCCAATTGCAAGCATTGTAAATCCAATAACCTTTTCTACCATGCATTTGTTTTCTCCTCATCTTCCAATGACAACAACTTGAGAGAAGGGATTTCCACTTCAATTGGCAATAAAGCTTCCTTTCCATAAACCAAGTGGTAAGGGGAAAATCATGTTCTTGTTTTGATAGCAGCTCTGTAGGCCCATAATGTACAAGACAACTCTAAATCCCAAGTCTTCCCAGGTGTTTGATTCATCTTTGTCAAGGTCTTTACCAACTCTCCATTGGACATTTCATTAAGACATTGCATTGTGGGTGATAGGGAAAATTGTACATATGTTGTATATTGAGGTTTTGGCGTAAGAAATCAAACAGCTCTCCTCTAAATCCTAGTACTCTATCAAAAACTAGCTCTAGTGGCACACCAAAATTGCAACATATGGACTCAAAAGCAAATTTTTCCATCTCTTTACTGGTAACTTGTTTGACAGCCTTGGCTTCCGCCCATCGTGACAAATAATCCACTACGGTCAAGATGTATGCATTTCTTTTGGTGGTAATAGGTAAGGGTCTAATGGCATCGAGACCCCATTTCTCAAACACATCAAAAAGCTAAAATTGTCTTTTGCAATGCAGGCTTCAAAATTCTCTTCCCATCCTCTAACAAGGCAAACATGACTTGCACCAATGATTAACATCCCGTTGAATACTCAGCCATATATAATTTTCTTGCAAGACCTTATGCAACATGACCTTCATAGCAAAATGGCCTCCACAATATCTCTCATGATTTTCTTCCAGGATTTTGTAAATTTCCTCTTTCCAAGGCACACGACGCAAAACCAAATCACCTCCTTTCATGTAAAGCACATCATCAAGCATTTTGTATTTCCTGGATTTTCTTATGAACGCATACCTTTTAGAAGACGGTAAACCTTCAAGTAGAGCACCTTTCAATAGAAAATCCACTTCCTTTGATAAGGTTTCCCTCCCATGATATAAAGGGGAATTTGTCTTTACCACAAACGCACAAGTGATCATCTCTTGGGCAGCATCATGAGCTTCTTTATTTAGAGACCTCTCAATATGCTGCAAACTCCATGCTTCAAGCTTTTTGAGCAACGCCTTCCCTTTGAAGCATAAATTCTTCAGTTTATGGTTCTTATTCCTCCATACTCCCAACACTTGCTTCACAACCAACAAAGCATCTCCTTTAATTTGCAAGAATCTAATTCTAGATTGTAAGCAAATATGAAAACCACCTTCAAGATCCATGTATTCTGCTTCATTGTTACTCTTTTCATCATGTTTCAGCCCTTGCTTCCTCATAAGCTTTCCTTGTGCATCATAAATAACAATGCCTCTTGAAGCAGCAACATGACTTCTCCGATAAGAACCATCAAAGTATAACAGTGAAGCATTAGGGATGCAAGAGTCCCGACTTTCTTCTTTCGCACCACCTCTTCTTTAACCAAAACCGGAGTATCCTTATAAGTGAGAAGATCTGCCAGGGTAGCCCGATAACTTTCCTCTACCAAAAAGGTTAACTTAAAATCCTGAAGCTCAATAACCCATTTCATCACTGTTTTTGATATATTTGAATTATTGAATAGCTAGGGAAGCAATGAATAACTAGTGAGAAAAGTGAATGACTTTTGCAGCAAGTAGTGTATGAATCATCTGCAAGCATAAACCATACTGGTCATCACCAATTCAATTTCAACAAAGTCTCTTCCATGAGGAGTCTTCACTCTGCTAGCATAATGAACAGGCTTGATATAAAGATATTCCTTCCCCCTTTGCAATAACATAGCTCCAATAGCATCATCTCCCACTGATGGGTTGACATAAAACTCTTTTTCCCAATCAGAAGCTTGCATAATAGGTAACGTACTCAAAACCTCTTTAACTCTGTCAAAAACCTCGTCACAATCATGAGACCATTCCAAGGGATCATTCTTGACTATTTGTTGCAATAAATATGATAGCTGCAATGCCAAGGGTATGAAGCAAGATAGATATTTAACTTTCTGTATGAAAGTGGCCAACTGTCTAGTATCTTTTGGAGATGACAGTAACAGCAAAGCCTCCACTTTCTTTGGATCTACTTTAATCCCATTTTCTGAAATAACATGCCCAAGAAGCTTCACTCGTGACTGTGCCAAATGATATTTTTTAGGGTTTAGCTGACCCTCGTATTCATCATACCTGGCAAAAGTCATTTCAAGATTTTGAACATGATCTTTTCTTGAACTGTATACACAAAAATCATCTATGAACCCTTTGACAAACTTTCCAAGTACCATTTTATGAAATAACATGCCCAAGAAGCTTCACTCGTGACTGTGCCAAATGATATTTTTTAGGGTTTAGCTGACCCTCGCATTCATCATACCTGGCAAAAGTCATTTCATAATTTTGAACATGCTCTTTTCTTGATGTATACAAAAAAATCATATATGAACCCTTTGAAAAACTTTCCAAGGAATGGGGTAAGGACCAATCCACTTTCCTTTAAAAGCTCCAGGCCCATTTGTCAACCCAAAAGGAAGGCAGCAAAAGCAGAAACAACCCAATGGCGTGATAAAAGTAGTCTTTTTTCGGTCTTTAGGAGCAAGGATAAGATAAAAGTATCCTGAATACCCATCACAGACACGGTATCTCTTAAAACCAGCCAGTGCATCTAATAATTGATCAATCAAAGGCAAAGGGTAAGGATCTTTCTTGGTCACCGCATTTAGTGGCTTGTAATCTACACAAACTTTCCAATGCCCATCTTTCTTTGGGGTGACTACTACAGGGCTCACCCATTCAGCCTTATCCAGTGGCACAATGAACCTTGCATCCAAAAGCTTATCCACTTCTTCCTTTAAAGCATTCATATGTTCCTTACCCATCCTTCTTAATTTCTATCGTATTGGCTTTGCCCCTTAAACTAGATCAATCTTCACAGGGTCCCCAACAAAATCCCTTATTTCCTAATATGAGGTAATGAGAAGATTTGAAAACTTGTCCAACATTGCTAAGTAATCCCTTCTTTCTCCTTGTGTCAAATCAGTACTCAGCATATTTTGAATCAACTCTTTCTTCACTGGTAGTTCCTGTTTAGGTTGCATCAACTCTTCAAGTTGCTCTAAACAACTTGAAGCATTTATATCCCCTAATATTTGCAACACTTCACTAATTTATTTATGTTCCTCATCCATCAACAAGAATGACACTTCACCCTCGTCACTGGGACTCGAAGTAGTGCTACTTTCTGAGTCTTCAGGACTATCATCACTGGTAGTTTGGGACTCATCATTCTCACTCACATCTTCAAGTGCCATAGGCTATTTTGTAGTCATATCAAACACTCTCTTTTCACCCTTCATGTCATGCACACCGATTGTGCCAATATTGCACAACACCCACAGCTCTCAACCAAGGTTGTCCCAAAATGAGAGGAAAGGCTCCCAGATCAGCTGGCATAACATGAAAGTTTACCATAACCTTCACGTTAAAGAATTTGACTTCCAAATTCTTGATCCTTCCCAAACATTTCACTTTGGCATGGTTTGCTAGTCGAATCCAAAAACCAAAGCTTCCGCAAGTAATGAGACCTAGTCTCTCGACACATGACTATGTGATCACACAAACTTGAGCACCTCCATGTAGGCTTCTCCCATGCCCACACCTTTGTGCCAAGCGTTCACCACAAGACAAATGTCGGGTAACTCTCCCACAAACAACACTCTGACTTGTCCATGCTTTGGCTCTTTTTTTGGATTCATTAATGACTTCCGTTGCCTTTTAAGTTTGGGCACAATATTCATCAACTCCAAAAGTACAATCGACTTTCCTCCCAATCAAGTCTTCCTTTAAACTGTAAGCTGTTTGGCCTTCTCCCAATGATAAATCCGCCACTTCAAATCGTCAGGCTTTCTCTTTCTCTTGGCTTTCGCATCTTCACCTCTTTCTCCTTCCCTTTCTTTCTGCTAGTCCATGGTGTTTCATAGCCTTCCCTCTCTCTTTTGCCTACTAGTATCACATCTGCTTCTTTCTTTTCGACTCGCACAACACCCACATGACCACCAGAAGTTGAAGCTTGATTTTCCTATCCAGTACCTTGATCTCCCCGTATATCCAATGCATAATCATTAGCTCTATTAGGAATCTGTTGAGAAAGTGGAAACATATCCCCTTCCATCCTTGCTGGCTTTGAACAATAAGTGCTAATATGACCAAGTTCACCACAATTATAACCAGTGGGGATAAACCTCCTATGTGGCTCAAAATTGCCTTGTCCACGATTAGCATTTGCATTAGGGTGAGCTTCAAATTCCTGAGCCATTCCTCTACCACGTCCACGACCATGACCACCTCCACCACGAAGAACACTAAGTCGTAATTCTTGCATCATGGTCATCATGTCTTGCATATTTTGTTGTACCTTTTTGGTATTAGCATCCATTTGAATAGGTCGCCCTCCATATTCTGCCTGACTCTCCTCCTTTTGGCCACCATATATTTCTCAGGGACAGCTTTCTCGTATTCATTAAGCCTTTGATCTTTCCATTCTTTCTCTCTAGCAATGGCGACCGCCTCCTCAAAGGTGACGGGTCTTTTCAGCTCAACTTTGGACTTCAAACTTTCTTTTAGGTTTGCCATAAAACGGTTCTTCTTTAACATGGATAAAGGGATCTCGTTTTCCAAAGCCAGGGCCCGTTTATCCCATAAACGGGTGAACTGCATGAGAAAATCATCAACACTTTTATTAGCCCTCTGAGTGTACCCCAAAATTTCATGCCAAACTTCATCAGGTACTTTGATGGATCGGTAATGAGCCAGGAAATCTTGCTTCACACAATTGTAGTCCGAAACCACCCCTGGATTTTGTGCCTGCATCAACTCCTCAAAATTGTGTAACCAAACTTTTTCCTCATCCTATAAACTATATTGCAGCAGACATCCGCAACAATATAGCTTGGTCTAGTATATTGCACAGCAATCAATTGACTTCCAACTTTTCAATAAACGTCTCTGCATTTTCATCACAATCCATGAAACTGTGGGAACTCATCTTCCATGTTTTATTGCCACAAAAACACTTACGTGTGATGTCAAAAACTCAAGGGATGTCGATGGATCACTGCAATACCTAATCCACCTCACACTGGGTAACCTGGCTCCTAGTTCTTGGCTTCACAAAACCTTACGACCCTCCAAAGGCTGCAATCCAATTTTATGACCACCCCAAGTAGTGTACACAATTTGCACATGCATAGGAGGCTGTCCATAAGGACCCACATCCCTTTTAAATTCACTGCCTGCGGAATAGACATAGTTTCAAGGGAATTGGAGCATAGGAGCACCTACTCCTCCATGGGGGCACCAAAACAATGTTAGCGTGCAGACAAGAAGAAAAACAAGAACCTCTATAGCCTTGCACACATCACACCGTCGGAAGGAAACACCATAAAGCTACAAAAGACACCTATGTCGAACACCTATTTTCTCTCTCCTCTTAGCTGACATGGTTATCTCTTTGGGTACCTTTTAATTGGTCCAATTTTGGTCTTTTTGGGTGAAAAATGACATGTCGGTGACCCTTTGACCAAGGAATGGGGTGGGGGCAAGTGTCCGGGGACCAAAAAAAGAGTCCAGGCGCCTGGGCAGCTTGTGTGGACTAAAACTTTCTCCATCCTCTTCCCCATGAGCCCACGAGCCCCCATAGCCAATCCTTGAAAGAGCTTCTCTCACCTTTGATACACCATAATGGGCTCCCAAAGTGCCCTATGGACCCTCCACTTTCCCCTTTCCTCTTCCCATGTGGGATTACTTCCATGCCACATGGAAACCCTCTCCAAGATCCCCAACTTCCCCTAAAAATTCACAGCTTCTCCCAAAGCATGAAGGACTTCTTGGACAATTTTCCCCGAGGCATACCTTGGTGCTCTTGTCACCGAATGACACACTGTAACACACGACTTAGAGCTCATCACCTCGGATATCTCCAAAAATATAAAACTTCAGCATTTCTAATCTTAGGCCCCCAAGTTGGCCTAGTTGTCCTTCTCGCATGCACCTGCAATCACCTTCTAAGTTGAGATCACCCGCTTCGGATGCTCGTAACTCATGATGTACAACTCTGATTTACAAGCTATAAAGCACGCTTGAAAATACTTATTAAAAAAAATATTTTGGAGTCTTGAACATCCCAAAACATTATCATTCAAGCTTGGCAAAATCACACCTTTGTACATGAATTTTTACGGAGCCACTTCCAAAACTCATAGGGCTATATACACATATATACACGAGGCTAGTGGGCAAGCTTTTTAGCATGAATCAGTGACTTCATGCTTATCCAAAAAATGCCTAGCAACGTGCACTGGCGTTCACCACCCCTACACCTGCTGGATAGGGATCTCAGGTACACTTAGGTTTGTTCATCACATTTTCCAGTTTAGACCTATTTTGGTCACATATACCCCCATTTATATTGGAGGGTCATATTTTTAGGTCATTGGGCTATATTGAGGATTATTTCCCGACCAGCCCCTATTCTTCTATTTTTAGGAAGGGGGTCACCCTCTTTCTCATTGTCTTGTTTGGTCTCATCACCATGTAGCCATGTGGAGTTATTGGGCTACTAGCCTTTCCACCATCTGTCTCATGTCATGTCTCTTCTCTCTCTCGTGCCATTGTCTCTTTCTCTCTCTCACCTTCTTTTTGCATACTCTGACACTAATTACGCTTGCTTTTTATATGTCCATGAAAAGCTCAATTTTTGCGTATATTATTTTTGGTACGGAATCCTTAAGTGATCCTAATGTTCTACTAGATAAAAATGGTTACAATCAAGAGGATATATAGTTGTCTACTTTCTCAAGTAAAATCCAAGTGTTTTTATTGACAATATCCCTAGGGAGTTACCTCCAAAAGGAGGGGATTGTAATCGTGCAATAGAGATTCTACGAAGAAGCCCACCACCTAATAATCCTCCTTATCGAGAGTTTCACAAGCTCAACAAGAGGATATCTTGAAGCAAGTTTATGAGCAAGTAGAAAAGGGGATGGTGAGGCCTAGCTCTTCACCATTTTGTTCATGACTCCTTTTAGTCCGAAAGAAAGACAATAAATATCGTATGTGTGTCAAATATAGAGCACTAAATATGTAATGAAATTGATAGCTACCTATTTATTGCAGTTGACAGGTGGCAAAAGAATCAACATTTATTGCACTATGCGAAAGGATATACAGTTTATGTACATTTTATGATTCAAGTGCTTTATATGAGATTTGGCCATTTATGACCGGCCAGCCAGTTTGTACTCACTTTGACCATTCAAGAAATCTATAAGGTAAATACACGCAAGAATGAAATGGTCACTCTTACACGGGGGGAGATTGCACCTAGTGTCTCCGTCTTCCTTCTCTCCTCTCCTCCCTCCTCTCTCATTGTGCCGGCATAGCACTCATCTCTAGGAAGTGCGCCTACATGTTCTTGCTCTCTGTCTCACTATGTTTGCGTATGACATTGATAATGTGCTACCAGATTTTCCAAGTAAGGATTTTTGTGTGTTTCACTGGGATTGCAATATGTTGTTTTTTGGAATTCTGCATGGACACCGTGCCTCCATTTGTAGTAGTGCACAGTGTCTGTGTCTTCCTTCTCTCCTCTCCTCCCTCCTCTCTCATCGTGCGGGCATAGCACTCCTCTCTAGGAGGTGCGCCTACATGTTCTCGCTCTTGATCTCAATATGCTCGCGTATGACGTTGATTATGTACTACCGGATTTTCCAAGTAAGCAATTTTGTGTGTTTCACTGGGATTGCAATATGTTGCAAGTTGAAAGTTTTCAAAGAAGTAATTTTCTCTTGTGTGAAGGAATGCTTTTTGGTGAAACACATGTCTTGAAAAAGGTCTAAGAAGGGTAGCACCAAGAAGGAATGGTTTGACATGAAATGTAGTCAAGCCCAAAAACACTTGCTAAGGTTGTATGCAAGCAAAGACAAGGAATTTTATTTGGAATGTTCACACACATACAAATCACTTGTTCAAAAAAAGAGGAGAAGGTGGGAAGTCAAAAAAAAACTTCTTTTAACACAAGAGAAAGCACATGCATGTGGCAAGTTTTGGCAAAATCTAAAAGGCAAGCGTGTTGAGAGCTTTGATGACTTGACTCTTGAGGATATGTATACACATTGCAAGAACCTCTATGAGCAACCCAATGTTGATAAGATGGAGTGTTGTAGATCCCTTCCGTTCATGCCTCCCTTCTTTACCAGTGAAGATTTATGTTGTGCGCTTGAGAAACTTGCTACTCGTAAGGCAAGGATATTCAAGGTGTCAAGGCTGAAATGATTAAATGGACAAGCAAGAAAGCACGATATTGGATACACTATATGTTTAATCTTGCACTTCAGCATGGCATGCCTCATGATTGGAGTGAAAATTGGATCAAACCTTTGCACAAAGAAGGAGATGTAAGCAATGTGAACAACTATCGCACTATAATGGTTGGCTCTTTGATGGAAAAGTTATTTGGATGTATCATGGAGATGAAGATAAGTGAATGGGCTAAAAAGAATGAAAAACATGCACTAGGCCAAGGAGGTTTTTGAAAGCATCATAGCACTATTGATCACCTTGTCACTCTTCGAGTTCTTATGGAAGTGTCTCGATTGAAAGGAAAAAATTTGTATTGTTGCTTTTTGGATTTCAAGAAAGCTTTTGACATGGTACCACAAGGAAATCTTTGGAGACGTACAAGTGCCGAGAGAATTTATGCATGCAGTCTTTCGCATCTACCAAAAAGTGATATGTCGACTACGTATGGGAGATGGAATTTCAGAATCTTTTGCAAACACCATTGGTGTCAAACAAGGATACCCACTTTCCCCAACCCTCTTTGGGCTACTCATTGATGAATTGGAATGCATGGTTCTTGATTTTATGCGACAAGAAGGCACAGAAGAGGTTAAGACCGAAAATGTGGTGATCATGCTTTTGCTTTATGCCGATGATGTAGTGCTCTTGGCATATACCTTAGAAGATGCACAAAAGCTTTTGAGTGCTTGGAACGCCTTGCCTACATAGGGGCCTGATCATGAATGGATCCAAAACCAAGTTTATGCTTGTAAATACCCTCAATGATGAAAATCCATGCATTGTATTCAACAATGAGCAACTTGAAGTGGTAGATAGCTTCAAGTACCTTGGCATTGAGGCTCCATCCAATCATAAATGGAAGGATTGAGCAATGTGTCGCTTGGAAGCCGGAAAGAGGGCTTATCATGCATTTAAGAACGTGTGCAATGTTGGAGATATCAAGTGTTGGGCTCTCAAAAAGTACCTCTTTGATACATTGGTGACAACGGTGTTTCTTTATGGAGTGGAGGTGTGGGGCGGTAGCATTGGAAAGTCTACTTGGAAAGAGTTTGAGAATGTCCAAAAGCATTTTTTCACCAACTTTCTCCAAGTCAAGACACACAAACACCCTACATGCTCTTACTTCTTGAGTCCCGATCGCTTCCCATTGAGGTCTTGCACATGCAAAGGGTGGTGGAGTACATGCTTAAGACACTACGTAGACCTTTGTATCGACTTCCTAGAATCACATATGAAGCAAGTCAAAAGGTCCAAAAGACATGCAAGAGCAAAATACTAAGTTTGGGGTGGATGCTTGACATCAAGAAATGGTTTGGAAGATGGGATGCATATCACTTGGTCAAGGATGCGTCAATCGACTCCCAAGTTAATGAGGCCTTCTTAAAATGCCAATGTATTATGGCTTCGAAGAAATCCAGAGGTTCTCGCTTCAACCATTACACTACACACATTGCCCCAAACTACAAATCTCTCTTGTTCTCCGCACGCGGTAGCCGAACCCATACCTACATCCTTGAGCCCATCCCATTAAGTGCTATCCAAACCATTGCCTCCATTCGTCTTAGCTCCCATTCTCTACGCTACGAGACAGGAGGTTGGGGCACTCGTGAGGAGTCTCATCGACTTTGCACCTTATGCCCTCGTCAAGTGCGAGAGAGTGAGTATCACACACTACTTGAGTGCTCATCTTTTGACCATATTAGGTCCTCTTTTCCCCATATATTTAGCCATGAGCTCTCCCTACATACCTTCCTCTCCCGACCACGATGTGGACTCTCTATTATGATGCTCATTTCAGCCATTTTTGAGCATCGAGAGTCACTTATGACCTCCACTCACACTACGTAACATGTTCATTTGGTCCCATAGGTCATATTTGACCTCCGAGGACGATAATAGAACTATCTCTCTCTCTCTCTCTCTCTCTCTCTCTCTCTCTGCTGCAGTATACATGCACACCAACCACCTGTATGCAAAGATTTTCTCGCAAGCTTGTAACTAGCTCACAACCACCCCTCCCAACGACTCTTGGAACCCCCACCACCCACCATCACCCTTGCTTTTGCATGCAGTACCTTCCAATGCCCACTCTATGCCTACCATGTTTGTCCAACTTGTCTTTATTTCTTCTGTTGCCTCTTAGACTTTTTGGTGGTGGAGACCTTGGAGGTAACCGTGTTTTTGGACTTTGCAACAGCATGTATGTAAGTTGCATCATTGACAGGGAGGCGGTCACTTGGTGTATGTAAAAGATCCTTCTTCACATAATCACATGATTTGGCGACCAGATCTAGTACAAAGAGTTCAGCTTTTGCTTTATTTTCTCCACTCACATACTCGCTCTCTACATCATTTGGCAAAAGATCCCCTCCTCGCATGTCATACTCAAGAGTCAAGTGTAGTCGTAGAAGAGAGGGTGTTTTCACTGTGCACCATTGATCTCCATGAGGGATCACAAATAAAGCAGACCTCGCTTCTCACTAACAGGTTATCTGCAATTTACATAGTGCAACCTTATTTTTCTTTAGGACTTGACAAGGGAATGTAAGCTTTTATCGATGACCAATGACCAAGCTGCATCGCAAGGCTTTGACACCAAGAAGACGGACTTGGACAAAGCTCTTCAAAGAATTGTGCAACACTTTTTCAGACAACACCAATTGTCCGGCATCCTTGGGCATTAACGATGAAGGAAATGGTCACTCTTGCACCGGGAGAGATTGCACTAAGTGTCTACGTCTTCCTCCTCTCCTCCCTCCTCTCTTGTTGTGCCAGTGTAGCACTCCACTCTAGGAGGTGTGCCTGCACATCTAACTTACTCTTTCTCGCTCTTTGTCTCTCTATGTTCGTGTATGACATTGATTATGTGCTATGGGATTTACCAGGTAAGCGGTTTTGTGTGTTATGTATTGCAATATCTTGTTTTTTGGTATTCTATAGGGACATCATGCCTCAGTGTGTAGAAAGATAGAATTCACTATCAAGGATAGATTTTTTGGGCCACATGTAGAAGATCTATTTGAAAAATTACAAGGGTCTACCTACTTCAGTAGGATTGATATTAAAAGTGTCTATTATCATATAAGTGTAGTCAATGAAGATATGTTAAAGACCGCTTTTTGCACAACATTTGGTCTTCATGAATATCTTGTCATGCCTTTGACAATTGCTCCGGCCACATTCAGCCGCTTAATGGAGAAAATCACTAGGTAATCTTTCAAGTTCTGAGAGAGAATAAACTTTTCATTAATAAAAAGAAAAGTGAATTTTTCCTACAAGAGATTCAATACTTAGGTCACATTATGTCATAAAATCCAAAATCTAAATATCTCAAATGATTTTCTCATTTTTAACTGTTCATTTAATGTGGAAAAATGAATGGGAACAAGAGTTAGAATATAGATATGTGCTTTTAGATCTATCTCAGCACGAGACCAAAAGGGAGAGAAGTTCACCTCTCATTAAATGTCCAAAAGGGAGATGGTCTACCAAAGAGCAATAAGCAGGTAATGGAGCTTAAATAACTTAGGGTTAGCTTCAATAAAGCCTTCAAAGGTCAATCTTTAAAGCCTTGCCATGGGTAGGTATTTTTAACCTTTGTAAACTTTGGACTATGGACACCAAGTGGATGCAAGTCACCAAGTGAACACTCCCACTTGCATGGGGCGATCTCTCTTTCTATGGGATGAGAGAGAACACACACACATACACACTACAATAGCTCCCCTTTTTCACTTAAGGCATGTATAGGACACATGTCAGGCTCCTAGATAGGTTTCCCCCCAATGAAGCCTAATTCCTATTGGATGGCTTATGGCAAGGACTAATGAGAATTAATATTGAGTAATTTGTGCTTAAACATTCTCAAAAAAATTTCTAAAATAATCAATGAGAAATGAAATCCCCCTAATTCCTATTGGACAGTCTACCAAGGGGTCCAATGGGAATTAAGCAGCCCATAAGCTAGCTTAATTCCTATTGGCCAGTTGATTTAGAGGTCCAAAAGAATTTAAATAATTTTTGCCCTCTCTAAAGGGTAAATAAGGACACTTTTCACAAGGCTACACACCTTGCTTGTTATCTCTCATTAGGTAAGCCACGGATGCACCAATAGTATGCAAGCATGAATAGTTGCATGAAAGGGGGGGGGGGGGGGGGGGGGGGGGAGGAGAGAAGGGATAGACCAAGCAAGAGGAGGCTCTCATTTTTGGCATACTCAACCACATATACTTACACATTATCTCATTGGGTTGAGCAAGAACTCCATCTCCTTCTCCTACACCAATACCTCTTGGCTATGGAATGCAAATTCAACCAGGAGTTAACACTCAATGGCATGCTCATCTTCTCTACCATATGTATTACTATGCTAAGATAATCTCCAAGAGTAATCTATGGTGGGAAAATTACCTATATATCGTATGCTACTTCTTCTTCCTCTTGCCTTCCCTCGCTCCCTACTAGCTCTCTCCACTTTTGGCGGTGTTTGACGACTTGGGATTGAGGTCGAGGACAAGTTAATGCGTTTGTAATTCAGTTACAGGCATAATATTGGTACATGAAGCTTACCATCTTCATGTCATCAGCAAGGTCTTAAGGAACTCAAAATATGTATTGTACCAAGTCTCTCTTCATGGGAGAATCTATAATACAAAAGCCTTTTGGAGGTGGGACCAGCTCCAACTAAATATGGTCCTCAACTGTTGTTAATTTCTCTAATTATCTCTGTTTTACAAATATTGTTCATGCCAAGTTAACTAGTTATAATGTTCATTTTACTACCTTTAATTAAGTGCTATCCTTATGCTCTTTAAGAATTCTCTTAAGGAAATACTCATTATTGTTACTTTAATTCAACTACAATCAATGTTATAGACATATTATGTTACATTGGTATTAGAAATATTGGTTCTTTGTTAAGAAAAGAGGTCCTTGAGTTCTCCATGAAAGGTTGGACCTGTTCATTGAAAGAGGGTAAGTGGAACATGGATTTATTATCCTGGTTGGAATGAACTAAGTTTGATGTACATCATTGGGAACTATAGACTTAATAATGGAGTCTTTTGGGGCTGGCCTTTGGCTTATCCATTATTGAGCTACTAGCAAGCTCAACAAGACCTATATCAGCAGATCACTATTAGACCCTCTTCACTACTCTTTGCAATTAGCAATCTCTAAACAATAGGTGTGGCTGCTTGAGAGCTAATTTTCAAAAGTTAAGAAGAGTAGAAACTAAAGTTTTGAAGTTTCCAAAGCACAAAGTAACAAAGATATAAATTGAGCTAGCATGGATGACAATAGTAAAAAAAGTAGAGTGATTATTGAAAACTTTAATTTTGTACACGAAGGTGTTACTAATGATGCCCCCATATTTGTGAACTATCTTGTTACTCGGTTGCAACAAGCTATGGGTAACACTGCCTTACAAGTCAAAGTTAGCCAACAACTTCACACTCATGGGATCCTCCAAACTCCTCGAGAGGAGAGAGAGCTTAGGAAGCCTTTTGTAGAGACTTCCAAAAGAAGACTCTCTCCAGTGAGAGAAGAGGAAGAACCGTATGAAGAGAAAGAAGTGAATCTCCAAATTCTTTGAAAAATGTGGCTCCACAAAGACGGCGGTCTCAACGATCCCCAACTCTTCCCAAGAGAAAAATATCATCATAAAGTCCTTCGCCTCGTCATTCTAAGAGAGAAGAGAGAAATCAAAAGAAGAAAAAGGCGAGAAAGAGGTCACCCTCTTCATCATCTTCCTCCTCTTTTGATGAAAGAAATAGTTTTTCTCCTAGAGAATACAAGAGGGGAGGACATCACAAATCCTATGCTTCTTGGAAAAGGTCTTACAAGCTTAAGAAGTACAAGGAGGAAGAAAGAGCACCTCTTTTCTCACCTATGATGGCACCTTTGGTGCTACGGATAAATTTTTGGCCTTCATCCAACAATTTGATGTGTCCTTTGGAGATGAGGGCTTCATGGAGTCCTCCAAGCTATGTCATGTAATAATGCATTTTCAAAAGTCTTTCCAACAAATGGTGGGCTACTCTATGAGATAATGGCAAAGCTCCCAAGAAATGGAAAGATCTAAGAGTTTCCATAATGAAGCAATTTCTTGCAATTGATGCCAAAAACAAAGTGCTTCCTAAATGGAAAAGTTTTAAGCTTACTCCCAATGAATCTATCCAAAAGTATGTAGACACGTTTTGGGATTTACATCTCAAGCCACAGTCTACTACCAATAGATAGACTTTGCCAAACAAAAGCAACAACTTTTCTGCGTGACTACCTGAAGATGGCCAAATATGTCAACTCTCAAAGGCCTAGGACCATCATTGAGGTGATTCACTATATTATGGTTGCTTCACAATTTAGTTTCCAACAAGGGACTAAAAGTAATTTAAGCTCATGGAACTAAGACCAAAATGAACCCAAAGGGAGGAAAAATGCTCAAAATGCTTCCCAAGGAAATTTTGGCAACAACAACAATAGCAAGATTAAGGAGAAAGGAGTTTACAAAGGTAAAAATAAACTTTCTCCTGAAGAGTTAGAAATGTTTTGCAAAGACCATAAATGTTTCAAGTGTGGGAAGCAAGGACATGGCTATCAATCTTGCCCCAAAATAAATTCATGCAATGAGACTCCTAGATCTTCTAGGTTGAAGCCCCAAAAGAGGATACTTATTGAAAAGGATCATCCATTTATTATGCTTAGGAAAAGGTGAGGGAGAATGATTCCTTTATCATTTTTGACCTTGACTATACTCACAACTTCATATCAATGGAGTTTTGCACTAAGCTGGGCACACAAGCTTTGAAGATGGGAGATACTCTGATTGTCGATGGGGCTTTCAAGGGAAAACATGCCACTATTACTTGCTTGATTGGGAAATTGAGGCTTCATGTCCAAAGCTACATTGAAAAGGAGGACCTTTTCATCTCCCCTCTCCAATGTGAGGAGGTTATCCTAGGGGCACCATGGTTCAACCGCATGGCTACCAACATGAAGTTCCTTGAAAGAAAATTTTATTTCAAGTGCATGAACTGGTAGACAAGGGGATGGTGAGGCCTAGTTCCTCTCCCTTTTTTCACCTGTCCTCCAATCGAAGCTTACTTATGTTGGTGTTAAAGTTATTTAGATGCTCTGCAACTCGACCATTCTATGTCATCTTTAGATTGAACAAGTGCTTCATGAGAAATACCTTATTGGATGTCGATGGTATCTCGTAGTGGCCGTCAAGTTACCACTACAAGAGGTTGTGTGCTCTTGTGACGCTGTAGCGCCGGAAATACACTGGGTTTTTATAACCCCCGGCGTTGCTAGAACCGTCGCTAATAGCGTCGCTACGAGAGCGTCGCTATATGCATCACTGTGACCGTCGCTATGAGCGTCTCTATATAGCGACGGTCATAGCGACGCTCATAGCAACGTTTACACAGAAGTCTATAGCAATGCTACAGAGCCATAAATAGCGACGGTTATAGCGACGCCTGAGAGAAATTTTTTTTGGTGACAGGGCACTGAATGCCCTGCCACCCATCAAGCATATTGTACTTGATTCACTTTTTTAAAAAAGTGCAAGGGTAGATAATAGACGCAAAATAGTCACCCACAAGACGCATTGTTTACAAAATTGACAAGCATAAAATTGACAATTGTACACATCATAGGCAAAATGAATTGATTGGAAAATGTAATAATGACAATTGTACAACATCATAGGCATAAAGAATTGATTGGCAAAATGAACTGCGGTGACAAATGTAATAATATGCATGGTTCAAAAAGACGTATAAAATCCGTCTCATGATACATAAGCTATGAGAAACCCTAAACTAATGCTATCTAGCTACGGCTAAATTGACGTCATCTAGTCAGACGTCTCATCGCATCCAAGCGGCGTATTTGTCAGATTCTGCAAAAAAAGACAATAAGACAGATTTCAGTAAGTATAAACATATAACGACATTTATTAAACAATACAAAAAATAGAAAAGAGTAAACCCTAATACTAACCATGCCGCCGCGAGAACTGAGAATGTCCATCAGGGCGTTTAAGCCCTTCCTGCCTGCGTACTCGCGCTCGTACGGTGTGGGATCACGTCCTGTCATCGACCAGTGTCAAACATACAAAGATTTCATCATGTTAGAATTAAAAAACTCATAAACCCTAAACTATCGAACATAAAGAGCAATCCGAAAACACTTACAAAATCGGCCTCAAATGATGCCCATCCACTGCTCCCCAAGTGGTGCGAGCTCCCTGCCTCTACTCACGCTCTGGCTGCATCCTTTTGTTGCTTCCACTTGTCGGGATTCTCGCGCTCTGCTTTCTTCGCATTCTTCCAATCTTCTTTGGCCAGCCAATCTGGCCTGTTCCACCCATGCTTGATTGCTTTTTGCACTTCGGAACGCTTGTGTTTGCAGTATTCGCGCATTCAAATCTTCATCAGGTCTTCATTGAAGCGCTGATCCCGTGTTGGAACGGAAAACTCATCATGAAGTATGCTGATGACTCTGTTTTTTAAATCACTTGGTACTTCACTCCATTTTTTTAGTATGTAGTGTCAAAACAGCTGAGAGCAAAGACCACGCATGCGCGAGATCACCTTCTTGCCGTCATCATCCATGATGATGATGCCGCTGAAGTCGACGGAGTAAGGCAAGCCCTCTGGCCGGTGATGCGTGAACCTAGGTGTCCCGGTAGGGGTCTCTAGCGGCGTGTCGATGGGGGTACGGACGTCAGGTGTCTCCACCGGCGTCTAGGCCCCAAAGCGAGGAGTGTCGAGTGGGGTGGCTCCTGGCAGAGTAGGTA
The DNA here is from genome assembly GCF_014529385.1 of Adiantum capillus-veneris. NCBI lineage: Eukaryota > Viridiplantae > Streptophyta > Polypodiopsida > Polypodiales > Pteridaceae > Adiantum > Adiantum capillus-veneris. The sequence goes on along the minus strand of NC_140935.1, from coordinate 54,672,713 downwards.
GAGGTGTGTAGCTTCTAGGAACAGTCAACCGTGCAAAACCTGGCATAGATGGCGATGATGTGGCTGGTGTGGGGGCGAGCAAAGAAGGGGAGGGTAAAGAGCCTCATCAAACACGAGGCGGTGTGGAGGCATCGGCGGCGGAATCCCCACAACAACCGCCACCGCCACCACTAGAGCGCCGGTGTCTAGACGAGTGTGAAGATCGTCTCGTCGACGCCGAAGCTTCAGAGCGCGCCCAATGCTCCGAAAGAGAGGGAGATGCTGATGGAGTAGGAACACGCGATGATGCGCCAGAGCGATGACGCTCCACGTACCATTGTCTCTGCTGCGGTGACAAAGAAGAAAGAAACTCCTCATCATCCATACCTGCATTAAACACACGAATATTTAAACTTAATATTGAATGAATAGAGTAGACAATGACGCAAAGACCATTAAATACAATGACGTAATGACGCATATAAATACAATGACGCAATGAATTGAGTGATAGAAGAGGCAAGTCGAAAACTCAGAATTTTCAATCAAAAGATGTGAGCGCGAGTAGAAAAGAGCGTTATACACCATGGAAGGTACTTAGAGAGCCAGAGCTTTTACAACACGGAGCAAAATTGTTCAAATACAATATTTGTGGCTTTAAGAGATCTCTCTCTCATCCTCGCATAACTCAGCATAACTTCCTATATCTATATAGAGCTCTCCGTTTAAACACATATCCTCTGTTTCATTTTGTAGCTCCTCTGCATGCACCCCATATAGAGTAGTAGCATCTTGATGCTCGTCTGGCACCACCGTAGCGGCTTCTGATTGAGCATCTTCTCTGATCTCCTCCATTGATGCCGTTGTGATTGGCACATGGTAGCCTTCATACGTCCTTGCACTACGAGGGGCTACCTCTATGACGTACCACCAGTTTGATGTAGACTTTGTAGGATGAAATATTACCTGCCAGAGCCACATAACTTGTGCAGACATCCTTGGTGGCTCTCTTCCCAAAAAGCCGTCGCGTAACACATGATTCTCTGGAAGATACGCTTGATGACCTTAGTAGATTTGCTTCTTCAGTGAGGGCGCCCTACGTGCATTCAGTCTAGGTCCACATGTGACACATGCTCTGTATCCGCTTGTTTGAAGCCCTGCATGTATACACATGATAATAGATCAACTATGGGAAAAAACAAGATTTACAGTGTCTGAGTGAGGAGTGTCAATAGATCACCTGAGCATTCTGTTAGCCCGGGATATTCATGCATGGTCCACATTAGAATGCCTCTGATCAAAGCATTCCGTCGTCCTGTGTGTCGGCTCATATCCACCACCTCTATGCCAATCCACAATTGTTGTAGCTCTTCCAATAGTGGACGAAGATACACATCCATATTCTCCACTTTATATCGCCCTGGCACAATCAAGCTTAGCCATAGGTGCCCTTCCGCCCCTTCTTCGTAGTCAACCACGGGGGAATGTTGTAGTTGACGATGACAATGGGCCATACACTGTAAGATGTTGATCTTTGACCAAATGGATTTACGCCATCCATAGCCAGGCCTAAGCGCAAATTTCGAGCTTCCCTGGCAAAATCCGACCATGTTCCATCTATATGTTTCCAGGTTGCGCAATCTGCAGGAATTCGTAGCACACCATCCGAAGATTTATTCTCCTCATGCCATGATGCTAGGGCGGCCATGGACTTACATTCGAAGAAATGCTTGATGCAAGGAAGCAGAGGAAAATTTAGCAAAACCTTTTGTGGAATTTTTGTCCCGTGGAGATCTACTCGATATCTTTCGGAATCACATTTCGGACACTTCTCCATGTCTATGTATTCCCCTCTGAAAAGAATGCAGTCATTAGGACAAGCGTGGATAGAATTGTAATCCATCCCCAAGTTTCGCAAAATCTTTCTTGCTTCATCTCGGGAATCTGGCATCACATTGTCAACTGGTAGTATGTGCTCTTTAAGCAATCTACACAACATAAAAATACGATACAGTCGTGTAAAAATCTATCAGATCATTATACATTTAGAGTTTTATTAAAGTAAACTAATTGTAATAGATCACCTGAAAAGCGCTGTGACGCTAGTGTCACTCCATCCAAACTTTGCGTGCATGTTGAGAAGAACCAGGAGTGCTTTCAATCTAGACATACGTGCTCCATTATACAATGGCGTATCAGCTTCACTTTTCATATCATCATAGATAAGCCTTTCTGGATCCATGATCGTCTCGATCATTTCATCAATCTCGGGCTCAAACATTGCCTCGTTGGGAATGTGCTCTGCATGATCATCCCCTGAGCTGTCAGAGGCTACATCTTGTGGCCTTACATATGCTGCTTGACCAAAGCGCCTGCGAACACGTCTATTGGGTTGCAAGATTGCTGCTTGTTGGCCAGCGTCAGAGTCCGACGAGTTATAATTGGCAACAACTCGATCTATAATAGATGGATCGAACTCGCCAAATTCGCGAACGTGCTGCAAAGAAACACGTCTTGTACATCGCACAGCATACTTGCATTGATTACAAGGACATAAGACCCTCGTTGAGAGATAGGTGTTTCGGTTGGACGGTCCCACATCCTCGTGACTACTCATAATGAGGATAAAAATCTTATAACCTGGACAACAAATTTAATATTCTATTGGCATTCTTTGTCTTATCTCTCTCTCTCTCTCTCTCTCTCTCTCTCTCTCTCTCTCTCTCTCTCTCTCTCTCTCTCTCTCTCTCTCTCTCTCTCTCTCTCTCTCTCTCTCTCTCTCTCTCTCTCTACCTCACATTCTCTAGTCATGTCCAATCCCCGCACACCTCGGTCTAGAGGTGCACGGAGATCAGGACCACCGGGTTATAATCTCGTCTTTATTGGTCAATACCTATATTTGTGGGTACAATAAATCTACAGACCCACGTCTACATGATACTGCATGTAGTGGACAAAACCCCTTTGCCTCTCCTCTAGCTATAGCACTTCACAGCATCTTAACATCTTTTCACAGTAGATCTTTTCATTGTTCGTCTAACTCTAAACCCTAAACCGTAAGTAATTCTTGCGTGCACTTGATCTAACGTAAATAAGCGTAAATCTAACTAAAAATAAACCTAAATCTAATTTAACGTAAGTCTACATCTAACCTAATCTTTAACGTCTTTTGGGATAGTTTCCTACGACGTTAAAACTCTCTTCTTCTTGTGTGTGTGTGTGTGGGGGGGGGGGGGGGGTAAACCTAAATAAACCTAAGTCTAATCTAATATAACATAAATCTAAATCTAACGTAAATTATGTTATATTAAAAACAAAGAACTAAACTAACAGGGATTATAAGAACATTAAAACTGATTTAACACATAATTTTTCACATAACTCGGCAAGAGTTGACATTCTCATCACTAAAGATTTGAGAGTTAACTTCCGGCGGTGACGCTCCCTCATCTCCATCCACATCTGACGACAGTAATTGGCCCTTTGGACCGTTCTTGCTCTTGTTACTAACTTTGAAGTTGCTGTTGAATGACTAGAGGTTTTCTAGATGGTCATTGTCAGGGATGTAGTGACTCTTGCCGCCCTGAAGATCCACCTTCTTCCCTATCTTCTGAAGACATTTCACTAGTACTTTTGGATCGACGGAGCCCACCATGAGTGAAGGTAGCAATACCCTATATTCCATTGAGGGCTTTCTTCACCCGCTTCATGCAGGCATCGCAGTCTATGGAGACCTAAATCTAATCTAATATAACGTAAATCTAAATCTAGCGTAAATAAACATAAATCTAACTAAAAATAAACCTAAATCTAATTTAATTTAACTTAAATAAACCTAAATCTAATTTAACATAATTCTACATCTAACCTAATCTTTAACGTCTTTTAGGATAGTTTCCTACGACGTTATAACTCTCTTCTTCTTGTGTGTGTGCGCGTGTGTGGATGTGTGTGCAAATAAAAAGAGATAAATGGTATAACCTTTCTATCACCCATGCCAAGTATGATAGATTGGTTATGCCATTTCCCTCTTGAATAATAGGTCTTGAGTTCAACTCCTCGTCGGCTAGATCTTTAGGTCTTTTAATTTTAATTAGTTTCCTACGACGTTAAATTAGTTTCTCTCTCTTTCTCTCTCAATGTGTGTGCGTTTTTTTGTTTATGCATGTTTTCTCTCTCTTTTCCTCTCTCAATGTGTGCGTTTTTTGTTTATGCATGTTCTCTCTCTCTTTTCCTCTCTCAATGTGTGCGTTTTTTGTTTATGCATGCTCTCTCTCTCTCTCTTTTCCTCTCTCAATGTGTGTGTGCATTCTTTGTTTATGTATGTGTGTGTTCGTTTTTGTTTATGTTTGTACTCTTTCTCTCTCTCTCTCTCTCTCTCTCTCTCTCTCTCTCTCAAAAACACTATGTGTGTGTGTGTGTGTGAGAGAGAGAGAGAGAGAGAGGGAGAGAGAAAGAGGGGAAGGGAACATGAGAGTGAGGAGAGGGAAGGAGCATACCTGGCTCTCCTTCCTCTCCTCGTGTGTGTGTGTGTGTGTGTGTGTGTGTGTGTGTGGAGAAGAAAGAGAGAGAGAGGGAGAGCGTTACCTGCTCCTTGCTTGAGGGCGCTGAAAAACTCAGATCTGAGATCTGAGTTTTTGGGCGCTCTCTGTTATTTTTTTAGCCTAGCCAGCGTCGCTATGAGCGTCGCAAATTTACAAGTAAATTTGCGACGCTCATAGCGACGCTTATAGCGACGCCGGGAATTTTTCTTTTGAGCATCGTTGTGTGAGCGTCGCTAATATGAATAACCTCTTGTAGTGTACTTCATCAAGTCCTCCATGGTCTTCATCTCCAAAATGTTGAAGACCACCGTTGATGCCAAGCTTAGCCGGATTGTTCCTAGTGCCTTTCAGTCAAGGACAATCCATGCTTCATCTGCCATTGTTGTGGCGTGGACTTCTTTGCAAGACCGGCTGGTGGAAAATGAAGGTCCTTTTGGTACAGATAATCTTCAATTTTCATCTTCCAATGTTGGTAGTTTTTTCCATTGAAGTTCTTGATCTTGAGCTTCCCTTCCTCCGCTATTACTCCCACTCAATTCAAAGAATCCTTTCCTTGAGATACTTTAGCTACAAGAAAACCTTGCTCTAATACTAGTTGTTAGGGAATAGAATGTACCTAAGAAGATATAGGAGTAGTTTGTTACCATATACATGTGGTAGTGACGTGTGTGAACACATTAGGGCCACTGGGACATCTTTTTCCTCTTTAGGAGGTTTTTCCCCACATGCATTGTATATACGCCCATCACTCTAGGGCTATCTATCTTTCCATTGCACACTAAGTAATACACTCTCATTTGTGTGCCTTGAGCTTACTTTGTCTTCTGCAAGATGTGTGCATTTCTCTTCAACCCTAATTCCAACAATTGGTATCAGAGCAGGTTGCATCCTCCCGGGCTTAGTCACCAGCAGCTCTAGCACATGCCTACTCACTTTCTCTGATTTCAATGAGCTTTGGCAAGTATTTGTAGGTCAACAAAAATTTTGGGTGAGTTCATAGAGCTCAGCCTGCTCAGGTTTCTGATTCGAGCTCATTTCGGCCTCCGTTTCCACTATAGGCACAGTATTGCACAGGTTATTTTTTCATTTTGTGCAAAATTTCTATCAATTCTGTTTTTTTCATAACAAGTCTCTTAGAGTCTTCTACGGTTTGTGCTATATAGCATGTATTGTTCCGCTTTGTTTCTCCTCTATTTGACAGTTTTCACATTTGGTGCAGCATTTACCATGGCTGACAACAACACAAATGTGTTCAAGATGTTTTCTGCTGAGGACAGATTGGATGGGGACAATTACCCTATGTGGGCTCACAAGATGCAACATGTTCTTGTGTCAAAGGGTGTTTATAATATTGTGCAGGGCATTGATGTACGTCCTGGTTCTGAGGATGTAGGAAATGTTGAGGATATTGCAAGTCTTGCTGCAAGGATTACTGATATTAGAGTTGTTTTTCCTATGGCATAACAAGCTAGTTGGGATGTAAAGAATGCATAGGCTCATGAGTTGATTGTGTTGTCTATGAAGCACACCATTATTCCTCACATTTGTTCAGTGAAATTTGCAAAACGTGGTTGGGATATTCTGGTCTTTATGCAAGTCGCAATGAGGTAGAAATTGCATTGCTGCATGAAGAGTTGGAGTTGAAGATTATGCATGAGGAAGATGATATGGACACTTTCCTTGCTGAAGTCAAGGATATCAATGAGAAGCTTATTTATGTAGGTGAAGTCATTTCAGACAATTCCCTTGTGTAGACTGTTCTTGATTCCTTACCAGATTATTACCAGACTTTTGCTAGTACTTTGAGACTTATGACCCAAGGAAATCCTGAAGTTGTCAAGCTTGATGCATTATGCACATTGTTGTTGCGAGAGTCACTTTCCAAAAAAAATAGGACTAGATAGCGTGAAGTTGAACAAGCTTTTATTGCTTCTCAAAGAAAGGGTGGTAACAGCAATGTAGCCACTTCTTATGGTTTTGCTACAAGTGGCAAAACTTCTGTTCCCAATGATTTTACTGGTAACACTTTATCTGGAAATTCTGGTGATAAGGGAAAAAAGAAGATACGCTACCATTATTGTAAATCTAATGATCACTTGATCAAGTAGTGTCCTAAGTTGAATGCCAAAGAGGCTAAGAAGAAAGAGGGTGGTTCCACTGCAAATGCTTGTTCCACTACAAATGAAGCCATTGTTGATTCTTCTGTGAAAGGAGACTGTGATGCTGGTGTTGATGCAGAATGGGATTTTGCACTTACAATCCTACTGTCTATGATGCATGCATGTCAGTTGCTGCAGATTCACATGTGTGGTATTTTGACAATGGTGCTACAAAGCACATTACCTCAACATCGTGAATTGTTGACCTCTCTTGAGTCTGTCCCTCATGGGAATTCAATCACTTGTGCCAAAAATGCCTCTTATCCAGTTCAGGGAGTTGGAAAGATTATTCTTACTGCTACAAATGACAGTTCCTTCACACTTGTTGATGCATTTTATGTACCTGGGATCAACAAGAACCTTTTGTCTATATCCACACTTGCTAGACTTGGACTTGTAGTCAAATTTGTGGATGATAGATGTACAGTTCATGATCTAAGCTTTGGTGATGAAATTGTTGCATCTGGCCTTTTTTACCGTGGGTTGTATAAGCTCAATTTGTATGACAAGTGTGGAAAAGATTTTGCAAATGCAGTTGCAAATTCAAGGGCTATTTCAGATGCAAAACTTTGGCATACACGTTTTGGTCATCTGAATTTTGCCAATTTGTTGTGTTTGAAAAAATTTGATATGGCTGCTTCTTTGCTCCCTCTTGAAGCACCTGTCAAACATGTTTGTGAAGGCTATATGTTGGGTAAGATGCAACATTCAAAGTTTCCAAAGGATGGTCTATTTAGGGCCACATGCAAGTTGCGGCTTGTGCATAGTGATGTTTGTGGGCCCATGAAAACTCCGTCTTTGCGCAATTACCTTTACTTTATGACTTTCATTGATGATTACTGCAGGCATGCATGGGTATTTCTACTTAAAGCGAAGTCAAAGTTCTTATGTTCTTCAAACAATTTTTGGCTATGGCTGAAAATGTATCAAAATGTATTATGGGCACCCTGTTGACAGGCACATCAACATGTCAGTTTAGTAGTCAGTCAGATATGTTTAGCTGGTTAATTGAATATGCTTAGTCGGATTGTAATAAGTCAGATTATAGTCAGCTGTATTGTATTGAATTGGATATTTAACATTTAGTGTGTATCAAGACTGACGTTGTTATAACCAGTTTCTACGCTTTGTAGAATACGACCGAAATGGGATGAAGTTGTAGCTCTTTTCTTGATGAATGGAGTGATTTTGAGTTCTATCTTGAGGTACTATCTTGTTCCATCTTATCTCTTATGTGTATTACTTCACTGTTTCTAGATGAAATTCTGAGTTTTGTGAGGTTATGGGTAGTGTTATGATTCATTTTGTCTGTGTTAATGAACCACAACACATTTGGCAATCCTGTTGGTTATGTTCTCTTTTTTGAGGATATAAGCATTTATCAGGTATTCTTTTTTTGTTTATGGATATTTTTCTGGGATGATGAATGTCATAGAGAGGTAGGAGACTCTCTCGAATCATATATTATACAAGGGCTCAGGCAGGGATAGGAAATATAGATCCATTTCATTATAATGGTGTTCCTGAAGATGATGGAATTGATCCACCACCTGATGAACCACTATTAAATTCTGGTGAGGAGAGTTCTGGTGCAGCAGAGGGAACGGTAGTGAGCAATTTCTTGGGGTATTACTCTTGACAAAAGGACCTACAATAAGTAGAAGGAGACTCCACTTTGACCCACTGAGCGTTTATAACAGGCGAAGACCTACAAGAATCCCAAATCCTATCCCCATGGCTCATCCACTTCCTAACCCAAAGATTAGATCAGTAAAGTTCAGAGGGAAGTCCAAAGAAGATGTAGATTGTCACGTCATGCAATTTGAAACGAGATGGAAAGCTAGTGGATACCAGGTGATGTACCTAATTTGCAGCTACATTGAAAGGTAAGGCCATGAGTTGGTTCAACCAATATGGTGTGGCTCATTTTCGTACTTATAATTCACTTAATATGTCCTTTTTACAAATATTCAGAAAGGAGAAAACTCCTACAGATATTTTAAGAAAGCTATGTCGTATCAAACATGATACAATGCTTGTAGAACATTTTACTTAAAAATTTAGGATTTTTGTTGAAAGATTACAGGGCAATGAAAGACCCACTGATGAAATGTTAGCTAGTTATTTTTTGAAAGGCTTGAGAAGTGGTATTAAGAATGTTGTGGCCAATATCGATATTACAGGTGCTTTTAATTGCCTGGTAACATGCTGCATCTAGAGTTCAAATAAGGCTTGGCATAACCAAGTCTAAGAAAAGAGGAAGCAAGGATTCTGAATTGGGCTCTAAGTCCGGTACAACTTTTTCTATTGAATTGAATTCAGAGAGTTCGTCTGATGAGGAGGATAAGAAGAAGAAAAAGAAGGATAAAACAGGTGATGAGGTCGATTTGATTCAATTGTTAAAGAGTACCGGATATTCCGCTATAGCTCCTAAAGACAAAAGGTTTTGTGAAATTTGTGAGAAAGATGGTCATACAACTGCTCAATGTAGGTATAATCCAAACCAAAGGAATCAACCACCTTCAGGTACTGGTCGAGGTAGTGCTTCAATAGAGGAAAATTAGGTGGCTCCATTTTAAGGAAGACCACCTAGACAAGAAAATCAGAGTGGACCTCGGGGAAACCAGGATAACAATCAGAGCAGACCCCAAGGGGTAATGCCTTGGGTTTATTAAGGTGACCCTAATCATTTGTCATGCCAAGGGTAGGACTAGACGGGCACGGCCCGGGCAATGTGTCGGACACACATGCACTAAAGGGGTCTATATATGGAAGAGGGCCAGGGGCCTATATATAGGATGCTTGGGAGGTTATTCGCATTTCTGTCTACCCGCTGGTCTAACATTGGTATCAGAGCTCAGGAGGGAGAGCTATGGAGGAAGGGAACCTGGCATGGCTTGTGCGTCTCTCTCTCGGTGGTTCATGAAGAATCGTGGAGAAGATCCCTCTCTTGCTAGCTATGGAGGGCGTGACTACCACGTTTGGGGAGTTTTTTGCATGATTTGCAGGCAAAGGAGCAAGGATGGGGCATGGCCGTGGGTACTGTCCCCTGCAGAGCCGACGGGAACAGGCTGCGGGAACGCTTTCTTCTTGCAAGGAGGAGGGAGGCTCGAGGACGACCGCGTGCAGGAACGCTTATAGGTGGCGGTGGTGAGTTCGACCTGCACGCAAGTCGCCCTTCCTCGGCTGAGTATGTGCGCGCTGCGACGAGGGACAGTTTTTGTCATAGGAGCGTAAGCCCTTGCGGGTTGTAGGAGCCGCCATAGCCCTATCTCCCTCGGCGTTGTAGAGTCATCGCCATCGCTGCTTTGTTTTCACATTTAGGTGCCCTAAGGGTGCCCTAAGGCCACCCTAGGGGTGTTTCCCACAGCAGGAATACGCATGCCACACACATCCGCAGCCCCGGTGGTCAAAGTCACATGCATGGATCATGCAAGCCGTACACAGACAGGTCTCAGAATGGTGATATAACCAAGATTTGCGCGGCATTAAATTGTACAAGGCGTCATATATGAGCAGGTCTTAAGAAGGCGGCATCGAACGAACATGCCCTCACAAATTTTGCAGAAATTTTTGGCATGGCCACATTGATTTTTGGAAGATTTCTTTAGCCATACTTATTGACCTTGAAGCGACTATCACAATCTCTTTGACGGCACAGACGATAATGCTCATTGATTCAAGGATCTTTGACACATTGATCCCATAAAGCAGAGCAAATTGCCAAAAGCACTCAATTTATTTTTTCCGTACTTGTTGCAGCAGAACCACATAAAGGTTTTCATGGCATGTTTGCATGTCAATTTGGCATCGAAATTCAAGAAACCTTGAATGCACAAGCTATGTGCCCGACAAGGTCGGGCAACTACGAGACGAGAATGAGGCATCCGGTGGCAAAACCGACACAATCTTGACAAATATGCTTGCAACCATCCTTCTACCTAAGCCATGGAGCTTGCACGGAGCACGACAAGAATGACATGATTTGTTATTGCATTACTCAGGTACGCTTTGTTTGTGCAATAGTTTCTTGGTGATTTTATGTTTTTAGTAGGGGACATGAATCCCTATCTCTTTAAGCATGGGATACATAAGTATGTCCAAGCCATTGCAGCTTGCTAAGAAGCAGGCAATATAGAAACATTGACATCCACAGCTAGGAGCTGAATGCAATGTTGACCACCATATGCAATTTCGTCAAGCAAAGGTTGCTTTGAACAAGCAGTATTGGACAATCGCTGACATGTGATAGCTCAGTTGTAGATGCTATCTTTCTCACTATCGGGAGATGTTATGATTCTCAATCAGTAGCAAAATTTGGCAAGGCCGTTTCCCTATGAAATTTTGACAAGGTCAATTTTTTGTACATGATCGACAAGGTTGATTCTCTTTGCTATGGCATCTGCCATCCATCGCATTTGTAGGCAATGAGGCCAGATGTAGCTCTATGAAGCAAGGCTTCAATTTATGCATCTTGCATTGAGACTCCCCACGTTTGGCATATGCTATGAGCATACAAACTTGGGACGGATTTGGAAAAATGTTTGCAGATTCTTTCATTCCGTATATGATGGATGTATATGATACAAGAGGGCGAATATACATATGCGACAACTCTCTCTCGCACGGCAGATTTGGCTATGAGCCACCTTTATGCGAGATTTTCCTTTGGAATTTCATGACAACTGGTTGCAGCAACAACTACCAGGTTAGCCAAGTTTAAGTTTTTCTTGTTTTTTTTTCCATGTTTACACTTTACTTGGCAATTACTGTCATTGTGCAAAGCAAAGTGCTTTGGCAATTTTACATGAAGCACGGCTTCTCCCTTGTGCCGAGATACTGCCATTGATTTGGAATCAAGGGCTTTGGCACACAAGTTTGGGGAACTGGCAAAATAGGGAATGTCAGCTCACAGAATCTCTACCAGTTTATTCTGTGCAAGGCACTTATGGTTTTGGTTCTCACGCTTGAGACCGTTATAGTAGCCAAGGACTTGCGTTTTTGCATGCAAGGCATGCTAATCAAGTGGCATGGATTCCACCACTTTATGCATTATGCTTCCGCTATCACACTCGCAACTCTGTCAAGGATAGACTAAGTGATGGATTGTTGAACCTGATGGTTGGTTGCTATCAACACCCAACAGCACTAAAAGGAACCTAAATCTAGGACTTACTTCACAGGCAATGTGCCAATGCTAAGTCATTTTCATACAATCATGACCCTGCAAGGCAAGTAGATCAAGATGTGGTTGTGTTTTTCTGTTACCTCTCTCAATGAGAGAGTCATCGCAGAAACTTGTTGCATGCTTATAGGATACGTTGCACATTAGGCATAAGATGCACACGAGCATGGCAATCAACTATACACGTCATAGTCGTTCAAGGAAAGTTCCGCAGACCAGCATGCTCTTCTTCTCTCTCGTTCTCTCTCTTTAAGCGAATAATGAAAATCTTCTAAGAAGCTTTTCACACGTGTTTTGCTCGTGAGTCAGCCTGAGCCAAGGTGCTCTAACTCTCAGCTAGCACATGGCTAAGATGCTACTCAAATTGTTCTTCATCGGTTCGTCCATTGAACACTAATTTGCACAAGGGCTATGAGCCACACAGGCTAAGAGCCATTTTCAGTCCAAGGGTAAGACCCAACTATTGGCATTCTTTGGGTGATTGTTTTCAAGAGTGAACAGATCTACCCAAGGAAGTATACATCGACGTTAATGGACAAGCAAGGATCTTGTCATTCAGGATGGTTATAGTGTCATTTCTCCACTACATGTTTTCAGTGCGACACTCAAGTTGCGTTTTTGATAAATCTTCAACTCACAGCAGCTGATCTCTACAAGGAAGTATAGATGCAGCAATCAGTTGAGACAGCATGGCTGTCCACAAGAGCTAGGCAGTTCACTTGTGTGGATTTCTTGCTCTCTCTATAGCACTACGGAGTGTCTATGGATATATTGTTTGGGGTAAGACCCGGAGGGTGACTACTAAATCACCCCATAGGCATTGAGGATCACAGTTTGGTCTCTCCCAGTTAAACTTTCAAGGAAAGAATTTCGCAATCTACCACACAGTAGCGGACGAATTCAACTTTTTGAGTTGATTCCAATCATTATGTACACGGTTAACTATGTTGGTTATCGTTGCCTGCTAGTTGAGCAGTTTCTACAGAGGGTCTTACCAAGGGGTTTGACTATGTAGATGTTAACCAAAGGGGTTGGATTGCGCAGGCAACACCCACGGTTTCCAGTGCAAACCGTATAAATACGCTTGAATGTTTCAAAGCCATGCCAAGGGCATGTTGGAACAGAGTATTTTGGACCGTAGCGTCCACTATACCTTATGTTGTTACGAACCTAGTTGTAGGGTTTGATTTGGCACATGTTGTCACATGGGATACAACATGGTCTAGGAACTCAAGGAGTTCAGTTTAGCCAGTGTGGAGCATGATAATGAGGGTCCCTCTCACTCTTGTCGCGGAGTGTTTGCAGTTACCTCCACACACAAGTACCAGCTCGTACTTGATGGATGTCGCTTTTCCTGATATCCTTGTTTGAGACATATTCCACATGTGTAGAATATGAGTCTCTTGGACTAACATTGGCACCAACTTTTACCAATGTGTCGCGACGAAGTCCCTAGGTGCTAGTTGCATCCATTGGTTCGACCATTTTAAGCACACAGTATCAGGAGCAATTTCATTGGTGGCCATAAATTTTTAGGTACTAAGTACAAACTTGTTACGATTCCAAGTGCTGTGAAACCACCTTAACGGAGGGTCGTTTCTACATATAGCTAAGTATGCTATGTACATGAGAATGTCTCATGGTTGGTACCTAGGTGTGATCGGGTTGTCACATTCTATTATGGTCCAAATTTGTTGCAAAACTTTCACGTACGTACTGTGGAAAGTCTCGTCATGGAATTGTGGTTTTGATATGTTTGTGTTAAATGCATGCACACTAGGTGTTATGGACCCTAGTGTTTACCACAAATTTATTCGGAGCGGCATGCAAATTCATGGACATTATTGTTTCTGCAATTTTTTGCACTACCAGTGCAATCTCTCTTGCAGATTTAGTATGAGTTTACACCCTGTCATACAAGGTGATGGCTGAGTATGGGTGTTCATGATTGGCTACTTGAAACTCCAATCTGCTTCCAACCTAGTTGGTTGTCTCCATTCCATATCGAGTATATGGCTAGCTACTCAATGATTGAGTCATAGTTTGTCATCAGTCATGGGCGACTGTCTGTAAGTGGTTGGGGGAAAGCATCTCACTCTTACTGTTGCTATTCATCCCGCGTAGGATGGGTAGCTTACAAGCATTCTATTTGGTACTAAAGGATATGCAAAGTGCATATGTTAGTAAAGCACGCTAAAGGATATGCTAAGTGCATACGTTAGCAAGAAGTGAAACAACTAGATCGGTTACCTTTCTGGTTTGGAGTTTGCTTCATATGATGAAAGGCATGTTACAGCTAGTTCTAGTCTCTTCCTGTTATTCTCAAGTTATCAACCTTAATCATCAGTTTCGATGAGGTTGACTATTGGCAAGAAACCACCGCAAGTCAAGGACTTGGTTGCTGCTGATGAATATGTCAGCATAGTACTTTCATGGAAAGATGATCCGAGGTTATATTGCACATTCCAGTACCTTCAGAAAGTCTGAAACCTGGGTATGCATTTAAACACCTCTTAGTTGTGATAACTCATATAGCATTCTCAAGTGAGTTCTAAATGGAGCCTTCACGCTCTTTTGATTATGAGTCGGTTAACCAAGACGGTTGCACAGGGACAACAATGTAGAAAATCAAGATGTTACTCTTGATTTCATTGAACCTCCCAATGAACCGGGTTCCAATTCAACGAACCATTGGATCCATGAGGGATGCCACGGTGGAAAACATTAGTGTTCTTATGAAGATACCACCACTTGTGTTTTCGAGGACAAAAACGCTTCTCCAAGGGGGGAGTAATGTCATGCCAAGGGTAGGACTAGACAAGCACAGCCCGGGCAATGTGCCGGACACACATGCAGTAAAGGGGTCTATATATGGAAGAGGGCCAGGGGCCTATATATAGGATGGTTGGGAGGTTATTCGCATGTCTGTCTACCCGCTGGTCTAACATCATTGGTTTGGTCTCCGTTGTGCGTTATGGGTAAAATATAGAGAAGAAATAGGTATTCCAGTTGTTCCTTTTAATCAAGAGAACCAACAAGCAGGTCTTCCACAACCTCCTCAGAATCAACCACAAGCATAAGTCGATGTCATTATCATTGATATCCCGATTTATCAGGGACCAGATACTGGATGAGAAACAATAGTTTAGATAGAGGAGTATGAAGAGGAGGAAATTGATTTCAATAATCAAGAGCAGTTGGCACAAGAGATTGATGTGTTGGCTGTAACAAGGTCTAAGGCTAAGGGTCCTATTGACTAGGAGCAACAAAATGGACTAAGAGATCCAGTGCATAAACATGTTCAGAAGAAGTAACAACATGTAGATTTTTTATGGTCTGAACCTCAAGAAAACTCATTTTAGATGCTAAAGAAAATGTTTTCAGTTGCTCCTATATTACAACCTCCTGATTGGGTATTACCACTCTAGGTTTTTGTTGATGCCTCGGATGTAACTAGTGGAGCTGTTTTGATGCAGGAAAAAAAAAACTCCTTCAAGCGGCCATTTCCATGGCCCTTGGGTGGCCTTCGCTTATGGGAAACCTTTAACTCCATATTTGGCATGCATAGTCGACAGCACATTGCTTAGCACCACATCAAGGCAAACATATCGGCCAAAGCACCATGGGTCTACCTTTTTGTTGCAATGTTGTCCATTCCCCATAATCAATACTCTCCAAGATTCAAACTTCTCAATTGAAAGCTTATCACAAAATTGATGTATGTTCATTAAAGCACCACATATAATATACATATAAACCAAGTCAACTCATTTTTTCAATAGCCTAGGCAGCACAATTTATTCCAAAGCACTTCCAAGCACAACATATTTTCCTGGAGTTTTTTTGACCACACCCTTACTCCATGCAGTTTGAATGATGACATTACAAAGAGATACCCCATCTAGAAGTTTGTTTGATTTCGACAAAGCATCACATATGGCATGTTGATAATCAAAACAATCCCAAGATTAACTTGTTTTGCCAAATATCGACTAAAACTTTCTTGAGCACAATCTTGGGTGCTTGAAAATTAATTTTTCCCACTCATAGATGTCTAAGACTGCATAGCAAACCGAATTGGCCATACCTTTAGCATCAAATGCACAATTTAGCACCTACTCTATCTTGTGCTAGATGTTATCACCGAGAACCCTGTCAAGTTGAAATAAATCACTCAAGCACGTATCCCAACTCCGGTCTAAAGATAGCAAACCCGGACCTTGGAAAATACTAAATTGCCAATAACTTTTCCATCCGGACTCCAATCAACAAGCTGTAAAGACAGGCTTGTAGAGAATTCCAAGTACTACAACTTTGGCTAAAAAACTTCATTTCAGCAGCATCACCACAGCTTGGACTCTAGGCATCAACTTCATTTATTGGCCCCAAAACCCGTAATAAGCATACATATCATTCAATCCTGCTATCATATACGATTTTTGCATTAGTGATAAGTTTGGCAAAATTTAGAAATGCTTGAAAATCCTCCTTTTTCATACCTTGCCCGCAAAGTGGCACGACATCCACCCCCTCTAAAACTGCACATCCTCTGACATGTGCCAACCATTATCTAAAACAACAAGCATAAACATAAATGCACCCAAGTAGTGCTCCAATATAAGCATGCTTTGACAACTCACATGAGTGTATACCCATCTAGAATAAAGGAAAATGTAAACCCTATACATCATCTAGAATGTAACATAGCCATGTCATGCCCTCCTGGATCAAACAGAATAATAAGGAATTGCCCCAACAATGAAGTAGTATAATACTCTTCTGACATAGAAAACTACAAGAACCCATAAGGTATACACATTTGTAAGCTTTGCACAGCTTAACATCATACCTTGGGTCCAGTTCCATTCAACCATGTTGCATGTGCTTTAAAACATTTCTGGATCCACCCAGTTTAAGCTTTATGTTGAGAATATAGCACATGTACTCTTTGCAAAACATGGAAACTTGTCCCGAATCAAGAGAAAACATCCAGACAATGTCGATAATTGGGAACAAAATTTTTCGTTTGGAATACACAAGAGAGAAACTCCTTCCTTCTGATGGCAAACACAAGATCCATAACATGATCAGTAATAAGGGGAAAATAATAGAAAGTCCATATCACACATATCCTCTCAAAAAATAGCAAGCATGCTTTGAAAAAATTGGTTGCTTTGCCACCTCGAATGATGATTCGGCTCATTGTCTTCACCCCCTATAGCTTTAGTATTTTGATGTGTGTGCTGGTATCCCATCCCCACACCACCCAATTCAACACATAGAAGCTCAACAACATTCTCTGTATCAATAAACTTTGACATGTCGCTCGTATATATAGACTTGTCTATGCATACTTCATCTACTTGATCATCTTTGAGCATATATGTGCTTGTTGGAAACTCATCCTCTCTATATAACACCTGCACCCCCTCTAAATAGGTATTCCAATCAGAAGAAGCATCACATGTTAGAACAGATGCATGTAAGTCAGTTAGGAAAGCATCTATGATGCCATCCTCATCTTGTTCAGTAATATCTCCATTTGCATGCACTTCTTCCTCAATAAACATAGTCTCTTGCTCTTGTTCATAGGCATCAAATGGTACATCCATGGTATCATGTGCAATTTTCATATCATGACAGGTATCTCCTTTCATAATCAAAGACTCGTCACATACCTGTAGATAGTCCACATGCATAGTGTCCCTCTATGAGCTGATCATGGAACAATCAACATCTTCATTAACAGCTTCACCTAAGTTGCCAATGGCACAAACATTAGCTTTAGGTAACTCTAGAAACTCTACATTACTTTCAATGTATGGCCTTTCAATCTGCACAACATCTCCCAAAGCATCTTGCTCTGCTGCTAATTTAACACAAACTTGTTTCCCAAATTCTTTGTAGTTTGGTGTCTTCTCATTATTGTATTCCATTTGCCCTGCCATATATTCATTACTAGCATGTAAAATTGCTTCTTTAAAATAATTCCAACAATCTGCATATTCCCTGGCAAGATCTTCAAATTGTGTAGTCAAACTTGGAATAAACATCCGCTCAAACCACTTCAACATAAGCTCCTCTAGAACTTCACGTGCTCACATATCCATCTCGTACCATGAGAGGAATCCCAAACACCGAGCAAGCCATTCCGAGCGAACACAAAATCAAGCAGTATCTGGAAAATCACCTTATCAATATCCATGTTGTAAAATTGACGTAGGTCATGATTAAGTAAGAAAGCATCCTTTCGATCATCTATTTATATTCCTCCAACTTCAAATGTGCATTGTCTCCATCATCTATTTTTATAGCCTCCAAACTTTACATGTGCTTCCAAAATGTCAATGGATGCAAAGATGTAGATAACTCTCATAGTGGCAGTTCTAAAGGCAATAGATAGCACATTGTGATTCACATGGAGCATTTCTTTCAGCAAACAAGGGCAAAACCCTACCAAGGTTGTACACATGACCTTCATTTGCTTTGCCTTTTTGGTGGTCCTTTATAATGGTTTTTGTTTACAATAGCCTTCTAATATATAGCATACCTTCATTATGGTTTAGGAAAAACCTTTGTCACAAACATACGCAAATCCCTTCAAGGGAGTATATAAGTGGAAATGTTTGCAAAGTGAGCTATATTTCTAGCTTTTGTTTTTTGCAAAATCTAATCAATTTATTTTGTTTCAAAATCTACTCCTAGTCGGTTGTACTAAATTTCTAAGTAGCTCAAGGCTAAGCTAACACACTTTTTCGAAACACCGGTCCCTCGTGATCAAGAGGATTGCATATATTAATTAAAGAAATAACATTTTTCCCAAATTGAAGCTACTCAAAACCTAAACGCTAATAAATGTTAATACAAGAGTTTCAAGGCATTGCTAGATCGAAGCCTTTGTCGTATAAGTATAGTCGCACAAGGCTTAGTATGAGTTGTTGGCCCTATAAAAGAGGTTTCTATGTCTTTTCTCTATCACATATGGTGGTGGTCACAACTTTCTACTCGAGCATGGTTTGTCGTCTCATGTTCAATACCCCCCTTGATATTGGTGACCACCCTTCCCCTTGTCCAACACTCACCTAGGGTAATGGGGGCAATATAGAATGGGCCTCTATAGTGGGTAAAGTAGACTTTTCACCAGAGCAGGTACATTGTATCTCCAATGCTAGCGTGGCTAGAGGTTGTGGCGATAAGATATGGAATGTGCGATCATGGGTACAAGCCCTGCTGTTCCAATTGTCCATAATACCTCCCTTGATCGTCTTGCTACTGGATCCCATTTTTTATATAGAGGATTTTCTAGATCTACCTGTGTCTCACTGCTCATGGTGCTCATTTTGCTGCATATAGGTGCTACACTCGTAGTTCGTTTGCACCCTTTCAAGCTCAAAACAGTGCAGCAAGCTCTCAGGAATTTGTCATGCAGCTTAGGTGTTCCGCTATTGGGGGTTTTTCCCTAGTGCACCTCATTGGTTAATGAGAATTATTTTCATACTTTTAAAAGTCTTGGTCATGAGGATTGTCCATCTGCCTAATGTGAGTTGGCAACTAGACAACCCTAGTAACATCGTGCAAAACATGGGCTAAAGAGCGGTGGAAAAGCTTGCTCTCTAGTGTTGGGAAAAATGTGACTCGGCTTAATATCATGCCGTTTTTTATTTCAAAAATTAAAGTTGCGGGCAAAACCCCAAAACAATAACCTAATTTTTATAAATTTCCTCTTGACAAAATCAAGGTAAGAAAAATGATTTTTTCCAAACACTCTCTCTCTCTCTCTCTCTCTCTCTCTCTCTCTCTCTCTCTCTCTCGATTTTGCATAAAAACATCAATAAGGTGGAAGATCTACATTCTCTGGACGTGCCCAGCTTTCCCATAGGCTTGTAACCCACTGAGCTTGGCAGTTTTTTGCTCCCTGCTA
Source organism: Adiantum capillus-veneris (assembly GCF_014529385.1). Classification (NCBI taxonomy): domain Eukaryota; kingdom Viridiplantae; phylum Streptophyta; class Polypodiopsida; order Polypodiales; family Pteridaceae; genus Adiantum; species Adiantum capillus-veneris. The sequence goes on along the minus strand of NC_140935.1, from coordinate 54,652,925 downwards.
GACAGGAATTCAAACTCGAAGCCCAGCGTGCTCTCTGCAAACGGCTTCGTTGCACAGGCTGCTGCGATTTGTGACTCCCGTGTAAAAGCCGACCCTACACGCTGCTACAATATTGCAGGGCACTAATTGAGTGATGATCCAACACCTACAAGTACCCGGGTGATTCTCCATGCGCCTGGGAGTGGACGACCCTGCCTATGGGTGCTCCTTCGTGTGTCACGACAGTGGAAGATCAGAACGCCTCCTAATTGGGAGTGGCCGCATGATGTTGCAGGAAGGTCTTTGCGAGGTCAACGGAGGTGAATCATTTCAGCACTTCAAAGTTACAGCTTGGCATCTCTGTAAGATGAGGTGCGCTAGATGTCGTGGACTCGAACGATGCAGTCCCTGAGAGAGACTTTTCTACTGGAAGCATGCTTGTAGCCATCCACGCCGGCGTGGATGGCTACAGGCAATTGATACTCTGAAGACGGGTTTCCAATAAAAACTTGCATGTAGCCATCCGTGCCGGCGTGGATGGCTATAGACAGTTACATTTTATTTTATACCAATTAATAAGTATCACACTTTTAAGGCCCGTGTCACACATATACCATGATGTGTGTGGGTTTGAGTTGACAGTCATTCATTAGTGCGATAGCTTGTCTGTGAGAGGCAAGAAGCAGCCAGTGTAAGTACCCCTTTGCCACAATTGAACTTCAAGTAGCTCAAAAATGCTTGTGGATTTGAACCTTCAACATGGGTGCAGACAATATTGGAGTGCCTTATAGTTGTGCTAGTTCAGTTGGCTACTCAACGAGCATGAAATATGACTACAATACAGATAGTCGCCACTCTTGTGACACAAAGGGCACCCAAGTAACCCATTTTGGCCTTGTTCGGGCTCCTGTGTGTGATGAGACCTAAGTATTATGCTTTAATTGACATCACTCAAATGATAAAACAGATTTATTGAACTTTTAAGTGCATGAATATTTTTTTGTCCTTGACTCCTTTGAGTTGATATTCCAATATAATTTTCTTACTAAGAACACTTTTGCATGCAACAAGAGTGGCAATTTTGTGTACGCAAGTAGTCTTTGTTGTCTTTCATAAGGTGCCCTACAGAAATTCTATCGTCTCTTCATTGCATCAAAAAGGATGAGAGAGCATAGAGAGAGAGAGAGAGGACAAAGTTTTTAAAACTTTTAGAAGACATAACAATAGTGGAAAATATTATTAACACACACCAAAAATTATAAATTACATGACCTGAGTTGACCTAACATGGCGCTCTTTTATCACAAAGAATGGCACGAAGCCATCCAGGTTGCCTTGAATGGCTGCTAGTGCTCTTCACCCAAAAACCAGAGCTAGTGTTCACAATCTCCTTTCTTTGTTACCTTCCATTACCTTTACCCATCCCCCTGTCAGCATACATCATGGCTACAAGCAATAGAAAGAGATTCAGATAGGTTTTTATATTTGTTTCCATGAGATACTAGGCATTGCTTCTCTCAAATTTCAAGATAAAAAAATGTGACATGCTCTCATTTTGTCGTAGAGAGGACACTAGAGAAGGGAAGGAAAATGATAGGACTAGATATGACTCTTCATGGGCATCTTCCACTGCATGTAACATGGTGGCTATTCATTCCAATTTTTCAACTAAAAATCTATTGATGTCCGTTCTCTCCTGTGCATTCTTGTTTCGAAAAGACATAGCTTAATTACAATGAAAACATTACCCTTGCTTTATTTCAAAGATGATGAAGTAGGCTATGGTTTTTCACCATGTTTTTGTTGCCTATCTTGATTGTAACACACAAGGGTGCATCCACACTGGATTTTTTGAATGGATTGTATTGTCATACTCTCTCTCTCTCTCTCTCTCTCTCTCTCTCTCTCTCTCTCTCTCTCTCTCTCTCTCTCTCTCTCTCTCTCTCTCTCTCTCTCTCTCTCTCTCTCTCTCTCTCGATTCTGCATAAAAACATCAATAAGGTGGAAGATCTACATTCTCTGGACGTGCCCAGCTTTCCCATAGGCTTGTAACCCACTGAGCTTGGCAGTTTTTTGCTCCCTGCTAGACAGGAATTCAAACTCGAAGCCCAGCGTGCTCTCTGCAAACGGCTTCGTTGCACAGGCTGCTGCGATTTGTGACTCCCGTGTAAAAGCCGACCCTACACGCTGCTACAATATTGCAGGGCACTAATTGAGTGATGATCCAACACCTACAAGTACCCGGGTGATGCTCCATGCGCCTGGGAGTGGACGACCCTGCCTATGGGTGCTCCTTCGTGTGTCACGACAGTGGAAGATCAGAACGCCTCCTAATTGGGAGTGGCCGCATGATGTTGCAGGAAGGTCTTTGCGAGGTCAACGGAGGTGAAGCATTTCAGCACTTCAAAGTTACAGCTTGGCATCTCTGTAAGATGAGGTGCGCTAGATGTCATGGACTCGAACGATGCAGTCCCTGAGAGAGACTTTTCTACTGGAAGCATGCTTGTAGCCATCCACGCCGGCGTGGATGGCTACAGGCAATTGATACTCTGAAGACGGGTTTCCAATAAAAACTTGCATGTAGCCATCTGTGCCGGCGTGGATGGCTATAGACAGTTACATTTTATTTTATACCAATTAATAAGTATCACACTTTTAAGGCCCGTGTCACACATATACCATGATGTGTGTGGGTTTGAGTTGACAGTCATTCATTAGTGCGATAGCTTGTCTGTGAGAGGCAAGAAGCAGCCAGTGTAAGTACCCCTTTGCCACAATTGAACTTCAAGTAGCTCAAAAATGCTTGTGGATTTGAACCTTCAACATGGGTGCAGACAATATTGGAGTGCCTTATAGCTGTGCTAGTTCAGTTGGCTACTCAACGAGCATGAAATATGACTACAATGCAGATAGTCGCCACTCTTGTGACACAAAGGGCACCCAAGTAACCCATTTTGGCCTTGTTCGGGCTCCTGTGTGTGATGAGACCTAAGTATTATGCTTTAATTGACATCACTCAAATGATAAAACAGATTTATTGAACTTTTAAGTGCATGAATATTTTTTTGTCCTTGACTCCTTTGAGTTGATATTCCAATATAATTTTCTTACTAAGAACACTTTTGCATGCAACAAGAGTGGCAATTTTGTGTACGCAAGTAGTCTTTGTTGTCTTTCATAAGGTGCCCTACAGAAATTCTATCGTCTCTTCATTGCATCAAAAAGGATGAGAGAGCATAGAGAGAGAGAGAGAGAGGACAAAGTTTTTAAAACTTTTAGAAGACATAACAATAGTGGAAAATATTATTAACACACACCAAAAATTATAAATTACATGACCTGAGTTGACCTAACATGGCGCTCTTTTATCACAAAGAATGGCACGTAGCCATCCAGGTTGCCTTGAATGGCTGCTAGTGCTCTTCACCCAAAAACCAGAGCTAGTGTTCACAATCTCCTTTCTTTGTTACCTTCCATTACCTTTACCCATCCCCCTGTCAGCATACATCATGGCTACAAGCAATAGAAAGAGATTCAGATAGGTTTTTATATTTGTTTCCATGAGATACTAGGCATTGCTTCTCTCAAATTTCAAGATAAAAAAATGTGACATGCTCTCATTTTGTCGTAGAGAGGACACTAGAGAAGGGAAGGAAAATGATAGGACTAGATATGACTCTTCATGGGCATCTTCCACTGCATGTAACATGGTGGCTATTCATTCCAATTTTTCAACTAAAAATCTATTGATGTCCGTTCTCTCCTGTGCATTCTTGTTTCGAAAAGACATAGCTTAATTACAATGAAAACATTACCCTTGCTTTATTTCAAAGATGATGAAGTAGGCTATGGTTTTTCACCATGTTTTTGTTGCCTATCTTGATTGTAACACACAAGGGTGCATACACACTGGATTTTTTGAATGGATTGTATTGTCATACTCTCTCTCTCTCTCTCTCTCTCTCTCTCTCTCTCTCTCTCTCTCTCTCTCTCTCTCTCTCTCTCTCTCTCTCTCTCTCTCTCTCTCTCTCTCTCTCTCTCTCTCTTATAGATTGCTCGCTCGGTTATTTCCTTGCTCGGAAATATTTGCTCGCCATATGGTAAAACTCGTAACATGATAGGTATCCCATAACACTCAAACATATTTCACTTGGCATACACAGTGAGAGTTGGATGTGCAAAACAGACCCGGTGGTCTCTACACCAAGACTATGCATGATGGCCTCGTCATGGAAGGTACACAATAGGGGCACCACCTAGCTTGGAATGTAGCTAGGATGCATGGTAGGGGGGTTGGCACATAGTACAAGTAAGATGTGAGAGAAAGAGAGAGAGGGAGAGAAAGATATCATTAGAGATTCATCAACATAGGCTTCATAGACACCATACAGACCTTAACAAGGGGAATTACACATAATCAACATCTCACAAACTTATATGTGCATGGTAACACAAACCTCTTTGCCATTAAGAAACCAAAATGAATGAACATAGCCAATACTAAGCCATAGTAGAACTATGTGTGTGTAGAGGTGCATAAATAAGGATGTACATATGAGAGTGTGAGTTCTAGAGCTTGATTGTGTGTGTGAACAGATAGGCTCCACCATTTTCTCCATATCTCCCAAACCCTAACTTCAAAAATTATAAAAAAATATAGGAATAGAAAGAGAAATTGAATGCCTACAACTTTTCTATTGAAAACGTTTTCCAATTCGGAATGAAATAAATAGAGAAAAATCCCATAAAAATAAGTGTCCATCTTTTCCCTTCCAAAAGTCTTCAAAGGGTCCCCTCTTGACTTCATGTGCAAGCTTTGTTTTCACAAGTGAATTATGACTCAATTTGATAACATTTTGTTGAATCCAACTCCATAATGCATAAGATTCTCCTCACTTTTACTATTGACTCTTATTGCTCACCTGTAATGACCGGTAGGTAGTGACCGTTAAGTAGAATCAACATCCAGTGATTTTTTTTTTCATAGGTTTTGTTTCTATCTCTCCTTATTTCCAAGATCAAAATGTGTCGGAACCATAGCTATGTACAAATAAATACATAGTTTGTTTTTGTGATATACATGCATCGATTCCTTTCTCCTCCATGAAGCCTTGAATCCTTGCCATCAAGTACATACCAAGAGAGAGGTGGACGAAAAAATTGAAAAGCGCCCTCATTAGCCCTTCCCCTAAACCTAGAGGCATTCATGTCTCTGGTCCATACTTGATTGTTCCTGAGGTGAGGTGGAGGAGTCTCCCTCCTTAGGAATATCCATCATAGGTGCGTGATCAAACCTCAAAAAGTACTGCTTCATCCTCCATCCATCGACACGTGTTTTGTGGATCCTACCATCAATCGGTAATTACCATTTTTGTAGCGCTTTCTAATGACAAGTGGCCCCTCCCATGGGGGTGAAAACTTCTTATCATTTCTAGTGTCATACCTTTTCTCATACCTTTGGACCAACATACCTTTCTTGATACCTTTTGCCTTAAGTCCCTTATTGAAGATAAGTCAACATTGCTATGCCTGTGTTGCATAATAGTTGACAGCATCTTCTCTATCTATTTGAAGCCTCTCTAGAGCAAGAATTTGGTTGTGAAGATGATCATCAGGGTGTTCCATATACCTAGCTAGCACCCTGAGACTAGCCAATTGTACTTCAATGGATAAAATGGCCTCCTTACCATACACCAAGTGATATGGTGTGAACCCAAGGGATGTGCAAAATAAAGTGAGATAAGCCAAAAGTGCAGCCATAAGATGCTTGTCCCAATCACTTTTATGATTGCTTACTTCTTAAGTGATGATCTTGTAAATCATACCATTTTCCTTTTCCACCAAACCGTTGCATTGTGGGTAGTAGGGGGTTGAGTGTACTCGTCAGATACTCAGCTTCTCCATCAGCTCTCCTACTAGGTATCCTCTAAAACCTGGTCCCTTATCAAAAATTATTTCGAGAGGAGTTCCAAAATAGCAACAAATGTTTTCAACTATAAACTTGGTCACTTCCATAGCTATAATCGGGTGGTAGCAACTGCTTCAACCCACCTAGTCATGTAGTCCATACCCATGATGATATAAAATTTACTTGATTGTCTCCTTGGCAAAGGACCAATGGCATCAATTTCCCATTTCTCAAATGGTCCATAAGGGATAATAGGATTTTGTGGCTCGTATGTGAGTCTCCTATCACCAGCCTTCTTCTGACACTTTTGCATCTTTTGCACCAGCGATGCAAATCTCTCTATAAACTAGGCCATGCAAACCCGGCTTGTCGAACCTTCCTACTAATGATTTCAAGTGCAAAGTTCCCTCCACAAACACCATCATCGCAACTTGAAATGATTTTGGTGATCTCTCTAGAGAGAGGTACACACCTAAGAATTTGATCCTTACCCTTGCAATAGAGGTCTTGATAAGGCGGAATTTTGTTGCCTTATCTTTACGACACTCTCCCATGTCCAGGAAACTCATGATGTCATGCATAGTGTTGCTACCTTGGAAGAGAGGTAGCGTCAACTTGATAGCACCCACCACTAGAACATCTTGTAGTTTCTATTGAGCTAGAGCATCTGCTTCTTGATTTTTTTCTCAAAGGACATGATGTAATTTTCCATCTTGAAACTTCCCTAAAAGTTTCCTAACTTACTGCAAATGGCCTAGCAAGCTATGCTTTTACAAGCCCAAGTTCCTTGTATTTGCTTTACTAAAAGCATGGCATCACCAATTACATTTATTCTTTGAATACCTTGTGTCACACACCACTCCAACTCAAGACATAAGGTTGCATATTTTGCCTCATTGTTGGAGTGGGAATCCAAGATATACCCAATGGAGAATACATTTTCCCTTTGTTCATTGAAGACAACAATGCACACTCTAGCTTTTTCCACTATCCTCTTATAGGATCCATCAAAGAAAATAGAGTGAGGCCTCTCCAACTTAGGGAGTTACAGCATAGGTGTTACTTCTTTGTCACTTGTCTTGATCTTCACCTTCTTCTCATAGTAGCAATGAGTGTGAATGCCTCCTAGACTAGTGTGAGGTCCCCACCCCGTCGTCTCAAACAACGGATCTGATGGTAAACCTGGTGGCCACTAGATCTATAGCGGAAGAAAACAAAGTGATTCAGGGTTCATCTAGCGAACGATATCTCATCAGAAAGTGAGTCGAGTTCGAGCCTACTAGCAACAAGATCTAGCTCCACCTCGCGGGGAAAGCGTGCTTAGCCTATCTAGCGATCCTAAGACCCACCTTCCAAGAGGAGAGAAATCCCGAGTGCCTTTTTCCCCATGTTTCAGAAACACGTACACTTGAGACTTCGCCGCTCTAGGGGTAATGAGTAATACTAGTGTCAATTTAAACACTATGGGGACAGAGAGTTCCCGACCAATCGGGACCACCCTTCTCATAGGCGTTGGCAACCTGAGCCAAGCCCCCACTTTCCACCCCCACACTCACACTTCCTTGTGTGTCCTAATTACTACCACGTTGGTTGTTCAACATAAAAATTCCTTAATTAGATTCCGAATCACAATGTTCGTTAAGACAGCCCTTCAACCAATATTTCAAAGCGGCACCGAGAGAGAGTTCTAGTAAAAATTCTACTCAAACTTATTCATTAGAATTCCAATGTTCTCGAGTTACAACATCCCCCCTCCAGCGAGAGTTTACTCCTCCCGTTGTCGCCTAGCTGCCCATACAACTAGGTATGTCCACCGCATAGAAACCATGACATGGACATTCCCACTGCTTAACCAGCAGACGTGGGTTCCCACCGCTTAACCAACAGACGTGGGTATCCACTGCTTAACCAGCACACGTGGATTGAAGAGCCCTTAACCAGGAACTCTGCCCCCTGTGATCAGGAGGGGGTTCGGACTAGTACCAACATTGGAAATAGAAATGAACATGCCGAGATAAATTTTTCCTAGCAGACATTCTTTTCTATTTCAAACAATATATCCATCAACCATTCTTTCCTACTTAGAATTCAATATACAATTGAATTCAAATACCAAGGTTTTCGTCGGATTTCTTCAACATATTTAGGGATATGTTCTTTCCTAACTTATCATATGCAATGTTAAATTAAACAACTTGAATGAAAATGTGACCTCCATTTCCTCGTCAATGGCCCGTGAGATGGCCGGTACTTGGTCGCCCATGGGAGTTTTTCCTTTCCCATTCACGTTGCTTGTTCCCGCCTCGCGGTCGTGGGCACCACCGAAGCGAGTTCTCTTTACCGGGGCCATTTTATACTCACTACTTAAATGATAAACTTGGAGAAAAGAGCTAATGTCCGAGAGCATCATAACAATCCAAATGATAGATTAGAATCATTGAACAATCCCTCTTACACAAGAGGGTTAGATTTTTTCTTCGAGACATAGTAATTTTATGGATAATACTTTACTTGTCCTATGGGTACCGGCTCTAAAGTTAATCTCTTGGCTTAGATAATTAATAATTTCAGAATTTTACTAATTAAATTACTTAGAGAGAGAATTAGACAAGTTCAATCTCATTCCTAATGCAATTAGAAAGATGCAGAATCACCGTATGCATAGGTGAGAGAAAAAATTCCCTTCTTAGTGGCTTAATGCCGGATTAATTTTCCCTTAATTACATCTCAATCCATGAATGATTTAAATCTAACTTAGTTACACAAAGATTACATGGTAACAAAATGAACTTTGACCAAATCTACATCATTACTGCCTTGACAATTAATTACTATGCTGCCTAGAGAGAGGTTTCTCTTCTAATCATGAATTAACCTATAATTAGGAGAGATTAATGGCTGCACAATTAGCTATTGGGTGATGATTATGTAATAGAATATTGATATGGTGAAATTTGAGAGAAGCTATTGAGAATTATAGCTAGAATTAAGCATAGTAGATGAGGAATTAAGAGAATGATGAAGAGATTTGCAGAAAAGCATCAAATAATTCAATATTACCATGATTAGGGTTGGAATCCTCTCAATTTTCTGATCCAAATGAGTTATCAAGACGAGAATCTGGCAGTACTTCCCTCCTTTGCTTCTCCTCCAAAAGCTGTGTGTGCCGGCAGCACTTCCCCAAGGTGTGTGTGTGTGTGTGTGTGTGTGTGTGTGTGTGTGTGTGTGTGTGTGTGTGTGTGTGTGTGTCTGAGCACACTCTTAAATAGGCTCCTTCAAGCTGAAAATCGATCAATCTTGCTATTTGCATGTGAATGAGCACTCAGTTAATGCATGGCAAGTCTAGTTTCCTATGTACCAAGTGTCCAGTTAGATAGTCTAACTAGCTCTCACACTCACTCTCAAGCTTGGAAACTCTCCTACAACTCCCACAAGACAAGAGGGCGCCCCCTAGCTGCTAAAGCTCGCTCTAAGTGGCTTGGAACCTGTTCCCACACAGCCTCGGGCCCCGTTGCCTCCCCGCACAACTTTAGGAAAAATTGGTTTTAGGCTAAAACGGCCCATACGAGTCGGAATTTAATGCCGTAAAATGCTATACTAAGCTCTAACTAAGGTGTATCTGTCCGAGTACCTGCTATGTTTAGAAGCCCCCCCGGAGTCCGAAAATGCAGTTTTTTCCAGTTCGGGGTACGGGTGTAGTTTTTCGAGATGATCAAAACTAAACAGGTCGGGTGACCAAAAACTTACTATTTTTGGAAAATTCCACAAAAATTATTTTAATTCACTTTTGGAAGCTTTATAAGATTTTAAACATCATGGCACTGACAGAATTTGAAAAACTGCTAAAAATAGTAACTTTTTCCATTATGTTTATTCCAGGGTACAATGGTGCTCTTTTTGGTCGAGGTCAGAGACCTTACAACTAGCTCTTGTGGAGCTCTCATCTTGCATTGTGTAATCAAACTCTTTCAACCTTGTGAGACATTTGGAAATCTTAAATAAACATCCATTTGTTGCATTACATGAGGAAATACTTCTTCCATTGTTAAGATTATGACTCGTCTAGACAATAAATAAGAGAAAACTTTGGTGGTAGAAAACATTAATGCAAGCACCATGTGCTCCACTATCGTGTATCCCTTATTTGATGGAGTCATTATGAAACTAGAGAAGTAGATAAGACTCATGAAAGAATTTTGAGGATCCTTTTGCATCAATACTTCCCCAAGTGTGTCATTGCCCAAACTAAGGTTTACATAGAACGGCTCGTCCCACTTTGGAGGTGCAATGGCGGAAGTGAGGCTATAATTTGTTTTACCTCATTAAACTGATGTTCATTTTCTTCACTCCAAGTAAAAATCTCTTGATAGATAACTTGTTGTAAAGGGAGAACCACTTGAGAGAGCAGGTGAATGAACCTACTCAAATACCTCACCTTTTGAAGAAAAGAGACAAACTGCTTTATTGTCATGGGAGAGGACAAAGCCACTAAGGCTTGAACCTTGCTTGAGTCAGCTTCAATGCCCTTGGCAGAGATCACATGGCCAGAAAGAGTAACGTTACTTTCTTCAATGTGGGATTTCTCCACGTTGAGTTGGCCACCCAAAGCTTGCAGCCTAGTCAGACCTTCATAGACTTTTGCCAGATGAAGAGAGCGGGAACTACAGATACAAAAGTCATCAATAAAATCATGGATTGATTTTCCAAATAATGGTTGAAAAACAAATGTCACATAGCGCTAAAAAGTGGCTGGAGCATTTGTGAGACCAAAAGGTGTAACTCAGTAAGTAAAACATCCCCATGGTGTGATGAAGGTTGTTTGCTTTTGATCTTCTTCAGTGATGCTAATTTGGAGGTATCATGAGTAGCCATCACATATCGTGTAACACTCATGCCCTGCTATCTCATTGAGAATTTCATCTTGGAAAGGAAGAGGAAAATGGTCCCTCTTTGTGAATGCATTAAGGGGCTTTTAATCAACACAAACCCTCCTCTTACCATTATTCTTTGGTGTGACTATCACTAGAAACATCCACTCCGAGTCTTCAATAGGATAGTGAAACTTGCTACTAGCAATTTCCTTACCTCCTCGAGCAAGGCCTCTTGTTGAGTTACTCCTAGCTACCTGGGCTTTTCCACTACATGTTTACTTACCTCTTTGAGCTTAATGTGATGCTGAACTACTGTGATGCCAATGATTTTATCATATTCATCAATGAAAAATATGGTAAAATTACGTAGCATCAAAATATAATCTTCACGCTCCATTCCACACAACTCACTAGAGAGCATTTAATGTAGCTTACTTTCTTCTACTAAAGTTTGGTGTCTCCCCTTGGTTTGATGATGATGCATCAGGTTGATCCATCTTCTTATGGTCCTTGAGAATGACCCCCATCACCTTGATTCTACTCTCACTTTCTTCAGTCATTTTTACTCCTACTCTTGAAAGTGGTTGAAGAGTCACTACTAGAAAACTCATCCTCAAAGGTTTCTAGATCCATGTCATGTTGCCGACCTGTCTTCATGTCATAAAGTATTGGCTTTCCTTTGGGATCCTTCATCTAGATTATGCCGGTGTCCAGTCTTGCTTAGCTCTCATAGCCATAAGACAAGGCCTCCCTAGAATGATAGGATAGCCTGCTTCTTTGTGTGGCATGACAAAGATGTCCACATCCACCTCAGTGTTAAACGCCTTCAACCTAACTACATTCATAACACCAACACATTGAACTTTTACATTATTTGACATTTTGGCTCAGCATGGTGCTGGCCTACTCACCTCTAAACCCAAACGGTGCATCCTTTTTTCACTCATGACACATATTTGTGCACCACCATCAATGTAGATATTAGAGATGTGTTTCCCTTTGATGTGAGCATCCATCACTAGAAGTATGTCATCTAGATTCCTCCCAAAGATAGCCCCAACTATCTTTGGCTTTGGTCATCTTGTGCTAACCATCTTTGTCCACTGTCTCCTCACCTAGGTGCTAGGTGGAGGAACTAGGGCCAGGTGATTTTTGGGCCCTGCACACAGAAACATCTTTAACCAAATCATATGGTTTAGAACATTCACCCCAAGAGAAATCTACAATGTCAATTTTGCATCGTGACTTGGATGGCTTTTTGCTAGATTCCCCTTTAGTTTTCATCTTTTCTTCTTTTTGGGAAGATTCGCCATGTCTAACATGCTTTACCCCCATGGAATCTACCCCTTTAATCTTGGTATTACCTTTTGTCACTCCCTTGATATCCTTGTCCAGTTTCTCCTTTACCTTACCTTCAAGACTGATGACACTTACTGCCTCGTTGCCAACTGGTGTGGGGGTAAAGGTGGAACGAGAGGTTGTGGTGGTGGTGGTGGATGTGATTAAATGGGTGGTTGTAGGATTTTCACATGTGGTGCCCTCGATGGTGGTGGTCTTCCTCTCGGTCATGAAATCTAGTTTTGTCTTGTTCCTCTATTGAAATTATGCCTCCTTGAGTGCGGGCAGTAGTACATGCCATGTCCATCTTTCCCACAATTGTAGAAGTGGTATTCTTGGTTTTTCCTTCATTGTCCTCTTCTTTGCTCTTGATTGAGGTTGTGTGCATTCCCTTGTTGCACCAAATGCACAGATAGATTCTCCAGTTGAGTAGCTGGGTTGCTTCATACATTCCAAAGATTTATTCACGCATATTATTTGCTGCCATGTCAACTTTTTTCAAAATAACGTTTTACTGCTTACATATCGATCAAAAGCCTAACAAATGATCAAATATCCATCGATAGGCTTCCGATCTATAATATGTATCGATCGATATGGTTTCGATCAATATTTTAGTAGTATATAAAGCCCAAATTTGCGTGTTTTAACTACAATTCCCTTCACCAAAGTGTCAGGTTACCTCCGACATAGAAAGGTTGAGTAGTCAACTTAAAAAATCTTTGATTTTTAAAGAAAAGATTACTTTTAATGTTTATATATTAAAAATAAAATATATATATAGGTTTAACTATATATTTTAGTATAAATAAATTACTCTAAGCAGTAGAGACTATACTTTTAGCTCTACTTGTTTTAGAATGGATAAATAAATGCTCGTACGCATTAGAGGCTACTTTTTTAGCTATAGTGCGAATGTATAATTCTAAACATTAGAAGCTATACTCTTAGCTCTATTTGTTTTAGAATAGATACTAAAAGTGATATTTGATGGTTAAAATGTATATAGCTATAATATGTGCATAGATGTAGTGTTCATTCATACATTTTGGAACATATATACATACATGTAGGGTCTTTTGGTTGTATGAACAAGTGTTCTTACCTCCATATAGACATAGAATAGGTCCTTGTAAGCTATCCTTGGAATATAATCTCTAGTCAAACATGGACTTGAACTTGGTGCATCAATCAAGGCTTGAAGTCTTCCCTCTTCTTCTCTCTCCATCAAGAATGTTGAATAAATCCCGAAGGGTTTGTCAAGTAAGATGTGTTCTACTTTGATATTTTTTTTATTTTTGTTGTTTTCTTTTTCATCTCTAATCCAACATATATCTCTAATTTCATCTCCCTCTCTAACCAAACATATCTCTCTCGCTCTAGAAATTCATTCTCTCTACACATCCTAGGTTCCCCTTGCTACAGGTTCATCTCTCCCCGTAGTATTCTTATTACCTACGGGCAAGAATAGGGCGTGGGAGGGAAACATCTCATCTCTTTACTTCTCTCATATCTACATTTCTCACATACTATCCTAGATGAATAATCCAAATGATGTGAATTTCTATCATTTTCACTATGTGCAATCTATTAGATTCACGTATCGATTAGTCGTAAAATACACTTTCAACAATGTATAGTGTTTATCTTTGGCCCAAAAAGGCTCAATAAATACTTCTTTCACCGGACCGTGAATTTCTATCGCTTCCACTCTGTGCGATCTATTAGAATCAATGTATGGGTTAGCCATAAAATACACTTTCAACAACGTATAGTGTTTCTCTTTGGCCTAGAAAGACTCAATGAAATACTTCTTTCACCGGACCCCATCATACTGCCCCTTATAGACTATAAATTTTCTTTTGACGTAAGTGTAACTATCTTTCTATGAACCAAGAGGATTTGTATACACAATTAATCTCAATGACTAGACAAAACATATATATTATGGTAAGCACAAAACTACAATTCCAAAAAACAATTCATAGCCTATTTGGTCAGCAAAGATTGAACGCCATTAACTCATCTATTAACCCTTTCATATTACCCATGATACGATGTGACCATAGCCTTGATGTTTTCATCTTTGTGTTGTTCTGATATTCTCTTTTGTGTTCTTTCTTTGTGTGTGTGAGTGCAAGATAGAAAGAGTGGGACTTCTTTGATTGCACTTCCTTCCAAATCCTAGACTTCATGGCATCTATGGTTTAACTCCTTCATATGGTTTTTGGAGTTCTCTCACAAACTCTCACAGCCAAAAACCCAGTGCTTTCCTAGAAAGACCGCAAATTTGTTGATAGTGGGTTTAACCATTATGGAAAAATACTCAAAAATTACATGGCTTGGATGTGTAACACACACCCTAAATTTACTCCTAAAGGATATGGGAAGATTGTCATTCATAAAGTAGGTTCTTATTGATGCCAATCACATAGTCAAGTTTATACGGCTCTTCTACGCATGGTCTCTTTCCCTGTTGCTTCATGCTTGTGTACAGGACCTCTACTTCCTTCATGCGGTCCATGAAGCTAGACTTCCCTTTAATTTGCTTGTCAAGGGTTTCTACAACTCTGCAAACTTGTCCTATGATTCGACTTACGTCATGGCCGAACTAACCACCTGTAAGGATTTCAATCCCACCTGAAGCACCACAAAATTTTGCAACTAGTGCTACATATGTAGTACTACATAACTCATCCAAAAATGATTTGTATGAGGACTCTTGCAAGAATTCCTGGAGGCAATCACTTCGTAATCCATAAAGATGAGTGCATACAAATTATTCGACATATTTGCGCTCAACTTTCATTATCTTGCTTGTATACCCATGATGTGCGGAGAAGCTAAAACAAAAAAACAAAAAACAAAACTTCTCATCAGTATAAGTGACATGTAATACAACACATTATAGTCATCCTTTGCAACACAACCATGAAGCAATCACCCTAAACCCTAAACCACAGGTCCACATGAATATAATTTATGATTAGCATACACAAGAATGTTCACACAATTATGCATGATGTTAATTATGATTTTTCATATCATAAACAAATATGTTATGATTTTTCGAATAAAAAACCTCGCATCTATGAGATGTTATCAATAGGAATGTGACGAAGTCATACAAATACGCATTATTTTATAAATTAAAAAGATTAATGTAAAGTGTGGTGTCACGTTTGTATCCCTCTCGTTGTAAGGATCTAAGAAATTTCTAAGCACTACACGTAGGGGTTTTATTCCCGTTGTAAGAGCAAAGGATGAACATTTGATCCAGACGCCAAGAACGATTACACTATAAAAATCAGTAGCTCATCAGATAATGGTTTTTTTTTCACAGATCGTGTTTGAGAGAAACTCCTCCCATTGTAAGAACCAAAGATCGTGACACAAGGAGTACTTTAAAGATTACACTTTTCTCATTATATAGATCTACAATGTAGATCTACGAATCATGTGGTCCATGAATTTACATATATTGAAAAGTGTATAGCTTAAAGAATCACTAGATAAATAATGTATTCACACAGTTCGTGTCTAGCAGTAACTTCTTCCGTTGTAAGAACCAAGGCTCAGATGCAGGAAGAAGTATAATTTTTTGTAAGCTCACATTTTACTGGAGCTTATTTTACCTAAAGCATCGTACAAAGTAGGAGTGTCGTGAGACATATCAGACAAATGCACATGCTATCTAATGGTCTCCTAAAACACCATACAAAGTATGAGTGCCAACAAGCATATCAAAACAATGTACGGTGTTATCTAAAGTCCTAAAACATTGACTCAAGTAAGAGTGCTGCAAAGCATATCAGAACAAGAGTCAATGTTTTCTTTTTTTTTGAAAAATTACTATGAAAGTAAGATATAAAATCAGACAAGCCATAGTAATTTCTATATCCTAAATTTTGAATTGTTATGTGACTAAGAGGGCCCGAAGACGTATCAAAGACACATACAGTAATATAATCACGTGAAAATAAATTTAAATTATTTTTTATAAAAACCAAATGTGAAGAGAAAAGATGCTTACCAGTACGCGAAGCTAACTTGCTCAAGAGTATGAGGTAGAGTGTGAGCTATAAACAACTAGAGAGCTCCACAACCAAAATCGATTAAAAACGTATCGAACAGTGACGTGCGTCTTTTTTATATAAATCTAGCATATTGATCGATAGAGTATCGACCGACAGACTATCGATCGATATATTATCGATCAAAAAACTATCAATCAATAGATTATAAATTATTCAAAAATATGAGGTATTATACGATAATATGTGAATAATGATAATTTATTCAATATAAATTGTATTATTCGATCGAATGAATGCAGCTCAGCTGAGTAGTGATATGGCTCAATAGGTCTTATTGCTCTTTTGAAGCCTCTTGTGGTTGGCTCCTCTACATGGTTGTTGCAATTAAGAGGGTTAGTTGAACTGACCTTGATTCCTTTGACTCGTTGACTCTTTCTTGCATTCCAAGCTTCTTGTCTTTAAGGCGGGCTACTTCCACTACCAACTCATATGTTGCAAGGAATCTCCCCTTCACATTCTCTCTAAGAGGGGACCACAAGCCAACAATGGAATAGTCTTTCTTCAAGAAATTAGGTGCTCCTTCACCTTCCTCCATTGAGGCAACCCATCACTCCCACAAATCCAAACACTTGGATTCGTAAGTGGCATACTCTAGCAAACCTCCCTACTTTAACTTTGTCAGCAGTTGTTGTAACTTTCATAAGGTTGTGCCTCCACCAAACCTCTTCACGAATGTAGCATGTAGTAATTCCAATACATCCTTGGTAGCTTGGGGGAAAGCATTGTACCAAGACTTGGCCTCTACTTTCATCAGTAGAGGAAAGAATCATAGCCATGAGGCATCTTGATCGTTGTTGGAAGCCACACAAGCGATTTCAAAGTTATCGAAAAAATTAGTGGTGATGTCTTTTCCCTTCTTGCATTGAACATGGGAAAAGAGGCACTTGCCATGGTAGTAAATCAATGAGAAGACCATCACAAACTTTTTTTTTTGTTTTTGTTTGGAATGACTTAGTGGTTCATAAAGTTTTATACATGGGTGGAAAACTTGATGAGGAGCTAAAAAGAGCAAAAGGCTAGAATAGAATAAGGATGCTTACACAAAAGAGTGGTAGAAATCAAGAATGGGCAGGATGATGGGACGTGGGGATTTAAGGATTTCATCCAACAGCTCTGGTCAAAATACGAAAACAATATTTTGTTGGTAGAATATGTTCTTATCAACGTACACACATTTACGTGTATGTGTTTCAACAAGTAAAAAAGTAAAAACTTGTGGCCTATTGTGATTATCCATGTTGGGTGTAGGGCAAGGCTTTGACCACTAGAGTTGCATACCTTAAGTGTCGACAAGGTGACACCTTCACCACAGGTCTCTACCTCTTGTTCAACTCCACAAAATCCTCCATCTGGGTTTAAAATAGACTGGGTGAGTCTACCTCAAATGGCTTTCCATTTTGCATGCGACAACGACGCTTGGGTGGTCGTACTTCACTTGAACTCTCTATGCTTAGAGAGAGTGTAGGCCTACTTACTTCCACCAAATGCTTTAGGCTTTGTGGCTTGGAATTTATGGTTGATGTAGTTGAATATTCTTCTCTGACCATTGAGAGAAAACACTTGGTGCTACACAAAATTTTTCTAATATGAGAGTGTTGATGTGGTTCTCAAAAGAAAAACTCACCGTTCTTTCTTCACCTCCTTTGTTGCCATTCATTGAAAGAATTCTTTGGTTGGAAACAGTGATGACATTTTGTAGCCCTCCCTCTGAATGCTCTTGATTCTCAATTAGCACGAGAAATGTGAGATGGGGAGCTTACCTCTTGGATATCGATGATGCTACAACCTGGCAATAGCACTTTGATGCACGCCTTGAGTGCTTCTACAGTATCTGCTTCTTCAGTCCTCAAATTTGAAAACTCTTGTAGACACTCTTCCATGATTGATGGCATGCATCGCTACTCTTTCCTAGCAGAAGGTATTTGAAAAGCCCTCCTCACTGGGGGCACCAAATGAGAGGCGGAAGCACAAAACAGACCCTGTGGCCTCATCATGGGAGGTACACAATAGGGGCACCACTTAGCTTGGAATGTGGCTAGTGTAATGTACCCTACATTTGTCAATAAAAATACTTCATTTACTTTGCAAATATTTGAGGCTTTCATTTTATAAAGTCAAAAAGCATTCAAATGGAACGATCAGATCAAAAATTGGAGTTTAGAACTATTAATTAGAACCCTTATTCACTTCAAAACTATAGGTGGATGGAAAGCTTAAGTCTCAAGATTGTATCTAAAGATAAGAGTTGACTCTTTTGGAAAGAGAAAGTAATTTTAGGAAAGGAGGAGTAATTTTAGAGGAGAAGGAGTAAGAGGAGTACTTTTAGGAAAGAAAGAGAGGAGGAGATTAGTTTAGAGGTCTTGGCTTAGAAGCCAAGCTTCCTTTAAAATTGGAGAACTGAACTCGTGCATCGGAATCCGTGTCAAAAAAAAAAAAATTATAGAGGGCCGCGAACGTACGTGAACTTATCCCTCTATTCTTAGTTGGCCTTGAGAGCCTATATAAAGACCCCTCTCCCTTTACTTTGAAGACACAGACACATACTCTCAGAAGCGGAAGCTCTCTTGCCTTGACGTCGGACTTATCTTCTCTCCCTCAACCTCTCTCCCTCAAGCTCTTACCTTCAAACCATCTCAATCTCCAAGTCTTTCTCTACCATCGTCGTGTTACCCTTGGAATGTTGGAGTTCTCTTCTCTCTTTCCCTCTTCTCTACATCTACACGATTGTCCTGAAGCAAGTTACTTGAAGCTTGAAGGATGCTCATATCGCTCCATCTCCAAGGAAGGTTCAAAAGAAGATATCATCTACTCCAAACATTGTTGAAGCGGATGTATTGGTCCCGGGAGAAGTCGAAGCCGTCCAACCTCAAACAAGGGAGGTAATCAAACATGTCGCTAATCCGGTAAGGTGAATTTATAATTCTGCATTTCTATTCATGATGAATTGGGAAGTTAAGCATAGGGAACCCCTTAAACTATCCGAGAAACGTGATTCTATCACAAGAAACAAGCATATGTTTTAATAGATTAGTGAAATTATCACTGTTTGTTAAATTGTTATTGCTTAACAAATTGTTATTGTTTGAAAAGTGGATTCTGATTGATATGATGAATTGGTTGACCATGTTTGAAGAATCATTTAAAGAGAAGAATTGTTAAAAGAATATCGTTTGTTCCTCGCGGGTAGCGAGATGATTCCGAGGTTAACGGAGATTAAGCTGAGGTTATCAACTCTTTTTTGTTCCTCGCGGTTAGTGGGATGCCTTGCGGGTAGCGGGATGCCTCGCGGTTAGCAAGATGCCCCGCGGTTAGCGAGATGGGAAGGTTGCGCAATTCGTAGTTAGCGTAAATCCTTTGCAAAGGCTCTGTTGGTTAGACAAAGGAAGTCCGCGGGTAGCGGCAAGCTCATGAGAAATTGGAAAAGTTTATTTTGGTCAATAATAGGGATGTATTCATTACGCCTTGTTTGAATTGTTTTGGTATTGTTTGAAGGGCTGTATAAAAGAACCTATGATTGGAATTAATTAAGGAACATTGTTTTTATATGTAAAACAGTGTGGTAAAAAGTGTGAGTGCGGGGTGGAAAGTGGGGGGTGGTTCAAGTTGCCAGTCAAGGATGGGTGGTCTCAATTAGTCGAGAAACTCTTCACTCCCTCTTATTAAGAGAAGTGAAATTAGAGACTTATTGTGCCAAGAATTGAGATGTCCCAAATTTACATGACACTAGATTACTGTTTAGTTTAGACTAGGTCTCATATCATATTTATGGTTTATGGATGGCGGCCGTGCCTGTTAAACATGGGGAAAAAGGCATTTTTTATGGATTCTAAATATGTCAATGGGATTTCATCTTTATGTTAGAAAATAGCTTCATTAGAATCCTAGATTTATCGACCTGGCTTGTGGCATATGACCCTTATAACCACGTAAACGGTGGATAGAGGACTTCCTCTCTTCTATTGCTCGTATCTCTTCTTTGTGGAAACAGAGCAGGGTGTCGTCAATGGAAAAGGAGAATAAAGAAAGGCCATCTATCAAAGTCGCCCCAATCTTCTCGGGGTTGGGGACCTCATAGCTAGGATGCATGGTAGGGGGGTTGACTAAGGTAGTGTGTAAAAGAAATTAGGGTTCTCAACCTCAATTGTTGAGACCACTCTTTGGTGAGATCTCATGAGGTGTGTGGCTATGGAGGTCTTGAGCTTCTTGTTCATGTGACTTGATTAACACTAATCAATGCTTATTTCTCTTTCACTATCCTTGTGCATACATCTTATGATTGCTAATGATGATCTGATGACTTAGATCATAACTAATTAGTGGTTAATCTCGCTCTAATCTTTTGTGATTTCCCTCTATTCTTTGTGTGTGATTGTAGGTTTGATTGGAGTGCGGATGCTCAATGGATCTATGTGTATCTGCGTGTGATTAATGTGCTACATGATATGATTAGTGGTGTTCCCGTCTTTGCAATCATTAGTGTGTGTGATTGGGTTGACTTGAGGTGAAAAGAAGTGGATGTGGAGATTGCCAGACATCATGGCTTAGCTCCTCCATAAGCCGAGAAGCCCACTTCATAGATTTTCCATTCATGTTTTTATGATTAGCTCACTAATTAATGAGTGTTTCCATGCCCTAGCTGGGTAGCTCATCCCTCCAAATTGACAAGTATTGTTGTCCATTGGAGCTATGCTATAATGGAACCCCCAACAAGTACTCTATGAGATCCTGGTGAAGCTCCAAAGGACGTGGAAAGTCCTAAAAGCTTCCATAATGAAGCAATTTCTTGCAAGTGATGTCGGAGACAAAGTTCTTACCAAATGGCAAAGTTTGAAGTTGTATCCCTATGAGTCTATCCACAAGTATGTGGAAAAGTTTTGGAATTTTCATCTCAAAGCCACTGTCTACAAAAGGATAGACTTTGGAGAACAAAAACAACAGTTTTGTGTTGTGCTATCTAAAGACATGGCCGAACATTTCAATTCTCAAAGGCCTAGGACCATCTCTGTGGTTATACATATACTATGGTTGCTTCACAAATCAATTTTCAACAAGCGGCTAAAATCCTAAGAGTAATTTTAAGCCCATGGAAACTAAAGACCAAAATGAGACTACAGAGAAGAACAATGATCAAAACTCCTTGAAGGGAAACTTAAGCAACAACAACAAAAAAGCTAAGGAGAAAGGAGTCTACATGGGTAAGAATAGACTCTCCCCTTAAGAGCTAGAGTTTTTTTGCAAAGACAACATGTGTTTCATGTGCGGGGAGCAAGGACACGGCTATCGCACTTTCCCTCAAAGAAATGCATGCCATGAGCCACCTAGAGCTTCTATGGGTGAAACTCCAAAAGGGCATGCTCATTGTGAAGGATATCCCTTTTTCTATGCTTGGGGAAAGGTGAGGAAACATGATTCCAATATCCTTTTTGACCCTGGCTCAACTCACTACTTTATATCAACGAAGTTGGCTACCAAGTTAGACATAAGAGATTTTGAGATGGGAGACATTGTAACTGTTGATGGGGATTTCAAGGGACAAAACGCATCTGTTACTTTATTGATTGGGAAATTGATGCTTCATGTCCAAAGCTACGTCGACAAAGAGGACTTTTTCATATCCCCTCTCTAGCATGACGTTGTTATCCTAGGGGCACCATGGTCCAATCGCATGGCTGCCGATATGAAGGTCCCTAAAAAGAGATTATATTTCAAGTACAGGGAAAAAAATATGTACATAGATGCTCATGAGTCAAGTAACACCATAATCCGTGTGAATACGTCTATTTTTTATAAGTCAATCAAAAGCTCAATTTTGGCGTACATGATTTTGGTCAAGGAATCTCTAAATAATCTCAATGTTTTACTAGATAAAAATGACCGCAATCAAGAGGAATTAGAGTTGTCTATTTTCTTAAGTACATTCCAAGATGTTTTTATTGAGGATATCCCTAGAGGGTTACCTCCAAAAATAGGGGATGGTGATCATGCAATAGAGATTCTACCAGGAAGCTCACTACCTAATAAACCTCCTTATCGAGTTTCACAAGCTCACCAAGAGATCATGAGGCAAGTCCATGAGCTGGTAGAAAAATGGATGGTGAGGCCTATCTCTTCACCAAGTTTTCTCACCAGTCGTCTTAGTCTAAAAGAAAGACAACACATATCGTATGTGTGTAGACTATAGAACACTAAATAGATTTCCCATGCCACGGGTAGAAGATCTATTGGATAAATTACAAGGGTATACTTACTTTAATATAATTGACCTTGAAAGTGGCTATCATTAGATAAGGGTAGTCAATGAAGATATCATAAAGACCGCTTTTTGCACGACATTTGGTCTTTGTGAATATCTTGTCATTCCTGTTTGGCCTGACAAATGCTCCGGCCACATTCAGCCACTTAATGGAGAAAATATCTAGTCCCTCTCGCAAATTTACTGGATTATTCTTTGATGACATCATCATAGGCTATTCCCATTCTCTCAAGGAGCATAAGCAACATCTCCAGGTAATCCTTCAAGCTCTAAGAGAGAGAATAAATGTTTCATTAATTAAAAGAAAAGTGATTTTTTCCTACAAGAGATTCAATACTTAGGTCACATTATCTCTCAAGATGGCATCCAAATGGATCAATCAAAGATAGATGTAATAAAAGGATGGCCTAATCCAAGGAATCTACACAAGCTACAAAGCTTTATGGGTATGTGTGCATGCTTTAGATACTTCATAGAGAAAGACCATTACATGACTTAACAAAAAGACCATACATGACTTAATAAAAAATAACATTAGTAGGTATACATAGATTGCACAAGAGCAAAATGATTTTGACAAGCTCAAAGAGAAGATTATCTCTTTCAAAGACCATTACATGACTTAACAAAAAATAGAATTAGTAGGTATACATAGATTGCAAAAGAGAAAAATACTTTTGACAAGCTCAAAGAGAAGATTATCTCTCAACCTCTGCTTACACTGTCGGATCTCTCAAACCCATTTGAGGTTCAATGTGATGCTTATGGGAATTTCCTTGGAGCATTTTTGCTTCAAGAAGGAATGACGATGAGCGAGTGTTGGGCATATACAAAAAGGAGATATTAGCTATTTTACATCCCCTAGACTCATGGAAGCACTACCTTTTGGGGACTCCATTCATCCTATGAATGGATCACCAAAGCCTCAAGTACTTCATGACGCAAACCAAGATCTTTGACAAACAAATGAGGTGGGAAAGTTTTCTTATGCAATTTTATTTTCATATTGCTTACATTGCCAACAAGCACAATTGAGTGGTCGGTGCACTATCACGACAACCAAGAGTAAATGTGGTGTCAATAGAAACTCACAATGATCTATCTTCTATGATAGATAAGTATGCTACTAATCCCAATTTCAAGGATGTAATTTCAGCCATTGCATTAGGAAAGAAGAGGAACCATTCACCTTGCAGGATGTTTATCTTCTCTATGAAAATAGGCTATGCATTACTAATTCAATCCGTGAGAAAGTAATGTATGAATCCCATTTCCCTCCCTATGCACGGCATAGAGGGATTCAACCTACTCTTTAAGGAGTTGAGACCTGCTATTGGACTACCACAAAAGTAGATGTACAAGAATATTTTTTAAAATGCATGGTATGCCAAAAGACGAAGTATGATAGAGGAAAGCAACCTAGATTTCTTTAGCCATTTTTAATTCCTAATTCACCATGGGAGAGCATATCCATGGATTTTATCTTTGGATTGCTCAAGTCTATCCATGCAAATACAAGAAAATGGACAATAGCCAAAAGGTTTAGCAAACTAGTTAGCGAACCAACACACTTTATACCTATCAAGAAGACTATTAAGTCACATCAAATGGAAACCATCGTCATATCTTATATTTTCAAGTACCATGGCTTACCAACATCCATAGTGTTGGATAGAGATCCTAGAATAACCAGTAAATTCTTGAAGGGTCTATTTGAGAACCTAGGCACAAGGTTAAATTTATCCTCGGTGTATCACCCACAAACAGATGGCCAAAGTGAGATAGCTAACCCTACGATTCTAAATGTTCTAAAATCCTATGTTATGGAATTGGATCAACGCTCACTATGGGAGAATTACCTACCCCTCGTAGAATATGCGTACATAGTATTGTACATACTTCTATGGGAAAGGCACCTTTCAAGGTCATAGAGGGAAGATCTAAAAGTCCTTTGCTACTTGAAGTACATGGGAAGATCTTCACTGCTGCTGATGAGTATAGCCGAGATCTACAAGAATCTTTTTAAAAGATTAAAGAGGCTATATCCATCTCATAGCAAAGGTAAAAGGCTACTGCTAACAAGCATTGAGGATCCTTTGCCTTTAAGGAAAATGATTTGGTCTTGCTAAAGTTTCCCAAGGTTTGTCTGAGGCTACGAGACACCAGATGTATTATGCTAAGCTAGCAAAAATATACTATGGCCCTTTTCAAATTCTTAAGCCAATCAATGAGATGGTTTACCAATAAAATTTCCCAACCATTGGCTCATACACAATGCTTTTCATGCGAGCCTACTTAAGACTTACAAAGGAGAGCACCGAGAGAAGCAATAATTGAGGACCCTCTAGAGATTGAGGATAAAGAAGATGTTATCCATCCCAAATCCATCCTTCAACATGAAGACAAGGTACTAAGACATGGAAAGATTATTCGATGGTATCTTACTAAATTCAAGAATTGTCCTTTTGAAGATGTTGGATGATTGCAAGGAACACAACTTAAGGATAATATGAACCTTGTCAATGCTTACAATGATACAATAGAGTAAGCAAATGTAAATGCCTTTTAAATAAACAATATTTTTGTCTTATAATAATTTCTCTCTTTCTTTGTGCACAAATTTAAGAAGTTTGCATGCTTAGAATCATGTTTCTGGTGACGACGTCTCCCAAACACCAAGTAGAATTTGTCACTCTACTTTGGAAGTATGGTATGGACTAAAGAGAAGACATGCTTGCGATAGCTGATTCTTTTAAGCACCAAATGGATTAGTCATCCATTCTGAAATGATGTCATAGGGTAGAAATGGATCCTTTATCCACTAGCAAACCATGGATTGACGACTAGGCTTTACCTTCTCTACCTCATAGTCGAGGACGACTATGATTTTAAGAGAGAGGTAATGTCATAAAACCTAATATCTAATTATCCCAAATGATTTTCTCATGCTAAACTGATCATTTAATATGGTAAGATAAAAGGGAGCAAGAGTGAGAATATTAATATGTGATGTTAGATCTATTCTCAACAAGGGACAGAGAGGAGAGATAAAGATTATTTAAAAAAGGGTCCACATGGAGAGAGGTCTACCAAAGACCAATGTGCACTTAATGGATCATTAAAAGATCTTGGGTTACACTTCATTAAATCCTCCAAATGTTAGTGTTAAAATCCATTAGGACTAGAATATCCAAAGCGGGTTTTGCAGACTTCACTGAACGAATGTGGAGAGTAGTAGTGCGCTTCACAAACAACACAATCAATGCATGAGCCTGAACGTCTTTTACATTACAATGAGCTTGCTTAGCTATAGGAAAAATAGATCTGGTAGCATCAATCCTGCCACAAAAACCTTCAACATTGCCTACATCCTTAGAACCAAGACGTACATCAATGCCCTGCACAAAGTTTCAAACGTCCTCTGACACAAGGACATTTTGCATCATGTAAGGCCAGATAGGGTTATGTCCTCATCCAATCTGTCCTCAACAGAAAACGTCTTGAATATATCTGGGTTGTTGTCAGTCATGGCGGTGAATGTTGAACCTGATGTGAAAATTGCCCAAAATGAGGCGAAAAAAAGCGGGAACAACACGTGTTATAAAGCACAAATTGTAGTAGATTATATCGGACCTATTATGGACACTGACAAAAATTATGCACAAAGTGATGAAATAGCTTGTACAATACATAGCCTATAGTGGAAACCGAGACCAAAATAAGCCCAAATAAAAAATATGTGCAGACTTGTGTTGAAGCTGCTGGCGACTAAGCCCGAGAGGACGTAACCTGCTCTAATACCAGTTGTTGGAATTAGGGTTGCAGGAAAACGCGCGCAACTTGGAGAAGATGAAGTAATCTCAAGGCACACAACAAAGAGTGTATTACTTAGTGTGCAATGGAAAGATAGATAGCCCTAGAATGATGGGCATATAAACAATGCATGAGGGAAAAATCCTCCTAGTGAGGGAAAAATTGCCCCGATGGTCCTAAGTGTGTTCACACACATCACTACCACATGTATATGGTAACACGACCAATTAAGAGAAAGCTCTCATTTTTCACACACACACTCACACTTCATTGTGTGTTCAGTAAGAACTCTATCTCCTTCTCCAAGATTGAGAAGTAGAGAGCCTATGCCAGCACCTCTTGTCTATGGAATGAAAATCCAAGCAAGAGGCAAGCTTCAATGGAATGCTCATCTTCTCTACCTTCTTCATTACTATGCTAAGCTAAGATCTAAGAGTAATCTATGGTAAGGAGAATACTTCTTTCTCGTATGTTACATCTTCTTCCTCCTCACTTTCCTCACTACCTGCCATCTCTCTTCACCTTTGAAGGTGTTTGAGGTCTTGGGATTGGGACCAAGGACATGTTTATGCTATTGCAAGTAAGTTTGATTGTTGTTTTGGGTATAATATTGGTGCATGAAGCTTTCCACCTTCATGGCACAAACAAGGTCTCAAGGAACATGAAGAAAGTATTGTACCACGTCTCTCTTTATGGGAGAACATATAATTCAAAAGCCTTTTTGGAGGGGGACTGGCTCCAAGTATAATTGGTCCTCAATTGTTGTCAATTTCTCTAATTCTCTCTCTTTTACAAGTATTGTTCATGCCAAGCTGACACATGCCTGTAGATAGTCCACATGCATAGTGTCCCTCTGTGAGTTGATCATGGAACAATCAACATCTCATTAACACTTCACCTGAGTTGCTAATGGAGCAACCATTACCTTTAGGTAACTCTACAAAATCTGCATTACTTCCAATTTTTGGCCCTTCAGTTTGTGCAACATCTCTCAAAGCATCTTGCTCTGCTGCTAATTTAACACAAACTTGTTTCCAAAATTCTTCGTAGGTTGGTGCCTGCTCGTCATCATAGTCCATTTCCCTTTCCATATATTCATTACGAGCATGTAAAATTGATTCTTTAAAATACTCCCAACAATCTTCATATTCCCTCACAAGATCTTGAAATTATGTAGTTAAACTTGGGATAACCAACCATTCAAACGACTTCACAACAAGATCCTCTGGAAATTCACGTGTTTGCATCTCCATCTAGTAACATGAGAGGTATCCCATCGGATCATAACACTCGAACATATTGCACTCAGCATACACAGCATCCAACACCACAACCACAACATTGTCTAGCTTCTTTTGCTTTGATGCTTGTACGCTTTCCTGGTTTAAAATTACTTCAATCATCTGTATTAACTTTTAAAAATCCAATGTAGTTTGTACCTCTTCAGAGAAGTATGTCAAGATTATTTTTTAAAGTTTTCGTAAAACCTCATGTAGTCCTCGCTATGGCTCCATTTTCTCTCTCTCACCCCGGTCGGTTCGCATCGACTTCACAAAAAATATCGAAGAGCGCAGATCTCAAGGGTTGACCCAAAAAGCATCGGTCTTCTAGCTGTGAGAGAGTAGAGAGAGATAGGGGCAACAAGATTGAGACAACAAGAAATTATCACACAAATGCGACCCAACCTTGCTTTCGTTCAATTTCCCATTTCATGTACAAAGTATGGTCGAGCTTGACCCTTGATATTCATCAAAACTCTAGCATAAAACCCTGGGTAATGATAGAATCTTGAGCAATGGCACCCATACATGTTGATTTCCTGTTGCTCGACCCTCGAATCGATCATAAGGTCGGTTCTTGCCCACTGCATGCTCAAGACATCATTGACAGCATACACATGAACCCGCAAATGATCAGAGGTTGGTCCTAATCCAAGATTTAGAATCCACCCTTTGTACCAGCGCTCGCCCAAATCCTTCCTTGTTGACATACCCTCATGTAATCTCATCCTAAAACAGATCCCCTTGTCATGCCTCAAATAACCTTGAGGTCCATCATTCATCATCTTCTTCTTGTGTGTCTCTTATCTTTGCTTCACCTACATCACAATGCACCACAATACTCCACAATGTGTTTTTGTGTGTAGAAGAGGGCCCCTTTTATAGGCCAAAAGGGTTTCCCTCTCTCATGAGAGGTAGTCATTGATAAATCACTTCTGTTATGTACATAATAGTGGTTATATTCATGGAATTTTATATATAAAGAGGTTTTTACATGCATTTGGAATGTAAATAATGCAAGTAAAAAGTGTGGTCACTCTCATCCCACCCGGGAAGTTTGGCACATGTGGTAACTATCTATTTGTGGTGCATGATCTGCGGTGATGCCTTCACCACCCTAGAAGTGGTAAAAAATGGTATGTAAGAATATGGCAATGATTTATTTGGTATCAAAGACCAGCCTACAAAATTTGGTGGATTTCAGAGTCCGTTTGGTATTTTCCTACAAAAATTACGTATCATGGGTAAAAACTAGCCAAAACTGGGCCCAAAAAAGTCAAGAAATGGTCAAAAATTGGTGTAAAAAGACTGAAATTTGACACATCACTCACGGTGTGATGATGATTTGTCTGAGGGATAACTTTTGGAGTAAAATATCATTACTTTCACCTCTCTGTATGTGGGAGGAAGTAGGGTTCTTACATGTGGTCTAGTGTAGTCTCGTCGCGTTATTGAGTGTGTGTGGAGGAGTGAATGAGAGCTTTTTATCTTCAATTTTTCACTTGATAGAGTCTATGGAAGTTTTTAGGTTTCCATGGATGTATGTGTAATACGAATAATTGAGAGAAGAAGGTGTGTCTTTTTGCAAGACTTTGTGACCCTATATGGGTGCCATTAGGGTTGAGGCTACTCTAAAGAGTCCAATAGAGTGGAGTTTGGTGAAGCTTTTACAATGGTTTGAGAGACCCCTTTTGTGTTTGGTGTTTTTGAGTTTTTGATGGGTTTTCTTTGTATTTTTGAGTCACCATCAAGTGTGATTTCAAGAGTTGATCAACTCGACTCACCTTGTAGTGTCTGTGGGAAGACAAAAAAATTACCGGTTGTGGACCCAGAATATGAAGAACAAGGAGTGACGTATACACATTTTTGGTGTTGAAGGGAAATTCATGATGGTGATGTCATTCAAACAATCATTTTCTTAAGGTATCAAGGATGCAGAGGATTGGCTTGCTTCTTATGAGTTTGATTTGACATGTTTATGCTGTGCATTTCCAAGTGAGACGCAAAATATTTTAGGCATCAATCTGGTGATCAGAGGTAATGCAAGAGAATGGTTTGAGGCTTGTCACATGATGACAAACTAAATTGGCATAGGTTTAAGATATTCTTTTTGAAGCGGTTCAAGAAGGTGATCCCTCACCAAGATGCATGGAAACGGGTCACTAGTTTGTTTACGAGTCTGATGCACGTTTTTGGTCAATATTTGATGATGATGATTCAACAGTTTGGAAATATGCTCTATTGTATGTGGAAGTCATGACGAAGAAGGAGTTATATTCCTCTTTTACAAATAAGCAAACAATACAGGTATTCACGAGTCTATTGTGATCGGTCCTTAAGATGAAATTGCAAGAGAGAGAGCCCAAACCCATGTGTGAAGCATTGAAAATAGTACAGAAAGAGAGAAAGTTTTGTGTTGCTACATGCATGAAGTGCCCTTTGTCAGTACCTGGGATGGATAGTGTGGATGACCTTTATGTGCATAAATTCATGATTGCAAATACTCATATTGTCAAGGATAATAGCTTGGATATAGGTGTGGATACTCATATGTGCAAAGTCAATGAAAATGAAGTATGTGAAGCAACTTTGGAGATTATAAACATGCCTATGGTGCAAAATGGCAAGGACATAGTAGATGAATGCAAAAGTTTGAGCACTAGCATGGGAAGTGAAGATGATGAGAGTGAAATTGACAAGGATAAGGCAACCTATGATGGTGACACATCTGATGCTTGTGAGAGTTGGTGCATTGATGTATGCGATGAAGACATAGAGTCACTAGATCCATTTGAAGGATATGGTAGCCTTGCACAAAGAGCAATGAGTTTGTGCAATAGCACGGGAAGTGAAGATGATAAGAGTGAAATTGACAAGGATAAGGCAACCTATGATGGTGACACATCTGATGCTTGTGAGAGTTGGTGCACTGATGTATGTGATGAAGACATAGAGTTACTAGATCCATTAAGGATATAGTAGCCTTGCACAAAGAGCAAAGTATATTTTGGGAAGGTGCTTTGCAGCAGCAACAGGGCATGGATGCTTGCATTAATGATGAGATGATGGGCTATGGTTGTGCGGTTTCTACATTATGTGAGAATGACATAGAAAAGAGTGATGCTATGCTGGCTAATTTGACCTTGGGTCCATGTGCTTTATCAAAGCTAGGGGTTAGGCAACCCTCTAGTGGTTGCAATGCAAAGGTATTGGGTCATGAAGGTGATAGGGATAAGATCTATGTATGCAAGGATTTGATGCTAGTTCTGAGGAAAGCTTTTCCATGCATGGGAACCCCCCCATATATTTTTTCCCTTTAATCAAAATATTTCCCATTATATAAGTTACTTTTGATTTTTTCTTCCTTTTTCACAAACGTTTTAGCCTTTATTAAATAAATAATACTTATGCTAATCAATCACGATGTAGCATAATAAGTAAGCTTTCTTTGTTGATCTCTCTTTTGACCTTAAAAAATATTATATATATATATTCTAGTATTTTCTAATATATTTTTTTTTATGTATGTATATTATTCCACTCTACCAAATATTTTATTCACTAGTTTTCATTTTCAAACCTCAACCCCACTTTCAAATTTCAATAATACCTCCATCTAGATGATTTCCAATCTTTTCAACACTCTAGGTCATGTTTTCATACACATGAAGGAGCTTACACTTGAAGGCAAGAGAGAAGTCCACTCAAAGGGGACCACCAAAAGACTTTTGCAGCCACAAATAATACATTATTTGGCTGAATTTTTTAAGTAAAGAAGAACCCCGAATCTGAAGGAGCGTTCAACATGAAAGATGTAGCTCGTGATCTCAACTTTTAGCTCAATTTTTTTCAGAATTTTTGGAGTTATGAACACGGAGATATGATTTTTTGTAGTGGACCCCAGTTTTCTCGTGTAATGGTGACACAGGCCATCCCACTTTTCTTCCTTCTAGAATGGCTATGGTTCTACAAGTCTTCAAGCATGATTACAAGAGACAAGGCTCTTTTAATGAGGTCTTGGCTAGTCTAGAGTAATTCTATCACCATTTTTGGAGGATCCATCCTCATCAACAAATATCCACCTTCGACAACCTCTCTTATAATTTTTTTACCTCTCTCTTCTCTCCCTAATAAGCTTATGTCTATCCAAAGCTAGACTATTGTAAATGATTTCCTATCCTCTACATCCTACCCACATTCTCGTTTTTTTCTCTCTCTATTGACTCTGGTATTTTAAATAATGAGGAGACAAGATGGGAGCCACAGTCACATGCACCCCATTTTCCTAGTCACCGAAGTGGGACACTCACCTCAAATAGAAATATTGCTAAATCCTTCCCTCCTTCCCTATATAAGGAGGCCATGAGAGCTCACTTGGGGAGAGAGAACACACACACACACACACACCTATCCATACACACTCTTGTGCTACATGCTTGTAGCATGAACCCTAATCACATAATCACAACACCATCATCATCACCATCACCATGCACAAAAGATGAGCACCACACCTCCACACCACTTGTAATTAAGGGTTGAAGGCACAATTTCAAGAAGAAGAAGGGTGGACACACTCATGATATTCCTCGCCATCAACTCCCATCTCTCCATTATGCCTCCTACGATCTTGTTCCCTTCTCATTTTCCTGCCATACGCTACCTATTGTATTCATCTTTTGCAAGCAATCAACACACTCCATCTTGGTGCCATACCTTGTGTCGCTTTGGATACATCTCATTGTGAGTATGGTATATGCTTGTTCCTTGCCATTTTTTTTCTGCTTATGTTAAGGTGTGCGGATTTGCCACCACACACACACACACACTCTCCCTCTCATATTGCTATCATCTTGCTACTTCCATCTTAAGCTGTGCGGATTCGCCACCTTTTGTATGATAAGTGAGCATACTTGCATGTATCCCTGACCTCGTTATCTTCCTTACTACATGAACGCGTAGCGAGCCCATTCTCACTCACTCACCACTCCTCTCACCTTATTCTCCGACCACCCCATTCCACATTTGGGCGTGGATCTCAAAATTGTTTTCCATGGCATGCTTCATTGTGTATATGTATGCGTCCTAGCCGCATATCTTGCTAGGTGGTGCCCCTATTGTGTATCCCCCATGATGAGGCCATTGTGCATAGTCTTGGTGTAGAGGCCACCGGGTCTATTTTTTTTCACTTCCGCCTCTCATTTGGTGCCCCCACGGAGGAGGGCTCTTGAAACCCTTCAGTTTACAAGAGTGAAAACCCTAAACTATTGTGAATGGATGAATGAGTATGAAGGATTTTCTAACTGGACGACAGAAGAAGAAGAGCTCCAAGCACAACTAGAAGAACTCCGCATCTCCATCGAAGCTCGAGTGCCAGGCGTAACGGTAATCGACTTGAAGTGGGAAAGTCAACCAGCACGCCAAACCCAGTGGATATACATAGGCCAAGTGCCAAGAAGAAGAAGGAGAAGGTGGAAACCATGTCCGCAACCTACAAGCAACCAACAACAACAAAATGGAAGGATCTCTGCACAATAGAGAATCAACACTATTCTACTTTGAGAATCGGGTAACTCAAGTCACCGAGATAATTATCATAGTCAGTTTTCAAGTCGCACCTGATGCTGCAGCACAGATAACGGAAACATTGGCTCACACTCTCACTAGAGAAACTAGGGATCTACTGACTTTGTTTCAGGAAAGAACACCACCCTCTCCTACAAGCTTGGACAGTGACTAAGCACCTCTAAGCTTCACATGAATCAGTACAACCTACCTCAAGACAGATCACACATACCAACACGTGTACACTCAATCAAGGTGATATTGGACTTGAAGATTCACTACCAGCACGTCATTGACACCATGCCGGGTGGGGAGCGGTTTTTTGAGGTTCTGGCATCAGATCAGCCATTTGTTTTACCTTTGGTACAAGGCAATGTATCGTTTGAAGTTTTAATCTATGTCCTAGTATAATAGGGTATACACGCCTCCTTGTAAAGAAAAAAAAAAATTGCAAGTTAAGAAGTGTGTTTTTCTAGCTCTCTCTCAGTAATCATGGCAAGTGTAGCATTTCCAACCTTTACTGGTAAGGTGGGCGAGGATGCTGCAGACTTTCTAGACAGCTTGGAAATAGCATGTGTCATCTCTGCAAGAGATGATGATGCTTCACGCTTGCGCATCTTCCCACTTCTAATGAAGGTGGAGGCAAGATCATGGTACAATGCCTTGGCACAAGAAACCAAGGAACGGTGGGACTTATTAAGGGCAGCCTTTGTCAAACGTTTTGGAGAGGGCACAACATCAGAGAAACTATGGCAATTGTTGACAGAGTTGAAGCAGGGCAGTATGCTGCAATACGCATCATATGAGTCAAAGTTTGTAGATTTATGGGGGTGATGGGTTGCATCGCTAAGAGAGGATGAGGGGGCACCTGATTTCCTAAAGAAGGATCGGTTTGTGGCTGGGTTATGGCCAACTCTTAAAGAGAAGGTGAAGGGAAGGTTTCCTGCTACGTATGAGCTAGCAGTTGAAGTGGCCCGCCTTAAAGACAAGAAGTTGCGCCTACAAGCCAGGAATATCAATGGAGAGGAAGCCGTTAGGACCCCACCACCTCTAGCACCACCTACAACAGTCGCCCAGAGGATTCAACCACAAGAACCAATTGAAGATCAGCAAGACCTGCTCAACCGAATCACCAATCAACTTGAGAATCTCTCAGTCCATTTGATACAACAAGGGCATGCACACAATCGCAACCAAGAGCAAGGGAGAGGACAACGAAGGCAAAACCAAGAATACCACTGCTACAATTGTGGGGAGGATGGTCATGGCATGTACTACTGTACACAACCAAGGAGGCAGAATTTCAACAGAGGAGCCAGACAAAACCAGGTTTCACCACCAAGAGCAAGACCACCACCACCGAGGGCACCACGACAAGCACCACCCGTGCAAATCTTACAACCACCGATTCAACCACAACCACCACCACCACCACCACAACTTCTCATTCCACCCTTACCCCCACCACCAGTTGGCAATCAAACAGTAAGCGTCATCAGTCTTGAAGGTAAGGGAAAGGAGAAAGTGGAGGAGGATAAGACCAAGGTTAAAGGAGTAGATGCCATTGGGGTAAAACGCGCTAGGCATGGTGAATCTTCTCAAAAGGAAGAAAAGATGAAGAATAAAGGGGAATCTAGCAAAAAGCCGTCCAAGTCACGACGTAAAATTGACATTGTAGATTTCTCTTTGGGTGAATGTTCTAAACCATATGATTTGGTTCAAGATGTTTCTGTGCAGGGCCCAAAAATCACCTGGCCCCAGTTACTCCACCTAGCACCTAGGGTGAGGAGACAATGGACAAAGATGGTTAACACGAGGCGACCAAAGCCAAAGATAGCTGGGGCTATCTCTGGGAGGAATCTAGATGACATACTACCAGTGATGGATGCTTACATCAAAGGGCAACACATCTCCAATATCTACATCAATGGTGGCGCACAAATATGCATCATGAGTGAAAAAATGATGCACCGTTTGGGTTTAGAGGTGAGTCGGCCGGCACCATGCCGAGCCAAAATGGCAAATAATTTAAAAGTTCAATGTGTTGGTGTCATAAATGCAGTTAGGATAAAGGCATTCAACACCGAGGTAGATGTGGACATCTTTGTCATGCCACACAAAGGGGAGGGCTATCCTATCATTCTAGGGAGGCCTTGGCTTATGGCTATGAGAGCTAAGCAGGACTGGGACACCGGCATAATCCAGATGAAGGATGCAAAAGGAAGGCCAATACTTTACGACATGAAGATAGGTCAACAATGCGACATGGATCTAGAAACCTCCGAGGATGAGTTTTCTAGTGGTGAATCTTCAACCGCTTCAGAGGAGGAGTCAACAGTGAGTGAAGAAAGTGATAGTAGCATTGAGGTGATGGGGATCATTCTCAAGGACCCTAAGAAGATGGAGCAACCTGATGCCTCATCATCAAGCCAAGGGGAGACACTAGGTATACAACCTCAGGTAGAAGCAAGTAAGCTACATCAAATGCTCTCTAGTGAGTTGTGTGGGAAGGAGCGTGAAGATTATATTTTGATGCTAAGTAATTTTACCACATTGTTCATTGATGAATATAATAAAATCACTGGCATCACAGTAGTTCAACATCACATTAAGCTCAAGGAGGGAAGTAAACCTGTAGTGCAGAAGCTCAGGAGGCTAGGAGTAATTCAACAAGACGCCCTACTCAAAGAGGTGAGGAAATTGCTAGAAGCCGGTTTTATCTATCTTGTTGAAGACTCAGAGTGGGTTTCTCCAGTGGTAGTCACACCAAAGAAGAATGGTAAGTGGAGGGTTTGTGTTGATTACAAGCCTCTTAATGCAGCCACAAAGAGGGACCATTTTCCTCTTCCTTTTCAAGACGAAATACTCAATGAGGTAGCAGGACATGAGCGCTACACGGTATGTGATGGCTACTCAGGCTACTTCCAAATTAGCATCGCTGAAGAAGATCAAAAGAAGACAACCTTCATCACACCATGGGGATGTTTTGCTTACAAAGTTATGCCTTTTGGTCTCACTAATGCTCCAGCCACTTTTCAGCGATATGTGACATTTGTTTTTCAACCATACTTTGGAAAATCAATCCGTGTTTTTATTGATGACTTTTGCATTTATAGCTCTCGCTCTCTTCATTTGGAGAAAGTTTATGAAGGTCTAGCTACGCTACAAGCTTTGGGTGGCCAACTCAATGTGGAGAAATGCCACATTGGTGAAAGCAAGGTTATTCTTCTTGGCCATGTGATCTCGGCCAACGGCATTGAAGCTGACCCAAGCAAGGTTCAAGCCTTGGTGGCTTTGACCTCTCCCACCACAACAAAGAAATTGGTCTCTTTTCTTCAAAAGGTGAGGTATTTGAGTAGGTTCATTCACTTGCTCTCCCAAGTGGTTCTCCCTTTACAACAAGTTACCCATCAAGAGATCTTCACTTGGAGTGAAGAAAATGAACAACAATTCAATGAGGTAAAACAAATTCTAGCTTCACTTCCCACCATAGCACCTCCAAAGTGGGACGAGCCATTTTATGTAAACCCTAGTGTTGGCAATGACACACTTGGGGCTGTATTGATGCAAAAGGATCCTCAAACTTCTTTCATGCGTCCTATCTACTTCTCTAGTCGAATGATGACCCCATCAGAAAAGGGATACACGGCAGTGTAGCACATGGTGCTTGCATTAATGTTTGCTACCACCAAATTTCGCTCTTATTTATTGTCTAGACCATTCATAATCTTAACAATGGAAGAAGTATTTCCTTATGTAATGCAGCACATGGATGTTTCTTCTAGGATTTCCAAATGGCTCACAAGGCTACAAGAGTTTGACTACACAATGCAAATGGAAAACTCCACAAGGGCCAGTCTAGGAGGTATTCTCACTCATCGCCACTATGAAAAGAAGCTAAAGATAAAGCCAAATGATCAAGATATTACACCTGTGCTGGAAGTCCCTAAGGTAGAGGAGGCTCACTCTCTTTTCTTTGATGGAGCCTACAAGAGGAAAGTGGACAAAGCTGCAGCAGGCATTGTCATCTTCAACGAGCAAGGGGACAAGGTTTTCTCCATTGGGAATCTCTTGGATTCTCACTCTAACAATGAGGCAGAATATGCAGCTTTAACTCTTGGGTTAGAGTGGTGTGTGACACAGGGCATTCAACGGTTAAATGTATTTGGTGATGCCATGCTTTTAATAAAACAAATACAAGGAACTTGGTCTTGTAAAAATCATATCTTGCTAGGCCATTTGCGCAAAGTCAAGGAACTTTTAGGGAAATTTCAAGTTGTACAATTACATCATGTCCCTCGAGCAGAAAATCAAGAAGCAGATGCTCTAGCTAGAGAGAAGTTGCAAGATGTTTCAGTGGTGGGTGCTATCAAGTTGAAGCTGCCTCTCTTCCAAGGTAGAGATGTTATGCCTGACATCATGAGTTTCTTGGACACAGGAGAGTGTCCTAAGGATCTTACTAAGGGCCAAAAGCAGTGGCTTGTGCGCAAGGCAACAAAATACCACCTTATCAATGACGACCTCTACTGCAAGGGTAAGGATCAAATTCTTAGGCGTGTACCTCTCTCTAGAGAGATCACTGAAATCATTTTAAGTTTCCATGATGGTGTTTGCGGAGGACACTTTGCACTTGACATCACTAGTAGAAAGATTCTACAAGCCGGGTTTGTATGGCCTAGTCTACATAGGGATGTGCATCATTGGTGTAAAACATGAAAGGAATGTCAAAAGGCAAGGGATAGGAGGCTCACATATGAGCCACAGACTCCTATAATCTCATATGGACCATTTGAGAAATGGGGAATTGATGCTATCGGGCCTTTCACAAGGAGCCAATCAGGTAAATTTTATATCATCATGGGTGTGGACTACATGACCAGGTGGGCTGAAGCAGTTGCCACCACCCGGATTACAGCTAAGGAAGTGGCTAAGTTCGTATTTGAAAACATTTGTTGCCGTTTTGGCACTCCTCTTGAAATAATTTCTGACAGGGGACCAGGTTTTAGAGGAGACCTTGTAGGAGAGCTAATGGAGAAGTTAGGTATCTCACGACGACACTCAACTCCCTACTACCCACAATGCAATGGTTTGGTGGAAAAGGTAAATGGTATGATCTGCAAGATCATCACTAAACATGTAAACAATCACAAAAGTGATTGGGACAAGCATCTTATGGCTGCACTTTGGGCTTATCGCACTTCATTTCGCACATCCCTTGGGTTCACACCATATAACTTGGTGTTTGGTAAGGAAGCCATTTTACCCATTGAAGTACAATTGGCTAGTCTCAGGGTGCTAGCTGGGCAGGTGGAACGTCCTAATGCTCATCTCCACAACCACATTCTTGATCTAGAGAGGCTTCAACTAGACAGAGAAGATGCTATCAACTATTATGCAGCACAGGCAGAGCAACGTCGACTTACCTTCAACAAGGGACTTAGGGCAAAAGGTCTCAAGAAAGGTATGTTGGTCCTATGCTATGATAACAGGTTTGACACTAGGAAGGATAAAAATTTTTCACCCAGATGGATTTGCAATATCCTCGAAGGTGTAGTTCTTCTTGGTTTCCTTGTATACCTTCACCTCTTGTTGACACTGTCTCTTGCATTAGAGAGGTTCAAGGCACTTGCAACCAACCCTGACGTGATTTAAATCACTCTGCTCTTTCTTTGCATATCTGTCACCTTGGCTATGCCATTCTCCTTTATTGTGGTGACGAATTCCCAAACTCTCTGAATGTCAATTCCTGCTAGCAAAGCCTCAAATTAATTGTGTAAGTCTAACTTTTCCCAAATAGACACTATTTATGGCTTTCTCGTGAACTCATTGATTTCTTGTGGTATCATTGACAGCTCTATGGCATTGCCCTCTGGGTCTTTGAACAAGCCTTGGTATATTCTGAGGTCGTTTGCTTCAAGTAAGTTGCTTTGTAACCAAGTGGTAGTGGGATTTATGGTTCTTGTTGGTATTATAAATGGCTCCACCTCATCCAGGTAGTCCTTCTTGGTCATTCTTTTCTTCTTTGTTGACGACTTAGCAGCTGCCATGGATCCTATTGCACTGAGTAGCCCAAAGTTAGCATTCTTTATAGATTAGCTTATAAACTAAGTTTTAACTATCCAATTGATTGGAAAATTGAAACATGAGGTCAAGAGGGACTAAGGATGCCCTGCAAGTGAAAACGGTAGGATTTGCGCTGCAAAATAAGCCTAAAAACATTCTACGCATAGTATATCTTTTTCATTAGAATGACTTGAAACTTGACATGATGATAGCTTAGGACCTGTACATCATAGCTATGTGCTTGGATTTTGATTTACACACCAAAAAGTGCAATTTTGGACTATTTTAGGCTTCTTGGTATACAAATGAGTAGGATGTCCTGTAATGATGATAAAATGGTATCCAAATGACTTGAAACTTAATATGTAGGCTTCTTGTAGCATGTTGATCACATTCATGATGTCAAAATTTGCTCAGTAAGTCAAAATGACCCTGGAGACATACTATGCGTAGGATGTCTTTTTGCTCAGAATTGCATGAAACTTGTCAGTGTGATAGGGCATAGCCTGTGGATCATCACCATGGTCTTAGAT
Organism: Adiantum capillus-veneris; assembly: GCF_014529385.1. NCBI lineage: Eukaryota > Viridiplantae > Streptophyta > Polypodiopsida > Polypodiales > Pteridaceae > Adiantum > Adiantum capillus-veneris. Next base: position 54,613,225 of record NC_140935.1, on the reverse strand, counting down.
TTGGATTTGGATAAGTTTTGAGGGTAGGAAGACCATTTTTTGTGCTTTAGAGTATGAAAAGTCCATCTCTAGAGCTATGAGGCCAAAAAGTGATATGTTTGGCTTGAAACTTGGTGGGTGGGCTTGTATGAATGTGATAAAGATGTTTGAAGACCAAAAAAACCACCTGGAGGTCATTTCAAGATTGGAGACATACTAGTAGGATGTCTTTTTCAAGATTTTGAAGATGTGACCTCACAGTTAGCTTTGACATGTTATGAATAGTGTGTGGTTCAAGTTTCACTTGATTTGGATCATTTTTGATAGGTCTATGACCATTTCTTGCCTCTATTCTCTGACTTTCTGTTTGTTGATGCATAAGAGGTCAAACTTGGTCCAAATGGAGTGAAACTTGAGGGATTATATGTAAATGAAATGTAGAGGCTGTGTGTATGGTTGAATGATGAGTTGGGTGCCCAAAGGTGGCCTTGAGCTCCTGTGCATTTTTTTGGAGCAAGTCCTACTACTATGTGCGTATGACCTTCCTAAGTCCCCTTTGTGCCTTATTTCAATTAGAAAATCAATTGGTTAGTTAGAAACTCCCTTCTTGGCTTTCAGAGCCTTAGAGGTGATTTCTGACTCTTGGAGTGATTTCTGACTCTTGGAGCGCTTTTCCGCGATGAAATTTCTTGATGATGACCAACATAGCTTCAAAAACCCTGACCAACATAGCTTCAAAAACCCTTGGTGAACATTGACATGTGATTCTTGTTGGCTTTGGCTTCACCTAAGCTTCGTTTGACGATTTACCGCTCTGGAAGCACCCATGATTGTGTTTTCATGCCCCCAATTATTTGTAGTGGTATACCACCATAGCACTTGGTTGTTGAAGGCCTTGGTAAGCCGCTCATGAAGTTTGGTGGCAAACGGACGTTTCGCTTGGCTGTGAGAGCCAGGTGATGCTTTGAATTTTTGATGCCATTTCTGAAGCTTAGCTAGCTTTGAGTCGTCTTATGGCCATGTGACCTATATAGCCTTGTAAAGCTCGTCGAGAGGCTCCTACCCATGAGTTTTGGTATCATTCGGGTCACTTTTGCCGGATTTTCCTCTTTGTGGCCTCTTGCAGGGCTTGAGATGTTAGGGTTTTTTCTGTTGCATTCTTGCCTCCTTTGGGCATCCAAGATTGGTCTCCTAGGCTAGGATAAACCTCCTATGAAATCTTGTTGGTATTGGGTTAGCCGTTAGGTGGCTACCTATGCTTACAAGCCTCTACCCTGCAAACCCCGTTGGAGTTCTATGCTAGACTTGGCGACAAAACATCAAATATGAGTATAAGGTGTTGAGTCTACCTCTCATATTTGGTGGTCTTCGGGTGCCTGTACGCGGCGTATCAGTTGCTGCTAGAAGTCCTGTGCGCTCTAGGCGGCTAGAGCTCTCTCTCACAAGTGAAATAGTAGAAATGAGCTCAAAGTGGGGTGAAAAAATCTTATAATGGGGGTCCCCAAACCATTTTTCATGAAATTTGACATGTGCTCCTAACTTTTTGCGAAACGCGGTTTAGACTCGAAAAGTTCCTCATTTGGACTCCGTTTGCCCAATTTCTGAGAATTTTGACGATTCGATCAAAATCTAGCCACAACATGCCTCCCGCTTCATTCTCATAGTTGCACCCACACTGTACTGTGGGTTATCTTATAGTCACTGATCATCCCCATCTTTTTTTTTTCATTACGTTCACCTTTCACCTGCTTTTTGTATTTTTGAAGTTTTTTTGCCAATAATTAGTAAAATTAAAAAGAAAATAGCAAGGTCAACCCGAAAAAAAACCCCAAAAAGTAAAATAAATCAAAAACTTCACCTTGACACACTATGTACACTCACATGTAATTTTTATGGTCGGATTGCTCCGTTTTACCAATATTTTGTGTCCAAAATGGCTATTTTTACATATATACACACACCTATAGGCCTCAATTTGGCGTTTGGCCTCATATATCTGTAGATTAATGTTGTATAAGGGCATATGTACTTAGGTTAGTCCAGAAAATTCTACAATCAAACGTAAACCCCTCAAAAAATAGTCAAAACATGCCCTTTTTGCTGCTTTTTACAGTCATCGAGCTCGCATTGAGAATGCCTCCCCCCCTCCTAATCGGAGTCCTCCCGCGGACAACAAGGTATCACCTCGGGGTATGTGCAGTGCATGGGTTAAAAATCGTGCTAATGCGCGGCCTTGTAACGTGGCCCTACCTGATGCATACTTAGTCAATGCATGGTAAAATTAATGCGGTGCGAGAGGAGGGTATAAGCAAGATGCTTATTGGCATTCAACGTTGAGGTTTCCTGTTTGTTCCTGGTTTGGTTGGCAAATTTTCTTTGCAACTAAAAGTTGTAATTCTGTCGATCATTGTTTGATCGTCTTCTTTGCAAAAGTGGCTTGGTTTGCCGCTACTGTAGATATTGCCGTTGTGATCTCCTTGGACGAGAGTGTCTTGTCCGATGTGGCCATAATCTTTTTCTCTTTTGATTGCCATTTGCAGCTTTGATTTGGAGGTGTTTGTAGGTTTATGGCCTCTTCTTTGTTTGCAGTTCTTTTGATCGGCACCCGCCTAGATCGGTTTGACGATGTTAGATTTAGTGATTGTCTGGCTGCTTGTGTTTCTTGTACTAAAGGGAGTTCCTATAGCATCGCTTTGGGGATTCAAATGTGTATCTCATGTAGTTGGCGATTAAGCATGTTTTTTGATATCCATATCTGTTTTATGACCTTGTTTGATGTTTGTTTAACATTGTTAATCGGAGGTTGTCTGCTATTGCACTGTGGTTTGTAGGCTCGTTCACTTTCATCCTTCCTTACCCATACCTGTTGGTTGTGTATCGTTGACCTTGATCTATTCATTGTCGTCAGTGGTGTCTCAATTTTTGATTAAGTACGGTGGGTGGTATTCTGGTTATCCTTCGTAGGTATCTTTTGCTGGTTAAGTGGAACCCATCTTTTTTTCTCTTTATCAAGTGATTGTGGCACCATTATCTGGTTCTTCCCGGTTGTCTGAGCAAATGCTACCACCTGGTGTTGATGTGCTTGTTGAATTTTGACCGTATTCAAACTCCAATCTATCTGCACATTATACTCTTTCTGCCATGGTTGTCCCAACAACATTGGATGTAGTGTGCTCGCATCCTCAACCACATAAGACTTGTGGGGATAAACATATTGATGTATTTGTACATGCAATATCGTCCAGCTCAACATGCTTAATGAATGTGATATATTGCTTTCTAGTGCTGGTTGAGTAGGATGGAGTTGTTCTTCAAGCTTGATCTATTTATATAATCTGCAAGAAATCAAATTTGCTTGAGCTCCTGAATCAAGCAATGTCATCGAGTCAACTTAATTGCTATCCACTTTGACTTCAATTATTGGATCCACCGTGTCTTCATTAAAATTTGTTAATCGAATAGCATTTATTCGCAACGGTGAACCAATTCGTTGCTTTTTGCACCTCTCACACACAAGCTGAGATAAGGTAGATGCAACCACTCGGTGTGAGGTGGAGGCTGTTGTAGTAGGTAGATTTACATTTGGCTATGGTGAAGCTGGTGGAGAGTTCTCATGATGTGGAGAACTTCTATGACTTTCAGTGTGAGTTGTCTCAATCCTTTCAAACTCTATGAAACATATAACCGAATGACGAAAGCAAGTAGTGAGATTCAAGAACATATACAAAACTTTGCATGGTTTAGCAATGAGAAAACACCTTTCCATAAATGCTCCTCACTTGGAGGCACTTGTCCAAGTGGATAGTCTAACCACCAAGGGCATCTCTCAAGTTCTCATTCAGAAACACCCCTCTCCACCCATGCCTTAGGATACATAGTGTCCCTGGAACTAACATTTTCCCAACCTCTCCCTCCTCATCCATGATACCTTCACGAATGAGTTTTTGGATCCACCTACGTATGAATAACCAATAGACAATCAAATAGTTCTCAAAATATATTTTATATGATGCATTTTTGAATGGTGTCCCAAAGTCAAATTGTGGATTACAATATACCTGTATACAACTCTCTTGGCAGCCTCCTCAACACTAGTTTTCTTTTCTCACTCCTTTACTTTAGAAATATCTTTCCACACTCCATGGAAACTCCATCGTACATGCATTGTTAGTTACTCTTTCACCCACTTTCCAAATCCATCTGCAGGCACATCATCATAAATTGAAAGCCCATGCACAATAGTCTCAGTCTCATCTATTAGTTCCTCCCAATCGAGTTCCTTTCTCATGTGCAACAATGTCTTTTTGGAGTCCCCAAACATCCCTATAGTTGCCTCACCCTTCACCTTTCCTATCATAAGCATATGCAACACCCCCATCTTCCTATTTATAAAAACAATATCATAATAAATAGTTGGTTCAAAAATTCAATGAATACAATATTTTGAGCATTGTATCTATTTTAGCATACCTATCTACTTGAACAGGAGACATGGCCAGAGTATAGAGCTTTTCCTTTGTTAGAGCAACCATACCCTTTTTTGATCAATCATAGTTGAAGGCGAGTTGAAAGAACCCATTTCCATTATTTGGATTTGCAATGGTGAGCATTTTTTGTGCTCTATCTCAAAATATTTGCTCCACAATTCCTTTTTCCTTCTCACACTTTGCAACATACTCCTCCAAGACTAGGCTATGTATATCAATGGAAGCTATAGCCACCTTCACTGCACTATCAAAAGACGTCTACAAAAATTGGAAACATCTATGCTCATTGACAACTATAGTGAGCTACTTAAAATTTTGGTTAAAAAAAGTAAACTCAACCATTACCTTCCAATAATGTTGGCCTAAAATAGTAGCAGAAGTATTGTACCATTGCTCTCAAGTGCATTGCTCCAAGCTAAACTTTAGTGAAACCCACTTCCTTAGATCCTCACCCAAATACTCTAATATTGAAGTTTTATCAGCCAATTCAAATCTTTGAAACATCAATATTGCATGTGATAGAGTAGGAGTTACACTTGTGCGCACCAATCTATAAAATACCACATATGTTGTCAACGAAGTTTAATAATTAATGATTAAAAAATAAAATTAAGTCTACCTACTAATTTTGAATTTAAGTATACTTACTCATTATGAGACTTCAGAGCCAATAACAAATCTCCTTCTTTCTTCTTGTGAATCACCAAAAATTGACACCTTACACGCACATGGCGAGACAGAATGTGTGAGCAAGCTAGAAATAAAGAAACTTAAAAAATGTTGGATGAATCTCTCTCCATAATTTAAAAGAAAAACTTCAACCACTTTGAAGAGTATCTTATCTTCATGCACACGTGGCGGCCATGCTTTCACACAATGATTACCATCCCAAACTAGAAATTTTTTACCTTTGAGATCCTCCCACTTTGTTCCTTCAATTTCTATATCAAATGTCTCATGTTGAAGAACACAATTTGGGCCCCACTCTTGAAAATGTAGCTATGTCATATCAAAGTAGATAGAGCTTCAATGGAAAGTTAGAGAGGCCAAAAAAGGGGTAGACGCATCAACATAGCCATGACTGTCAAAAGAATTGTAAAATGCCTCAATTTGGTCAGAGACTGTGCAGATTGCCTCGTTAGGAATCAATCTACACAAAGGGATCAATGGAGGAGGGCTACAGCCCTTCACAAACAATTTTGAAAACACATCACCTAACAACCCCAAATTAAGTGATTGTCCAAGACGTTGTTTATGCCTAGCTCCCACATCATTAGTGGTATCACAACCCTCAAATTGTGATTGGCCAACATTTTGTGTAGTGGAGATAATAACTAGAGCACAAGGTGATAGCATGGTAGTAGTTTGTTGCTCTTCATCTTGATCATTGCCCACATCATGGGAAGGTGCTCCCACACCCTCTCTCTCTTGGAATGTAGATAAATGTGAATGTGCAGGTGTCCTAGATTGCGCATCCTCACTCAAAGTTCGATACACATGTCTAGATCTGAGTGAGTAACCCTTTTTTTACTACAAAACATGTGCATATCAAATGTTTTACTCAATGTTTAAAATTAAAATTCAAGATATAACACATCAAGAAAAACTTAATACCAACCTTTCTTTATATTCACTACCTTTTGCACTCTTTTCTTGGGAGCCATACCTTGTTCACAAAACCAACAAGTTCGCCAAAAATTGATAATTTAGATTTTTAAGCAACCCCTAATTGATAATTAGGAACAACCCTTAAGGAAAATAAAAATGTGGACAAATAACCTCTCTTAGGAAGTGCTTCAACCAGATTACATAATGAAGATGTGGACAAGTAACCTTCCTTATGAAGGGCTTCAGTCAAATTTCCATATTCTCTCACGGGTTTTGCAAGCACCAGCTTCCATGAGTGGCTCATAGGCTTCTTGGTTATTCTATTGTACTTGTAAATTTTCATTGGTATCTAATGACATGTTCCTATTGATAGCTTTGCTTCATTGATGATGAGTTAGAATACTGTGACACTTTTTCAAATCTTGAAAAATCTTGAATTTTTACTTTTTTTTTATGCTAATGAATACTTATGTAGATAATGGACACCAAATTGATAGTTATATTGATAAATGGATTCTGGTAAATTTGGTTTGCGACAGTGTAGGGAATGCTTTGCTCAAATTGAATTTTAATGGATAGCCTCTTGCTAATTGTTTTATTTACATTCTGGAAACACTTAGTTGTGAAAATTTGACATAAATATTATACTTGTGCCCGTATGAAATGGAGTACCTGAACAATTGATATTGAAATGATGCTTATAAGGATAATCTGATCCTTTTAACTTTCGCTTTATAGTGAAGGGAGTGCTTTGGAAATTGCACTAGATAGCCTCTAGTGGTTGCTGAATCTTGTCATAGAGTGATCTTGGTTATAAATATTGGTTGCCTAATATTAACTAGGAACTTGTTGCACAACATACTCTATGTACATTTTGTTATAATCAAGACTCACAACCCTTTTTTGGTGGTACCCATCAATGTATGTTTGAAGATAGGGTTGCACATTACATTGAGTGGAACACTACATGCAAGAAATACTCGTGTCCACTTCAAATACAACATGTATAACCACTAATTATCAAAAAATTGAAGGAGTGTTTGATCCATTGATATCCCTCTTCCAATACCATCAGTATAATTTCTCTTCAAATTACATACTTGACTAGATGAACCTGCTTCAAAGGATGATATACAAACTTCACTCCGAGAACAAAGACTAGGAAAAATTTTCCCTCCAGAGTACAACCACTTTTTCTTGACCCTTTATCTTTATTCTCAAGGATAGCCTTTACCTTTTGTACATTATCCAAAAATATTTCATAGATGTCTTCTGGAGGTGAAGTACAAGGTTGGACATTGCATGGAACTTTGAACAAATTCTCTTTGATCCTAATAGCATTTCCACTTAATACATGGTGATAGGACTTGCACTTCAAGTGAAATACAATTTGTCTTGGTACTATTTCATGTTGTACATCCACTCATGACCATGAACCATGTTTCACGAAAGAGATCTATTAAAAATAGAAAATTGTAATTTGTAACTTGATCCTTCTATCAATCACGCACTTGAAGTACACAATTTATTCGTTGATTATGTCAAAAATTGATAATAAGTAGTCAACCATATTTGGAAGCAACTTTCTATTGCAAATACACATTAAAAAGAGAATATAATTCAGTGTCTAGATCTTTGGAATGAATTTTGCATTCTTTATACACCTACAAATGATAAGAATCATACCCAAAACAATATTTTATCGCATCAGGTCATCATCATGATGTATGAGCATATTACTTTAACACAATGTGATGGTTAAAAACAATCACTTTTAGATTGTCTCTACATTATCATGATTTTTTACAAATCAATTTGTAAAAACAATTTGTATTGATCATTGCATATCTTCTTGAAAGTGTGAGCAAGTACTCTAACACAAAAATCTGATAACGTTTTTGTAATTGAAGCACTTCTAGTCGTACAAGATAAGCATCAAGTACGACCAATAAAATTTAATAAAAAATATTTTCGAAAGTGTGAGAAACTACTCTAACACATTGAGGGGATAACATTATTGTAGTTGAAGCACTTCTAACTATACATGATAAACATCAAGTGTGGTTAGGAAACTTCAATTTAAAACTTGGTCCCACTGCTACCATGTGTGAGTACATCACTCTAACACAAGGACTCAGAGAAATTCTTGATTCTACATTCATTTTGAAGTTTGAGATTAACTCAAACACAACAAAAATAAATTATTTAAACGGATATAAATGTATGGAATTTATAACATAAAACCTTAGGGACAAGATAATACTACAATCTAAATCTAAGTAACTAAAAATCATAAACATTGTTTTTTATCCCATGTAGGTCCCTACTTGAGTAAAGTTTCTCATTCATCAAGCAAAAACTGTTTATTTTTTTGGAGTGAAATCTTAATCGAAGTGAAACAAATGATTATTTTTAGTGCGTGTAAAACCTTGCACTTTAGCACAAAGGTAAATAATCACTATTTATGATACATATCCATCCTCAAGTGGGAGTACATACTCCAACACAATGATAGACGATTTCAAAACCTAGTCTTCTTCTCTTTGAGTGTGAAAAAACTCGAACTCAAAAAGAGCGCAGTTCTAATTCTTAAAACTATTCATAAATATTTAATTTAAAAATTAGAAACAAAAACAAACTCTACTACAGATTATAACCAAAAAATTTAATTATACCATTAGCAACTAAATTTAACAAGTATCCTAAATCTTTACTTTTTTCATTATTTTAGTTTTTCATATTTTTATTTGTAAGAGGGAGAGGATTCCTTTTTTAAAATAGTCTAATACTTGATTGTGTCAAATGGTGTAGGAAGAGAACCGATGGCATCATATATACTATCTGCAATTCAATCGCAGTTTTCATTGATCAAAGAATTTTTTTATCAAAGAAAACTTCAATCAAACTGGAGAGAGATAATATGGGGTCCCAATTTAGTGATGTGTCACTGTATAATATGGTTGTTTTATTTTGCCAAATGTATTATATGCCCATTAGATGTCTATGATATATTTGATGTTAATATATAATGAAACTTAGGTGTTGCCACTCTTCTTGTCCCTTAAATTCCAAAAACACTGCGTACTCTATAAGTGCTATCAGATTTGAAGGTTGTTCTCGGCGGCGAGCTTTACATTGGCTACACTGGCAACAATGTATCAAATCTTGGAGCTTCCATCCTATGGAGGCATTGTGGGCTCGACACATAGAGCTCACTTATCAAGGTGGAAAGGGGTTGAACAGCAAAAGCCAAAAGGGGCCAAGATTGAGCTTTCTATTATCTCAAAGAGAGAGAGAAGCATGTTGCTAAATTCAAGGTAGATTGATAGCATGTCACTATTTTGCTCACAACTTGAGCTAGAAATCTCAGATTCAAAACCTTTTTTAATCTAAATGAAGCTCTACAACTTCGTAAAAGAGATTGTTAGCTGATTTGAAGTATAGTATGTCTAAAATTGACGAAGGTATTTTGGCATTAGCAAATCTATAATTGGGAAGAAGGATGTACAGAAAAGAAATAAACAGACCCTAAAACCATGTTGAAGAATGAAGAATAATATTTCCTACAATGAATCTTTCTAAAGGGAAACTATAAGTATAGAGTTTTAGTTGTGGATGTTAAGCTTAAAGTGGTAGAGATTTGTCAAACAAGGCACACTCTCTTCCCTAATGGCATTCTTGGAAGGAGTTGATGGGATGGATTTCAAAGTGACACCCACAACTTGTGTTCCATGTTTTTGAAGGATTGGATGAGTCAAGATCTACAAGATTTAGGCGTGTGATAGTCACGACTCTCCATGAGAACCTCCAAAATCTTTATTCTAAAAATATATATCCACCTTCTAACATCTAGAATGCTGATGAAATAGATTTTCAAGTCCCAAGAGACAAATGTATGAAGATCCTAGCAAATAAAGGGACATGGTTAGTTTGGCACAACAACAAGAAAGATAAAGTAACAATGAGACTATCAATCCTTGTATGATCATCCATCAGTCACAAAACTAGCAAGATTCACAAGAGCGGGCTAGAATTGTTGAACTCTTACGGGTGCCAATATTGGAGGCTTCAATTAGAAGGGCACCAAGAAAGGCATTTGTGGACTACTCTAATAGCTTGATACTCACCTCAGTACAATATGTAGCGAAAATGAATGCCAAGAATAAAAAGAAGAAAGAGAGAAAAAAAAAGACACAGAAGAAGAACAAAAGACTCAAATCTCTTGTAGAGAAGGAAGCACAACAACAACGGAAGGAAGATGCAACTCATGCAAGATGGACTAAAGAATACTAGGAAGCATAATATTTACCTTTTGAAAAGCAAATGCGATATGTTTATTAAGAACTTGGGTGCCTTGCAAGCTTAATGATAAAGCCACTACATGTCAACCAACCATACCATGACATTGCAAGTTCAAGTGACACATGGAGAAACTACAAAGATCTTGCCAACAATCAAATTAAGAAATCATTATATAGGTCTTCAATTTTGGGTTTCAACTCTTATGTCTTGTTGGGGTAAAGGAGTTGTGCCTCTTACCTCGGTGGGACAGGTTAGAGACATTCGACTGCCCATTACTTGTACACACCTTATTCTTTACTAGATAGAAGAATAAGGGGCTCTCTCACACACATAGTGTAAAAGCTGCTCCACCACATCCTGTGTTCTCTCTCTCTCCCCTTCTCACTCTCTGCACACACACAACATTCGTGCACTTACAATTGGCATCAGAGCTACGGCTTGGTGATAGCAGGGAGCATGATGGATTTGAGAGCTTTGAGGGGATAGCTCGGTTTCTCTCAACAGCGGAGAGATCAAGAAAGCTTGAACCCTTTGCAAGAATACAATGGGAGATTGTGAGCTCAGCTGAGAGTGATGTATGCTCTTGTGGAAGCTCAGAAAGGAGTGTGGAATATTGAAGCAAAAGATAGTCAAGCAAGTGTTTGTTCTGAGAGTTTAGTAAAAGCCAGTGATCTAGTGTGGATTGAAGATAGTAGATCAGAACAGAAATACAAACACATGGGATGGATAGCATCATAATGGACCTTAAAAGAACATAAGTACTATAGAGGTAATAGACAGCTAGGGGTACCAAAATCGTAGTTTGGAGCATATGAAGTGAAATCAACACCCTCCCAAGAAAGAAGGCCCACAAGGTATCAACCTCAACAATATCCCAAAATGCCTAATAAATAGATCTACAACAAAATGATATCAGATGCTAAAATATACCACAATTCTCTAGAGGATACATAACAAAAATGGATCACAAAGAGTATTCCTCTTGGATAAGGACTTTATAAAATCTATACAAAGATTTGGCAAGCAATCAACCAAAGACCAACTGCAACTACACAAGAACTACATGAAGATTTCATAAGCTTAACAAGACCTCAAGCTAGAAAAAGTAATCAAAGAACCTATGAAGGTAATGGAGAGATTTGGATTCCTAAGTCTTCCAATTCTCCAAGTCAAAAAGTTAGATGAATGCAGTCAATCGAGGCCTACAAGAACCTCAAAGGCAATTGGAGAATCAAATAGACAATGGAGTCTTCAGAGTCAAAGAAGGACAACCCAACCAACTCAAATGAAGATTCAAAGATGATGAAACATGTATCGAAAAAGAAACCTTCAATGCCAACTTGGTCCTTCAATAATCCTCTTTTTGAAGATTCAATCTTATTTTTACATGACGAAGTGTTTGTAGTAAGCTCAAGAATGTGAAAATTCAAGTCACCAATGTGCAAAAAACACTCTTTGGCATAGTCAAAGTAAGGCTATTGAGCCACTAAATGAGCAAAGTGTTAGTCCCAAATTTTCAAGTCATATTAAACTATGTGCTAAGAGTCATAGTTATTAGGCTTACGCTCAAGCTAAAAGAGTTAAGTATATCTAAGTCATGTCGCTCATGTTGGGATGAGATGAGCATAAGAGTCAAAGTCTATTAACTTAATTATGGTGGAGTGATGTAAAGTCTAACACTCACGCGCGCATAGTGCACAGTAAGATGAGAGCACATATCCTCGACAACAAAAACCCTTCTTCAAGGGGTGCCAGCTTGTAAAGCCACATCATATGCTTTTAGAGCTACACCTTCTCATTGAAGAACCCCTCAAAAATATTTCTTACACAGCTTATTGTTTCCCATGCATTTTTGTATATGCATATATACAATGTTTCATCATTGGATACATGCATTAGACACTCTTTTTTGCTTCCACTTATGCACCTTGAGTGGGCTATAGTAGGAAAACCAATGTTCCATCATGATAATCTCATATTTGCTACCCTTTTATTTCCATATCCATCAGGAAAATAATCCCTTCAGTACTTAAATAATATTTCCCATGCTAATAAGTAATCCAATAATGCACATATCCAAAAGGAACTTTTCTCCCACTAGGGTTTTTTCCTTTGGTTATCTAGGTATTGACCCCAATTTAGATCTTCATCGTTCTACTTTCCTTCTACATACTCTTAATAAATAAACAAAGCCTTGCCATATGCTACTAGAATAAATGTGACATCATCTCTCACATCATAAACAAACTTGGACCCATTAAGATGCTACATCAAATGGAACCTCGTGAAGAAACTCAACTACACATGAAACCATACATCCCATCAACAATTGATCAAAAACCTTCCATAGCCTCCACGGACACTTTTCCACAGCGCTCGAGGATCAACACTAAAATTGGAACGGAGGAATGTTAACTGAGCTGACGTCAGTTACCAAAACCTGCTAAAGACCAAAGCCTTGCCAATGCATATCAAAGATAGATGTGAAGAAGCAGTAAAGATTGGAGCTACACACTTTTACTTTCTTCTAAATGACCATGTATTGTAAATTCTTGATTTATTCAAAGCCATTGTAATATTTATAATGTGTTATGGGCTCAATGAGAGTTCTAAGCTTTAAAGAATAGGTCCATTAGGATGCCTACGTTGCAGATTCAATAAGTTGTGGAGCCCTAAAGGCCTCGGGTGCCTGGACATTGCATATCTTTACCCTCAATATATAAGGTAGTGTGCAAAAGAAATTAGATTTCTCAGCCTCAGTTTGCTGAGACCACTCTTTGGTGAGATCTCCTGAGGTGTGTGGCTATGGAGGCCTTGAGCTTCTCCTTCATGTGACTTGATTAACACTAATCAATGCTTAGTTCTCTTTCACTATCCTCTCGCATACATCTTATGATTCTTAATGATGATTTGATGACTTAAATCATAACTAATTAGTGGTTAATCCGGCTCTAATCTTGTGTGATTTTCCTCTATTCTTTGTGTGTGCTTGTGGGTTTGATTGGAGTGCAAATGCTCAATGATCTACGTGTGTGTGCTTGTGGTTAGTGTGTTACATGATATGAGTAGTGATGTGCCGTCTTTGCAATCATTAGTGTATGTGATCGGGTTGATTTGAGGTGAAGAGAAGTGGATGTGGAGATTGCCAGACATCGTGGCTTAGCTCCTCCATAAGCTAAGAAGCGCACTTCATAGACTTGTCATTCGTGTTTCCATGATTAGCTCACTAATTGATGAGTGTTTCCATGCCCTAGTATTGACAAGTATTTTTGTCCATTGGAGCTATGCTATGATGGCACCCCAACAAATAGTCTATGAGATCTTGGTGAAGCTCCCAAGGACGTGGAAAGCTTCCATAATGAAGCAATTTCTTGCAAGTGATGTCGAAGACAAAGCTCATACCGAATAGAAAAGTTTGAACTTGTCTCCCTACGAGTCTATCCACAAGTGTGTGGCCAAGTTTTGGGATTTTCATCTCAAAACCACTGTTTACAAAAAGATAGACTTTGGAGAACAAAAAAAACAGTTTTGTGTTGGGCTATCTAAAGACATGGCCGAATATGTCAATTCTCAAAGGCCTAGGACCATCTCTGTGGTCATACACATACTATAGTTGCTTCACAAATCTATTTTCAACAAGGGGCTAAGAGCCTAAGAGGAATTCTAGGCCCATGGAAACTAAAGACCAAAATGAGCCTACAGAGAAAAACAATGATCAAAACTCCTTCAAGGGCAACTTGAGCAACAACAATAAAAAAGCTAAGGATAAAGGAGTCTACATGGGTAAGAATAGACTCTCCCCTTAAAATCTAGAGTTATTTTGCAAAGACAACATGTGCTTCATGTGCGGGGAGCAAGGACATGGCTATCGCGTTTTCCCCCAAAGAAATGCATGCAATGAGCCACCTAGATCTTCTATGGTTGAAACTCCAATAGGGGATGCTCATTGTGAAGGATCTCCCTTTTTCTATGCTTGGGGAAAGGTGAGAGAACATGATTTCTTTATCCTTTTTGACCCTGGCTCAACTCATTACTTCATATCAATGAAGTTGGCTACCAAGTTAGACATACAAGATTTTGAGATGGGAGACATCGTGACTGCCGATGGGGATTTCAAGGGACAATACGCATCCGTTACATTATTGATTGGGAAATTGATGCTTCATGTCCAAATCTAAGTTGACAAAGAGGACTTTTTCATCTCCCCTCTCTAGCATGACGATGTTATCCTAGTGGCACCATGGTTCCATCGCATAGATGCCAATATGAAGGGTAGTCAATCATTAGATAAGGGTAGTCATTGAAGCTATTGTAAACATCGCTTTTTGCATGAAATTTGGTCTTTATGAATATCTTGTCATTCCTTTTTGGCCTGACAAATGCTCCAGCCACATTAAACCACTTAATGGACAAAATCTTTAGGCCCTATCGCAAGTGTACTGGTGTATTCTTTGATGACATCATCATCTATTCCAATTCTCTCGAGGAGCATAAGCAACATCTCCAGGTAATTTTTCAAGTTCTAAGAGAGAGAATAAGCGTTTTATTAATCAAAAGAGAAGTGAATTTTTCCTACAAGAGATTCAATACTTAGGTCACATTATCTCGCAAGATAGCATTCGAATGGATCAATCAAAGATAGAGGTAATAAAAGGATGGCCTAATCCAAGGAATCTACACAAGCTACAAAGCTTTATTGGTATGTGTGCATACTTTAGACGCTTCATAGAGAAATTCTCCGCTACTAGAAAGACCATTACATGACTTAACAAAAAATAACATTTGTAGGTATACCTAGAAGATCATCTATAAACTTGTGCTTACACTGTCGGATCTCTCAAACCCATTTGAGGTTCAATGTGATCCTTGTGGTGATCGCCTTGGAGCAGTTTTTCTTCAAGAAGAAATGACGATGAGCAAGTATTGGGCATATACAAAAAGGAGATATTAGCTATTTTACATGCCCTAGACTCATGGAAGCACTACCTTTTGGGGAATCCATTCATCCTATGAATGGATCACCAAAGCCTCAAGTACTTCATGACAAACCAAGATCTTCGACAAACAAATGAGGTGGGAAAATTCTCTTTCGTAATTTTATTTTCATATTGCTAACATTTTCAACAAGCACAATCGAGTGGTCGGTGCACTATCAGCACAACCAAGAGGAAATGCGGTGTCAATCGCAACTCACAGTGATATATATTCTATGATACATAAGTATGGTACTAATCCCAATTTCAAGGATGTAATTTCAGCCCTTGCATTAGAAAGAAGAGGAACCATTCACCTTGCAGGATGGTTGTCTTCTCTATGAAATAGGCTATGAATTACTAATTCAATCCATGAGAAAGTAATGTATGAATCCCATTTCCGTCCCTATGCAGGGCATAGAGGGATTCAAACTGCTCTCTGGGGAGTTGAGACCTGCTTCTATTTGCCTACCATGAAAGTAGACGTACAAGAATATTTCTCAAAATGCATGGTATGCCAAAAGACAAAGTATGATAGAGGGAAGCAACCTGGATTTCTCCAGCCATTTCCGATTCCTAATTCACCATGGGAGAGCATATCCATGGATTTTATCTTTGGATTGCTCAAGTCTATCCATGCAAATTCAAGAATATGGACAATAGCCAATAGGTTTAGCAAACAAGCACACTTTGTACCTATCAACAAGACTAGTAGGGCACATCAAGTGGAAACCATCTTCATATCTCATATTTTCAAATGCATGGCTTACCAACATCCATAGTGTCAGACAGAAATCCTAGAATAATGAGTAAATTCTTGAAGGGTCTATTTGAGAACCTAGGCACAAGGTTAAATTTATCCTTGGGTATCACCCACAAACATATGGCCAAAGTGAGATAGCTAACCATACGATTCTAAATGTACTAAAATCCTATGTAACGGACGTAGATTAACACTCACAATGGAAAATTACCTACCCCTCGCAGAATATGTATGCAATAATATTGTGCATACTTATGTGGGAAAGGCACCTTTCAAGGTCATAGAGGGAAGATTTAAAAGTTCTTTGCTACTTAAAGTACATGGGAAGATCTTCACTGCTACTGATGACTATAGTCAAGATCTACAAGAATCTTTTCAAAAGATTAAGGAGGCTATATCCATCTCATAGCAAAGGTAAAAGGCTGCCGCTAACAAACATTGAAGAGCCTTATCCTTTAAGGAAAATGATTGGGTTTTGCTAAAGGTTCCCAAGGCTTGTCTGAGGCTACGGGCCACCATAAGTATTATGCTAAGTTATCCAAAATATACTATGGCCCTTTTAAAATTCTTAAGCCAATCAACGAGATGGTTTACCAATTTAAGTTTCCCAACCATTAGCTCATACACAATGATTTTCATGTGAGCCTACTTAAGCCTTACAAAGGAGAGCACTGAGAGAAGCAATAGTTGAGGACCCTCTAGAGATTGAGGATCAAGAAGATGTGATCCATCTCAAATAGATCCTTCGACATGAAGACAAGGTAGTAAGATATGGAAAGATTATCGGATGGTATCTTACTAAACTCAAGAATTATCCTTTTGAAGATGCTGGATGATTGCAAGGAACACAATTTAAGGATAATATGAACCTTGTCAATGCTTACAATGATACAATAGAGTAATCAAATGATACAATAGAGTAAGCAAGAACTCCATCTCCTTCTTCAAGATTGACAAGCAGAGAGCCTATGCCAACACCGCTTGGCTATGGAATGAAAATCCAAGCAAGAGGCAAGCTTCAACAGCATGCTCATCTTCTCTACCATCTTCATTACTATGCTAAGCTAAGCTCTAGGAGTAATCTATGGTAGGGAGAATACTTCTTTCGCGTATGTTACATCTTCTTCCTCTTCACTTTCCTCACTACCTGCCATCTCTCTTCACCTTTGAAGGTGTTTGAGGTCTTGGGATTGAGACCGGGGAAAAGTTTATGCTATTGCAACTAAGTTTAATTGTTGTTTTGGGCATAATATTGGTGCTTCATGAAGCTTTTCACCTTCATGGCATAAACAAGGTCTCAAGGAACACGAAGAAAGTATTGTACCAAGTCTCTCTTTATGGGAGAACATATAATACAAAATCCTTTTTGGAGGGGGGACTGGCTCCAAGTATGTCCGATCCTCATTTTTTGTCAATTTCTCTAATTCTCTCTCTTTTACAAGTATTGTTCATGCCAAGCTAACTAGGTGTCATGCTTATATTGCTATCTTTAATCAAGTAATTTATCTCTATCTTCATTAGGAATTCTCTTAATGAAATGCTCACTACTCTCATTTTAATTCTGCTACAATTAATGTTATTAGCCTAATCTTGTTACATGTATTAATTTTCACACAACAAAACATACGTCCTAAACGTTGGCTTATAGGCTTTGATTGAGCCATTGTTTATAATTCCTTATTAGTTTGACAGGTGTTAGGTGGTCTTTCCTTGACTATAGACTCGGTTCTTGGTCACAGTTCTTGTAATCTTTTAGCTCTACCAATTCAAGGTTGCATGTTAATCGAAATTTACTCACCCATGTGTAATTAATTCAATTCTTATGTTATTCACGAACATACTATCGTTAAAAGGAGTGTTAGTTTGAGGCGTATCCATGGACCTAAGAGATATGTAAAAATCATGGAAACATCCATGAAAGACTATGAATGACATCCATATTATTTTCCAATGGCTGACAAAGCCTTAGAACTCCTACCAAAGTACAATCTGTTTGATGAGACTTTCTTCTCTTTCTTCATGAAATTTTGATGTGGTACATCTCTTAAGATTGAGATTTGACTAGTTTACTCCCATTGACTTAATGAGGTAGTAGATCCATACTCAACGAACCTTCTTCCTTAACATTGCATATGGTGCTTGGGTAAGGGTGGATACACACACAGACACACACACACACAATATTGATTTCCCTCTATTAAACTAGGACTCACTTGATAGCTAATTGAAGAAAAGAATTTACGCAACCTTACCTAATGGCATACCTACACATGACTACATATAAAGCATGAGAAGAAGGCTTGTATGTGCTCTCCTTTGCTTTTCTAGGTAAACACCATGTATAGTTACCTATACTATCCTCAATACGAGAATCTAACTTATGCTTGGGATTGTTGGAGCTGATGGTTATATCATCATTACTTTTTAAAGGATGTACCTTTTACTTTTCTCAATGGTGAATGTGGATTTTTTTTCTTTCACTTGGGGATTGTTGGTGTGGGTTGTACACATATAACCTCTAGTCGATACCTTATGGATAGACTATAGGGTGAATATGGCTTATGATATGCTTATGTAAGTTGATGATTATAGTGTCTTGTGGGTGGTTACCTTACACTTTTAACCTGAGGTTGATGTGCAAGCCTTTTGTCAATAAGTGAATTATGATTCAATTGGATAATATTTTGTTGACTTCAACTCCATAATGCATAAGATTCTCCTCCCTTTCACTATTGACTCTTATTCTTCACCTGTAGTGACCGTTAGGTAGAATCAAAATCCAGTGTTTTTTTGGGTTTTCATAGGGTTTGTTCCTACCTCTCTTTATTTCCAATATCCAAATGTGTCAAACCATAGCTATGTACAAAATAAATACATTGAATTTTTTTATGATTTTCATGCATCAGGTCCTTCCTCCTACACTAAGCCTTAAAGCCTTGCCATAAAGTACATACCAAAAGAGAGGTGCACCAAAAATTTGAAAAGCATCCCTCAATAGCATCCAACACCGCATCCATAGCATTGTCTAGCTTCTTTTGCTTTCATGCTTGTACCCTTGCGTGGCTTGAAATTGCTTCAATCATCTCCATTCACTTCTTCAAATCTAGTGTAGTTTGTACCTCTTTGGAGAAGTATGTCAAGGTTATGTTTGAAAGTTTTTGTAAAACCTCCTGCACTCCTTGCTGCGGCCCCATCTTCTCGTTCTCACCCCGGTCGGTTTGCATTGGGTTCATCAAAAACATTGGAGAGCGCGGTTCTTCAAGTTTGACCGGGAAATCACTCGGCTTCTCATTGTGAAAGAGTAGAGGGAAAAAGGGACAACAAGATTGAGACAACAAGATATTTCCAATAGAAATGCAATCGAACCTTGCTTTCATTCAATTTCCCAATTCATGTACAAAGTATGGTCGAAATTGACCCTCGGTATTCATCAAAACTCTTAACATAAAACCCTGGGTAATGACAAAATCTCGAGCATGGCACCTACACAAGTTGAATTCTTGTTACCCGGCCCTCCAACCGATGATAAGGTCGGTTCTTGCCCACTCAAGTCGTCATTGGCGGCATACACACGAACCCGCAATGATCACATTTCGATCCTAATCCAAGCTTTAGAATCCACCCTGTGTACCTGCTCTCGCCCAAAATCCTTCTTTGTTGACATACCCTCATGTAATCTCATCCTGAAAAGATCCCCTTGTCATGTCTCTAATAACCTTGAGGTCGAGTGTGTCCCTCATCTTATTTTTCTATGTTTCTTATCTTTGATTCACCTTCCTCAAGAGCACAAGATGATTCTCCGAAAGAAAATTCCTCCCAATATCGAGAGACAGAATATCTGCCAAAAGAGTGAGCATGTGTGAGAGAGAAAAGTAAAAACAAATTCGGACCTGTGTAAATTTTCGTTCCCCTCCTCTTCTTCTTCTTCTTCTTCCTTTCTACTCATTCTTTCCCCCTCTTTCCTTTTCCTTTCTTTCCTCTCTTTTCTGGCCTGCCCAAAGGGCAAAGGCTATAGCGTTGCTTCTCTTTTTGCTGACTAAAATGGGAAAAAGGTAGAGTTGTATTTTTAAGCATTTCTTGATAGGCCAAAAATGTTGATTGGTTGAAATAGGATCGTGGGCACTCATTGAAATGAAGTGTGTAAATCTAATGATGGATATGTCTTCAGTTTTGAAATATGAAATGAACTCTCGTATATCAAGGAAAACATTTTGGGTTGTCCAATGCCTTTGAAAGCATGAAACGTTGCCTTACATGTTAAATGATAAAGCCTTAGAGGCTCCACAAATCCCAAGAGTCGCCTTCTCATATATCAAGGAAAAGATTTTGGGTTGCGCAATGGCTTTGAAAGCATGAAACGTTGACAGCCTTACATGTTAAATGATAAAGCTTTAGAGGCTCCACAAATCCCAAGAGTCACCTTTTCATTTTGAAATTTGAGAAGTTATTTTACCCACCTTTTCATTTTGAGAATTTCGTTCACCTCTTGAAACTTGAGGTAATAGACTAAAGTTGTCATTTTTGTTAGTTCAAACTTTTTTTTTAAAAAGCAAAACTAACAATTGTGAGTGAATTATATTGAGCAGCCCAAAAAATTACAAGGTCTTGTCATGCTCTTGTTGAGCCATGACATCATCCAGGGACTATAGTTACATCGACTATCAGGGCAACCACCCCCACCACCCCGACGCCTCCTCCTCGATACACAAGGTCCAAAAACTTGTCCTTATGAAATCTTTTATTTACCGATGGTCAAGATTTTCCCCCGTCCTAGGCATTCCATCTACTGACAGCGAGGCACATTGTTTGTTGAAACTTTATGAAAGGAATTTATCCTTTAGAGCTTTAATCTTTAAAGATTTTTTATTTTTACTTCTAGAGATTTTAAAGCTAAGTTTAAAACTTAAAGATGTAGAATGTTTAAAGTAAGGTCTCCAATGATCCAATGAGGACCTAGATTTTTTTTAATTAGAAGGTAAAACTTTGAATTAAAGAAAGTGAAAATGTTACATGGATCTACAGGTAGGGGGAGGGTCACCCCAAGACGCTGGAGTTTTAGGACTTAGAGCTTTAAAACTTTTAAAGTGGGATTTACAACTTAGAGATCTACAGTTTTAAATTTGTAAAAACGGCTCTAGAGCTTAAAAATGTAGAATTTTTAAAGTGGGGTGTAGAGCATAGGGATCTACAGCTTAGGATGGAGAGCTTAAGGGTTCTTGTTTAATTCAATTCTCTGTGATTTTTTATAAAAAAAAAAGCTTAGAGATGTAGAGATTTTAAAGTGGGATCTAGCCTCAAATCAAGCATCAAGGCCTAAAATTGATGCTTTTTTTTTGTCAAGGGCTATTTTGCCTATCAAAACAAGTGCTTTAAAAAAGCTCATGTCATTTGATATGCTGGAATCTCAAAATTGCCTATCATTTTTTGTGTTTATATCTTTAAGTTAACGTTATATATGGCAATTATATAAGTTGATTGCATTACACAAAGCATATGAAAAGGGGCTTGAAAAATTGCATGTCAAGAAGAAATTTTTATCATGCCTGGCCGGCCTGGTGATTTTATCACTTGTTTTGTTTCTTTATCCCCCCTTCTTCTTCTTCTTTCTTTCCCTTTTCTCTTCTCCTCTCCTTCCCTTCTTTTTCCCCCGGTCCTTTCTTCTTTTTCCTTTCTCTTCCTTCCTTTCTTCTCCTTTCCATTTTTTTTCCTTCCTCTCTTTTTCTTCCCTTTCCTTCTCGTCTTCTTCACGACTTTTTCTTAATTTCCCTTCTTTCTTTTTCTAGCTTTTCATAACATGTAACATTCTAAAAATAAAAACTAAAAAGTGTTTCTTAGCCCAACAGGTAGTAGCGAAGTCGATATTGCCCAAAAATACCCCCCTTTCACACCCATTAAAAAGTAACCCTCCTTCGGGCGGCCATTTTCATGGCCCTTGGGCAGCCTTCACTTATGGGTAGCCTTTAAGTCCATATTTGGCATGCACAATCAACCAAGACATTGCTTAGCACTACATCGAGGCACACATATCCACCAAAGCACCCCAGGTCTATCTTTTTTCTACCATCTTGGGCATTCCCCGTAATCAATACTCTCCAAGATTCAAACTTCTCAATTAAAAGCTTACCACAAACTTTATGCGTGTTCATTAAACCACCACAAATAATATACATATAAACCAAGTCAACTCATTTTTCCAATAGCTCGATCAGCACAATTGGGTCCAAAGCACTTCTAAGCACAACAACTTTTCCTGGAATTTTTCCGACCACACCTTTACTCCATGCATTTTGAATCATGGAATTGCAAAGAGATACCCCATCTAGAAGTTTATTTGCTTTCGCAAAACCATCATATATGCCATGTTGATAATCGAAACAATCCCAAGATTAGCGTGTTCTGCCCAAATATCAAGTAAAACTATCCTGATCACAAAACTTGACTGCTTGAGCAGCATTAATTTTTCCCACTCATAGATGTCTGAGACTACATAGCAAACCAAATCGGCCATAACTTTAGCACCAAATGCCCAATTCGAGCAGGGTAAAGCACATACTCTAGCCCGTGCTACATGTTATCACAAAGAACCCTATCAAGTTGAAATAGATCACTCAATCACGTATCACAACTATGGTCTAAAGATAGCAAACCCGGCCCTTGGAAAATACTAACATCATACGTTGGGCCCAATTCCATGCAACCATGTTGCATCTGCTTTAAATTTTTTTTGGATCCACCTGCTTTAAGCTTTATGTTGAGAACATAGCACCTGTATTGTTTGCAAAACATGGATACCTGTCCTGAATCAAGAGAAAACATCCATACCCTGCGAGTAATTGGGAACATAATTTTTCTTTTGGTATACACACAAGAGAAACTCCTCCCTTCTGCTGGAAAAAACAAGATCCCTAACACAATCAGTAATAAGGGGAATATAATAGAAATTCCATATCGCACATCCTCTAAAAAAGATAACAAGTATTCTTAGAAAAAATTGGTTGCTTTGCCACCTCGAATGATGATCCGTCTCATTGCCTTCACCCCCTCTAAATTTAGGATTTTGATGTGTGTGATGTTATCCATTCCCAGATCACCCACTTCAACACATGGAAGCTCAACAACAGTCTCTGTATTACTAAACTTTGACACGTCTCTCACATATATAGACTTGTCTATGCATACCTCCTGTAACTGATCATCTTTGAGCATATCTATGCTTGTTGGAAACCCATCCTCCCTGTGTAACACCACCTGCACCCCCTCTGAATAGGTATTCCCATCATAAGACGCATCACATGTTAGAACATATGAATGTAAGTCAGTTAGAAAAGCATCAATGATGCCATCCTCATCGTGTTCAGTAGCATCTCCATTTGCATGCACTTCTTCCTCAATAAACATAGGCTCATGCTCTTGTTTATAGGCATCATATGGTACATCCATGGTAGCATGTGCAATTTTCATATCATGACATGCATCTCCTTTCATATTCAAAGACTTGTCACATACCTGTAGATAGTCCACATGCATAGTGTCCCTCTGTGAGTTGATCATGGAACAATCAACACACCTTCATTAACACTTCACCTGAGTTGCTAATGGAAAAACCATAAGCTTTAGGTAATTGTTTCTAATGGAACAACCATTAGCTTTAGGTAACTCTAGAAACTCTGCATTACTTTCAATTTTTGGCCCTTCAGCTTGTGTAGCTTCTCCCAAAGCATATTGCTCTACTGCTAATTTAACACAAACTTGTTTCCAAAATTATTCGTAGGTTGGTGCCTGCTCATCATCATAGTCCATTTCCATTTCCATATATTCATTACTAGCATGTAAAATTTCTTCTTTAAAATACTTTCAACAATCTGCATATTCCCTGGCAAGATCTTGAAATTATGTAGTCAAACTTGGAATAACCAACCACTCAAACGACTTCACCATAAGATCCTCTAGAACTTCAGGTGCTTACATCTCCATCTCGTAACATGAGAGGTATCCCATTGGATCATAACACTTGAACATATTGCACTCGGCATACACAGCATCCAACACCGCAACCACAACATTGTCTAGCTTCTTTTTCTTTGATTCTTGTACCCTTTCCTTGTTTGAAATTACTTCAATCATTTGTATTAACTTTTAAAAATCCAATGTAGTTTGTACCTCTTTAGAGAAGTATGTCAAGATTATTTCTTAAAGTTTTTGTAAAACCTCATGTACTCCTTGCTACGGCTCCATCTTCTTTCTCTCACCTCGGTCGGTTCGCATCAGGTTCACCAAAAATATCAAAGAGCACGGTTCTCCACGGTTGACTCGAAAAGCACCGTGCTTTTGGCTGTGAGAGAGTAGAGAGATAAAGGGGCAACAAGATTGAAACAACAAGAAATTTACAACACAAATGCGACCCAACCCTGCTTTCATTCAATTTCCCAATCCATGTACAAATTATGATCGAGATCGACCCTTGATATTCATCAAAAGTCTAACATAAAACCCTGGGTAATGACAAAATCTTGAGCAATGGCACCCATACATGTTGAAGTCCTGTTGCCCGACCCTCGAATCGATCATAATGTCGGTTCTTGCCCACCGCATGCTCAAGCCGTCATTGGCAGCATACACACAAACTTGCAAATGATCAGAGGTCATTCCTGATCCAAGCTTTAGAATCCACCCTTGTACCTACACTCGCCCAAATCCTTCCTTGTTGACATACCCTCATGTAATCTAATCCTGAAAAAGATCCCCTTGTCATGCCTCAAATAACCTTGAGGTCTAGCATCCATCATCTTCTTCTTCTGTCTCTCTTATCTTTTCTTCACCTACTTCACAATGCACCACAATACTCCACAATGTGTTTTTGTGTGTAGAAGAGGTCCCCCTTTTATAGGCCAGAAGGGCTTCCCTCTCTTATGAGAGGTAGTCGTTGATAAAGCACTTTTGGTATGTACATAATAGTGGTTATATGCATGGAAATGTGTATATAAAGAGGTGTTTACATGCATTTGGAAGGTTTTCTAATGTGATATTTGGTTTCAAGTATGGCGAACGATGTATGTATGGAGAATAATCACGTCACGTGTCAACAGCCACACTCACGTGTCTAGACAAGGTATCAAAGCCTTGGATGTGGTTCTAAGTGGCTTCTTTTGGATCTAGGGAATGTGTTTGAGTTTTTTATAATGTAAATAATTCAAGGAAAAAGTGTGGACACTCTCATCCCACTCGGGAAGTTTGGCACATGCGGTAACTGTCTATTTGCAATGCCTGATCTACGGTGATGCCTTCACCACCCTAGAAGTGGTCAAAAATGGTCTGTAAGAATGAGGCAATGATTTTCTAGGTATCAAAGACCAACCTACAAAATTTGGTGGATTTTGGAGTCCGTTTGGTATTTTCTCGTGAAAAATGCCTATCAGGGGTAAAAACTAGCCAAAACTGGGCCCAAAAAAGTCAAGAAATTGTCAAAATTGGTGTGAAAAGGCTGAAATTTGACACATCACTCACGGTTCCATGATGATTTGGCTGAGGTCTAACTTTTGGAGTATAATATCATCACTTTCACCTCTCTATGGGAGGAAGTAGAGTTCTTACATGTGGTCTAGTGTAGTCTCGTCGTATTCGCATTATGTTTTCGAGTTCTTACATGTGGTCTAGTGTAGTCTCGTTGTATTCGCGTTCTGTTTTTGAGTGTGTGTGGAGGAGTGAATGAGAGCTTTTTCTCTTCAATTTTTCACTTGGGAGAGTCTATGGAAGTTTTGAGGTTTCCATGGATGTGTGTGTGTACAAAGAATTGAAGGAAGAAGGTGCGGCTTTTTGCAAGACTATGTGACCCTATATGGGTGCCATTAGGGTTGAGGCTACTCCAAAGAGTCCAGTAGAGTGGAGTTTTGTAAGAAACTAGGAAACTAGGCTCTCTTGGATCCTCCTCCCAACCTCCCTTTATAGGTGGGCTCCTAGCCCCTTGCCCTAGACGGATCCCCTGTCCACACTGCCTAGCCCGGCCCTTGGCCGTAGTACTTGCCTAGCCTAGTTCTTAGGGTACAGGACCCGTGTCCTGACGTTACTTCCCCCTTAAGGAAGAGTTTTCATCCTCGAAAACACAAGTAGTAACATCTTCTTAAGAATATTTGTGTTCTCTTTATTGACGTCCCATAAGTGACAAGGGTAAGACCCAACAAGTCATTATAAGTATCCGACAATTTCTGGCCACGAAATTGCTTCTGATAGGTCGTGCTAAATATGGTCTAGAAAACAGATGTGACCAGCACCTAGGGACTTTTTTGTGACACATAATTGAAATAATGGCACCAGTGTCAGTCCAGAGACTCATATTCTCCACATGTGGAATATGTCTCATATAAGGATGTGTAAAAAAGAACATCCTTTAAGTACAAGATGTACTTGGGTGTGGAGGAACTGCAAAACACTCCGTGACAAGAGAGAAAGGGACCCTCATTATCTTGCTCCACACTGGCTAAACCGAACTCCTGGAGTTCCTAGACCATGTTGTATCCCATGTGACAACATGTGCCAAATTGAACACTACAAGTAGGTTCGTAACATCATAAGGCAAAACAATCGATTGGACACTTGGCCCAAAACACTTTGTGCCGACATGCCCTTGGCATGGCTCTGTAACATTCAAGTGTACTTATACGTCTTGAAAAACCAAGCAAAGCATACTAAAAATGGAATAACACCAAATCAATAGATGCATACCTGGAGATTTGAACGTAATGTTCACTTACCCGTATTCAAACGGAGAGGAGCACGTCTCCTACCTGAAAAAACAAACAGCATTGCAGTGGGAACCATGGGTGTTGCCCTTGCAATCCAAGCTCTTGGATGAGAAGCTACGTAGTCAAATCCCTTGATAAGACTCTTTGTAGAAACTGCTCAACTAGCAGATAACGGTAACCAACATAGTCAACCATGTACAAGTCGATTGGAATCAACTTGAAAAGTGTGTTCGTCTGCTACCACGTGGTAGATTGCGGAATTCTTTCCTTGAAAGTATAACTCAGAGAGATCAAAGGTGATCCTCAATGCAGATCAAAGTGTGATCCTTAATGCTTATGGGATGATGTAGCAGTCACCCGCCGGGTCTTACCCCAAAAAAGTATGTCCATAGACACTCTGTAGTGCTATAGAGAGAGCAGGAGATCCACACAAGTGAATTTCCGAGCTCTTATGGACAGCCATGCTGTCACAACTGATTGCTACATCTAGACTTTCTTGTAGAGATCAGCTGCGGTGGAGTTGACGATTATCAAAAACTCAACTTGAGTATCGCGCTGAAAACAAGTAGTGCAGAAATGACACCCTAAACATCCGTATTGACAAGACTCTTTCTTGTCCATTAACGTCGGTGTGTACGTCCGGGGGTATATCTTGAAAATAAGCACCCAAAGAATGCCAGTAGTTGGGTCTTACCCTTGTCCGGACATCGGCGCTTAGCCTGTTTGGCTCATAGCCCGGATGCAAAATATTGTTCAATCGACAAATCGATGAAGACTAATTTGAGTAGTGCTAGCTGTGAGTTAGAGCACCTTGGCCGAAGATGACACACGAGCAGAATATGTATCAAAAGCTTGTTATATTATTCTCTTAAAGAGAGAGAGAGAGAGAGAGAGAGAGAAGAAGAGCATGCTGGGCTGAGGAACTTTCCTTAAGGTTGTAGAGTGTGTACCCAAGCTGTGTGCCCTGACGCATCTTATACCTGACTTGCAGCTTATCGTATAAGCAGTCCACAATTTTCTGGTATGACTCTCTCATCGAGAGAGGGAATAGAAAAACATAAAACTCATTCCGACCCACCTACCTTGTAGGGGTCGTGATTGTATGAGGATGACTTGTCATTGGCATTGTGCCTGGGAATCAAGTCCAAATTTTTGGTTCTTTTTAGTGCTGTTGTGTTGACAGCAATCAAACAAACACATTAAACAATCCATCACTTAGTCTGTCCTTGACAGTGTTTCGAGTGTGATAGCGGAAGCGTAATCCATGAATCGGTGGAATTCATGCCACCCGGTTAGCATGCCGTGCATGCATAATTGTAAGCCCTTCAATTTGCCAAACTGGCGTGCCAATGCCCTTGATGCCAAGTCAATGGGCAGTATCGTGGCACGCGTGAGAAGCCTTGCTTCATGTGAATTTGTAAAAGCACTTTGCGTTACATAACAGACAACGTTTCCAATGAAAACATGAAAAACAAACATGTTGAAAAATCGACTCACTTGGTTATCCCATTGTAACCAGTCATCCTAAAAATTTTGATGGAGAAGAACTCGTTCCATAACTGCTCATAGCCTTTTCTGCTACACGAGATAGAGTTGTCGTGTGTATATATATACGTCCCTTGTATCATATACATCCATCTGGCATGTAATGAAAGAATCTGCAAGCAGATTACCAATTTCCTCCCAAGTTTGTATGTTTATCAGATATACCAAACATGGGGAGTCTCAATGCAAGATTCCTAACTTGAAGCCTTGCTTCACAGAAATTGAAGCCTTGCTGATAGCCAACTGAGGCGGTTGTTGACATGCAGAGAGCATGACAAAAAGAATCGACCTTGTCGAGGAATTTCAACTGAAATGAGCTAAGACGTGTGACAAGCATCCTTTGGCAACGGCTAGAAACAGTCACAAGGAGTCGGCCATGCCGAATAACGTGCCTCCTGCATCAAGTCAAGCAGTAGGATGTGCTAATCTCCTTGAGATTACAAAACATGGCAAATTGGCAAAAACGAATCGACCTTGTCGAACACTTTTAGCTAAATGACCATGTCAAATATCTCCGCATCTCGAGAATTATAAAAAAGTATGCATAATTGATGTATTCTCTGCTAATTTCTAGAAAAGGTGACAGTAGGCAGTCATGCCGAGCAACTGGGCACCATACATCAAGTCGATCAGCAAGCCAGGTCTCCTTGAGATTCTAGAACAATGACAACTTGCTATGCTTTTGCATCAAACCGACCCAGCTGCTGCTCATGACCCAATACCTTTGCATCGAAACCACTAGAGGGTTGCTCATCACCTTTTCTCATCACCTAGCTCTGATAAAGAACATGGACCCAAGGTCAAATTATCCAGCATAGCATCACTCTCTTCTATGTCATCCTCACATAATGTGGACCACACAACCATAGCCCATCATCTCATCATCAATGCAAGCATCCATGCCCTGTTGCTGCAAATCACCTTCCCAAAATATACATTGCTTTTTGTGCAAGGCTACCATATCCTTCAATCGATCTAGTGACTCTATGTCTTTATCGCATACATCAGTGCACCAACTCTCACAAGCATCAAATGTGTCACCATCATAGGTTTCCTCATCTTTCTCAATTTCAATCTCATCATCTTCACTTCATGTGCTAGTGCTCAAACTTTTGCATTCATCTACTATGTCCTTGTCATTTTGCACCATAGGCATGTTTATGGTCTCCAAAGTTTCTTCACATACTTCATTTGCATTGACTTTGCGCATATGGTAATCCACACCATATCCAAGCTATTATCCTTGCCAGTATGAGTATTTGCAATCATGAATTTATACACATAAAGGTCATCCACACTATCCATCCCAGGTATTGACAAAGGGCACTTCATGCATGTAGCAACACACAACTTTCTCTCTTTCTGTACTATTTTCAATGCTTTGCACATGGGTTTGGGTTCTCTCTCTTGAAATTTCATCTTAAGGACCGATCACAATAGACTCGTGAATACCTATATTGTTTGCCTATTTGTAAAAGATGAATAGAACTACTCCTTAGTCACGACTTCCACATACAATAGAGCATATTTTCAAACTCTCCAAGCATCATCAAATATTGACAAAAAATTGCAACAGACTTGTGCTCTTGCATAAACAGACTAGTGACCTGTTTCGATGCATCTTGGTGAGGGATCACCTTTTTAAACCGCTTCAAAAACAATAGCTTGAACCTGTCCCAATTCAGTTTGTCATCATGTGACAAGCCCTCAAACTATTCTCTTGCATTACCTCTGACAAAAAATGTGTATACGTCACTCCTTGAACTTCATATTCTGGGTCCACAACCGGTAATGTTTGCTCGCTAGTAGATCCCCAAAGGATGATGAAGCAAAAGACACCGTGCGCACAATCACACACCGTGACACCTGAACACAACACGAGGTATTCACTTAATTTCCTCACCTCACTCACCAACACTGAAGATCTCAATGAAAATCCTCCCCACAATCCCTATTCAAACTCCAAACACCTCGACCTATAAGCCTTGTCTACCCCCACAGACACACTATAAGGTGAGTCGAGTTGATCAACTCTTGAAATCACACTTGATGGTGACTCAAATATACAAAAAAAAACCATCAAAAACTCAAAAACACCAGACACAAAAGGAATCTCTCAAACCATTGCAAAAGCTTCACCAAACTTGTCAGGACACAAGTCCTGTACCCTAAGAACTAGGCTAGGCAAGTACTATGGCCAAGGGCCGGGCTAGGCAGTGTGGACAGGGGATCCGTATAGGGCAAGGGGCCAGGAGACCACCTATAAAGGGAGGTTGGGAGGAGGATCCAGGAGAGCCTAGTTGCCTAGTTTCTTACACTGGTATCAGAGCCAACCGTTTTTGGCTTTGCATGTGCATGCAACCTCAAATTGGAGGAGAAAGAAGAAGCCAAGGCCGAGCGCATGCAGAAGCTCCTAGTCTGGGACGAAGGCATTTTTCGACCTACTTCAAATCCCTCGAGATCGGGCTCAGTTGGAGCGCAAGGGCAAGTGGAGCAATTTTTGTCACTTCAAGGCTCTCAAATTCTGGCCGTCGCAAGTTGTTTGCCCTTTGGATATGGCGCAGCCGGCTGCGATCTGCAGAGCAGAGCTCGTCAAGTTTTTTTTTTACAAAAAACCCTTAGGGGTTGGCCGTTCACACCCGGCCAACCCTCGTGGGTCTTCAACAAGGGCCGTGCCTTGCGAAATTGAATTCCCTTGCATCTACAACTCTCCTTTTCGATCGGGGAATCCCATCGATCATAATTTATGTTGATTACTGCAAATCCAGAAGTTCGAACTTGCTGCACACAGTTTTTGGAAGTTCAACAAGCCATCAATTGGCCAACTTTCTACCGATTTGGCGATTGCATACGATGCAAACCGCATCGCACGCGTCTATAGTTTGACTCACATATTTCAGCTTCTTGCCGGCTGAAACCTTGGTCGACCAGTGCCAAAACTAACTGGTGTATTGCATACGACGCAAACCAGATTAGTCGACTTTGCACTGTACTTTTGAGTGAATCATCGACTGTCGAGTTGCTCATTATTTTCAAGCTGCTGTTGCTTATGAAGACCAAGAAGTTTGCAGATTTTGTTTTTCCGAATTCAGCGGAGTCGGGATTATGATGACTTCGTTCCACCACTCGAAGCGGGCGATAAGAATCGGTAAGCAAGTTCACATTTCTGTTTTACATTCTGCATTCATGAAATCTTGCAGATCTCTTCGTACTCTTGGCATGGCAAGCAATTGTTGCCTCTGTTCTACAAGTTTTTGGGGCTAAGCAAAGTGCTTTCAATGGTTACGCCCTTGCATATCACTTGCCAAGGTCAACCATGTACACGAACACACATGGCCGACAAGACTAGAAAGTGTATCATGCATGGTGTATGTGTGATAACTTATACGGCTTTTAGCGCTGATAGGGATAATATCTATGTATGCAAGAAATTAATGCTAGTGCCATCTCCAAGGGATGTCCGTGACAATATGCAACTTGTGGTTGTTAAGTGTAAACATCTTGAGGATGGGGTAGACAAGGAGATTTAAGTGATATTTTGCTTCCATAGTGATCTTATGGATGCATTTCACATGCTTCAATGTATGTTTGGTCCATATCCACTTATCCGCAAAGATCCTCAATGGCAGTTAGTAAGTCTCGGTATAGATTTGCATGCTGAGGACTTAGTTATGATGTGCTCGGCGGCTTTGTATGCATGTTTCCAAATTTTCAAGCATTGGATGCCTTATGTGGAAGATGAAGGTGCTAGCGATAGTGTTGTTGAGGTGATTTGTCAATTTTGGAAGGGACATGTTAGTGTTTGGAGCGATGATCTCTTTTGCACAAAGAATGAAGAGCAGTCAATGTATCAGGAAGATGATGTGAGATTTACGATTATTAATGGGATGGGCTCGAGTCATGAGATGCATTTTGAGGTATCTATGGTTTTGAGTGACTGTGATAGATTATGGTATGAGATGATATGCACCAACCATGTATTATATTCAAATTCTTAGTGGGATATATCTAGGTGGGTGGTGGAGTTTTGGCAAGAGAATAGATGCTTAACCCTTTGATGTGAGTGGCATGCGTGGGAAAATAGGTGGTGCTATGAAACTTGATACTGTTCCATATGATCTAGGAGGAACTTTGGGATCACTTTTGTGGCTTTATGTCATTGTTTGATGCCAGTGTAGAGCATAAATGCTCAAATTGGGGTTTGGCAATGCTGATAAATCACTTTTGGTCTGTACATAATAGTGGTTATATGCATAAAAATGTGTATATAAAGAGGTGCTTACATGCATTTGGAAGGTTTTCTAATGTGATATTTGGTCTCACATATGGAGAACGATGTATATATGGCAAATAGTCATGTCACGTGTGTCGACAGTCAGGCACGCGCATGTGTCTAAACAAGGTATCAAAGCCTTGGATGTGGTTCCAGGTGGCTTAGTTTGGCTCTAGTCAATGTGTTTGAGCTTTTTAAAATGTAAATAAAGCAATCAATAAGTGTGGTCACTTTCATCCCATGCAGGAAGTTTGGCACATGCGATAATTGTCTATTTGCGGTGCATGATCTGTTGTGATGCTTGCACCATGCACCACTCTAGAAGTGATCAGAATGGTATTGGAGAATGTGGAAATGATTTTTGGGTATCAAGGATCAAGCCTACAAAATTTGGTGGGTTTTGGAGTCGGTTTGGTATTTTTCCCAAGAAAAATGCCCGTCATGGGTCAAAATTGGCCAAACTAGGCCAAAAAAAGTCAAAAACTGGTCAAAATTGGTGTGAAAAGGCTAAAATTTTACACATCACTCACGGTGCCATGATGGTTTGGTTTAGGGAAAACTTTACGAGTAAAATATCACCACTTTCACCTCTTTGTGTGTGGGAGGAAGCAGGGTTCTTAAAGGTGGTCTAGTGCAGTCCAGTCGCGTTCGCATGTTGTTTTCAAGTGTGTGGAGGAGTGAATGAGAGATTTTTCTCTTCAATTTTTCACTTGAGAGAGTCTATGAAAATTTCTAAGGTTTCTATATATGTGTGTGTGTGAGGAATTGCGGGAAGAAGGTGCGCCTTTCTGCAAGACTATGTGACCATGTATCGGTGCCATTAGGATTGAGGCTACTCCAAAGAGTTCAACAGAGTGGAGTTTGGTGAAGCTTTTGCAATGGTTTGAGAGAGTCATTTTGTGTCTAGAGTTCTAGAATTTTTGATGATTTTTCTTGTATATTTGAGTCCCCATCAAGTGTGATTTCAAGCGTTGATCAACTCGACTCACCTTGTAGTGTTTGTGGGCAGACAAGGGCCTATAGATCGAGGTGTTGGAGTTTGAATAGGGATTATGGGAAGGATTTTCATTGAGATATCAAGTGTTGGTGAGTGAGGTGAGGATATTAAGTGTGAGTGTGTGCAGGGTGTCTTTTGCTCCATCATCGTTGGACCTATTATCATCATGCTTAAAGAGAAGAAAACTTGAAGACATTCAACCTGATGACATCGACGTAATCGCGCCTTCTATGTATCAAAGGTGGTGCAGAAGGTCCAATGAAGTGAGTAAACAATTTTAAAAGATGAAGTTTCTTTTGAAGTGATGCTTGTGGATTATGATCACGCAAAGTGATGTAAAGGCTGTTATGTGGAGGCACCTCGCTTTTGTGCGTATGTTGGCATGTTTGCTAGAATGGGAGACCTTGAAGAGAGAGTGAAGTGAGCATCAGACGAGGATAGTGCCTTCCCTAGCTCCCATGCAGATAAATGGACACCAAATGATAGTTAAATTGATAAATGGATTTTGGTAACTTTGGTTTGCGACAGTGTAGGGAATGCTTTGCTCAAATGGAAATTGTAATGGATAGCCTCTTGCTAATTGTTTTATTTACTTTTTGGAAGCACTTATTTGTGAAATTTGACATAAATATTATAATTGTGCCCGTATGAAATGGAGTACATTTACAAATGATATTGAAATGATGCTTATAAGGATAAACTGGTCCTTTTAAGTTTGGCTTTATAGTGAAGGGATTGCTTTGGAAATTGCACTAGATAGCCTCTAGTTGTTTCTTCTTTTCATAGAGTGATCTTGGTTATAAATATTGGTTGGCTAATATTAACTAGGAACTCATTTCACAACATACTCTATGTACACTTTGTTATAATCAAGACTCATAACCCTTTTTTTGGTGGTACCTGTCAATGTATGTTTGAAGATAGGGTTGCAAATTAAATTGAATGGAATACTACATGCAACAAATACTTGTGTCCACTTCAAATAAAACATGTATAACCACTATTTATCAAAAGATTGAAGGATTTTTTGATCCATAGATATCCCTCTTCCAATACCATCAGTATAATTTCTCTTCAAATTACATACATGACTAGATGAACTTCTTCAAAGGATGATATACCAACTTCACTCTAAGAACAAAGGCTAGGAAAAATTTTCCCTCTAGAGTACAAACACTTTTCCTTGACCCTTTATCTTTATTCTCAAGGATAGCCTTTACCTTTTGTATATTATCCAAAAATCTTTCATAGATGTCTTCTGAAGGTAAAGTACAGGGCTAGACATTGCATGGAACTTTGAACAAATGCCCACTTAATACATGGTGATAGGACTTGCACTTCAAGTGAGATACAATTTGTCTTGGTAGTATTTCATGCATGTACATCCACTCATGACCACGAACCTTCTTTCACGAAAGAGATCTGGTAAAAATAGAAAATTGTAATTTGTAAGTTGATCCTTCTATCAATCACGCACTTGAAGTACACAATTTATTCATTGATTATGTCAAAAATTTGATAGTAAGTAGTCAACCATATCTAGAAGCAATTTTCCATTGCAAATACACATTCAAAAGAGAATATAATTCATTGTCTAGATTTTTGGAATCAATTTTTCATAGCTTATACACCTACAAATTATAAGAATCATACCCAAAACAATATTTTATCACATCAGGTCATCACCGTGATGTATGAGCATAATATTTTAACACAATGTGATGGTTAAAAACAATCAATTTTGGATTGTAGCTACATTATCATGATTTTTTACAAATCAATTTGTGAAAACAATTTGTATTGACCATTGCATATCTTCTTGAAAGTGTGAGCGAGCACTCTAACACAAAAAGCTGATAACAATTTATTGTAATTGAAGGACTTCCAGTCGTACAAGATAAGCATCAAGTACGACAATAAAATTTAAGTAAAAATATTTTTGGAAGTGTGAGAAACTACTCTAACACAATAAGGTGATAATATTATTGTAGTTGAAGTACTTCTAACTATACATGATAAACATCAAATGTGGTCAGAAAACTTCAATTAAAAACTTGGTCAAACTGCTGCCATGTGTGAGTGCATCGCTCTAACACAAGGACTCATAGACATTCTTGATTCTACATTCATTTTGAGGTTTGAGATTAACTCAAACACAAAAAAAATGAATGATTTAAACCTATATAAATGTATGGAATATATAACACAAAAGCTTAGAGACAAGATAATACTACAATCTAAATCTAAGTAACTAAAAATCATAAACATTGATTTATATCCCATGCAGGTCCATACTTGAGTTAAGTTTCTCATTTCTCAAGCAAAAAGTGTTTTCTTTTTTGGGAGTAAAATCTTAATCAAAGTGAAACAAATGATTACTTTCAGTGTGTGTAAAAACTTACACTTTAGCACAAAGGTAAATAACCACTATTTATGATATGTATCAATCCTCAAGTGTGAGTACATACTCCAACACCATGATAGACGATTTCGAAACCTAACCTTCTTCTCTTTGAGTGTGAAAAAATTCAAACTCAAAAAGAGTGCAGTTCTAATTCTTAAAACTATTCATAAATATTCAATTTAAGAATTAGAAACAAAAACAAACTCTACTACAAATTATAACAAAAAAAGTTAATTATATCATGGCAACTACATTTAATAAATAGCCTAAATCTTTACTTTTTTCATTCTTTTAGTTTTAAGTATTTTTATTTGTAAGAGGGAGAGGATTCCTTTTTTTAAACAGTCTGATACTTGATTGTGTCAAATTGTGTAGGGAGAGCACCGACGGCGTCATATATACTATCTGCAATTCAATCAAAGTTTTCTTCAATCAAAGAAATTTTTTATCAAGGAAAACTTCAATCGAAGTGGAGAGAGATAATATGGGGGCCCAAATTTAGTGATGTGTCACCGTATAATATGGTTGTTTTATTTGTCCAGATGTATTATATGGCCATTAGACGCCTATAATATATTTAATGTTAATATATAATGAAACTTAGGTGTTGCCACTCTTCTTCTCCCTTAGATTCCACACACACCGCGTACTCTATAAGTGCTATCAGATTTGAAGGTTGTTCTCGATGGCCAGCTTTACATTGGCTACACTGGCAACAATGTATCAAAGCATGGAGCTTCCATCCTATGGAGGTATTGTGAGCTCGACACATAGAGCTCACTTATCAAGGTGGAAAGGGGTTGAATAGCAAAAGCCAAAAGGGGCCAGAGATTGAGCTTTCTATGATCTCAAAGAGAGAGAGAGAATCATGTTGCTAAATTCAAGGTAGATTGATAGCATGTCACTATTTTTCTCACAACTTGAGCTAGAAATCTCATATTCAAAACCTTTTTTAATATAAATGAAGCTCTACAACTTTGTAAAAGAGATTGTTAGCTGATTTGTAATGGATAAATAAGGAGAGTGCAATATGGTTGCAAGAACAATATCCAGAAAATACTTGAGATCACATCAAGTAAACAAGATAGCCGAGCAAATCGACATATGCATACCAATCAAGAAGAAATGATTATTATTCTTAGCATCTAGAAGCATGAAGAGCAGGTAAAGTTTCAAGTAAAATCTTCAAAAGACATGCATGTAGATCTTATCCTTGGACATCAATGGTTAGACCAACACAAGGCCTACAAAGAAGAAACAATGCTACTACTTTACTTTCTAAGAGATAGCAAGCAACAAATACAAGTACCATTAATGCTAGATTCAGAGTTGCAATAAAGTCATAGGGAGCAAAGACAAATCTTGCGAAAAAAGGTAAAGCCAAAGTGGACCTTCCACCGATGAACACAAAAGGTGTGACAACATATGCCTCAACATCAAAAAAACCCTCACGAATTAGATTCTTCTACCAAGTCAGGCTTTCCAAAATTCAAGTCAATTGCTCACCCAACTGAAACCTCTATGGAGACACCTAGAAGATCAAAGGTATGTCAATCCAAGTACTCAAGAAAGCAAAAGATAGTCAAGCAAGTGTTTGTTCCGAGAGTTTAGTAAAAGTCAGTGATCTAGTGTCGATTGAAAATAGTAGATTATAACAGAAAGACAAACACATGGGATGGATAGCATCATAATGGAGCTTAAAAGAACATAAGTACTATAGAGGTAATAGAAATCTATGGGTACCAAAACTGTAGTTTGGAGCATATGAAGTGAAATCAAGACCCTCCCAAGAAAGAAGGCCCAAGGTATCAACCTCAACAATATCCCAAGACGCTTAATAAATAGATCTACAACAAAATGATATCAGATGCTAAAATATATTACAATTCTTTAGAGGATACATAACAAAAATGGATCACAAAGAATCTTCCTCTTGGATAAGGATTTTACAAAATCTTTACAAAGATTTGGCAGACAATCAACCAAAGACCAACTGCAACTACACAAGAACTGCATGAAGATCTCATAAGCTCAACAAGACCTCGAGCTAGACAAAGTAATCAAAGAACCTATAAAGGTAATGGAGAGATTTGGATTCCTAAGTCTTCCAATTCTCCAAGTCAAAAAGTTAGATGAGTACAGTCAATCCAGGCCTACAACAACCTCAAAGGCAATTGGAGAATCAAATACACAATGGAGTTTCAGAGTCAAAGAAGAATAACCCAACCAACACAAATGAAGATTCAAAGATAATGAAACATGTATGGAAAAAGAAACCTTCAATGCCAACTTGGTCCTTCAATAATCCTCATTTTGAAGATTCAACCTTAATTTTATCTGACGAAATGTTTGTAGTAAGTTCAAGAATGTGAAAAGTGAAGTCACCAGGGTGCAAAAAACATTGTTTGGCATAGTCAAAATCAAGCTATTGAGCCACTAAATGAGCAAAGCGTTAGACCCAAAGTTTCAAGTCATATTAAACTATGTGCTAAGAGTCCTAGTTATTAGGCTTACTCTCAAGCTGAAAGAGTTAAGCATATATAAGTCATGTCGCTCATGTTGGGATGAATGAGCATAAGAGTCAAAGTCTATTAACTTAATCATGGTGGAGTGACGTAGAGTCTAACACTCACACATGGTGCACAGTAAGATGAGAGCACCTATCCTTGACAACAAAAACCCTTCTTCAAGGAGTGCCAGCTTGTAAAGCCACATTGTATTCTTTTATAGCTACACCTTCTCATTGAAGAACCCCTCAAAAATCTTTCTTACACAGTTTATTGTTTCCCATGCATTTTTGTATAGGCATATATACAATGTCCCATCATTGGACATATGCATTAGACACTCTTGTTTGCTTTGACCTATGCACCTTGAGTGGACTATAGCAGGAAAACCAATGTTCCATCATGCTAATCTCATGTTTGCTACCCTTTTATCTCCATATCGATCAGGCAAATAATCCCTTTAGTACTTAAATTATATTTCCTATGCTGATAAGTACTCCAATAATGCACATATCCTAAAGGCACTTTTTTCCCACTGGGGTTTTTTCCTTTGGTTATCCAAGTATTGGACCCTAATTTAGATCTTCATCATTCTACTTTCCTTCTGCATACTCTTAATAAATAAAGAAAGCCTCGCCATATGCTGCTAGAACGAAAAAATGCAACATCATCTCTCACATCAGAAACAAATTTGGACCAATGAAGATGCTACATCAGATGAAACCTCATCAACAAACTCAATGACACATGAAACCATATATCCCATCAACAATCGATCAAAAACCTTCCATAGCCTCCATGGACACTTTTCCATAGTGCCCGAGGATGAGCACTAAAATTGGAATGGTGGAATCTTAATTGAGCTGAGGTCAGTTAACAAAATCTGCTAAAGACCAAAGCCTTGCCAATGCATATCAAAGATAGATGTGAAGAAGTGGTAAAGATTGGAGCTACACACTTTTACTTTCTTCTAAGATGACCATGTATTGTAAATTCTTGATTTATTCAAAGCCATTGTAATATTTACAATGTGTTATGGGCTCAATGAGAGTTCTGAGCTATAAAGAATAGGTCCATTAGTATGCCTAGGTTGCAGATTCAGTAAGTTTTGGAGCCCTAAAGGGCTCGCGTGCCCGGACATTTCATATTTTTACCCTAAGTATATAAGGTAGTGTGTAAAAGAAATTTGATTTCTCAACTTCAATTGTTGAGACCACTCTTTGGTGAGAGCTCATGAGGTGTGTGGCA
Organism: Adiantum capillus-veneris; assembly: GCF_014529385.1. Taxonomy (NCBI): domain Eukaryota; kingdom Viridiplantae; phylum Streptophyta; class Polypodiopsida; order Polypodiales; family Pteridaceae; genus Adiantum; species Adiantum capillus-veneris. The sequence goes on along the minus strand of NC_140935.1, from coordinate 54,573,400 downwards.
ATGGAGGCCTTGAGCTTCTCCTTCGTGTGACTTGATTAACACTAATCAATGCTTAATTCTCTTTTACTATCCTCTCACATACATCTTATGATTGCTAATGATGATTTGATGACTTAGATAATAACTAATTAGTGGTTAATCCCGCTCTAATCTTGTGTGATTTCCCTCTATTCTTTGTGTGTGCTTGTAGGTTTGATTGGAGTGCGGATGCTCAATGGATCTATGTGTGTGCGCTTGTGATTAGTGTGTTACATGATATGATTAGTGATGTGCCCGTATTTGCAATCATTAGTGTCTGTGATTGGGTTGATTTGAGGTGAAGAGAAGTGGATGTGGAGATTGCCACGCGTCGTGGCTTAGCTCCTCCATAAGCAGAGAAGCCCACTTCATAGAGTTGCCATTCGTGTTTCCATGATTAGCTCACTAATTGATGAGTGTTTCCATGCCCTAGCTGGGCAGCTCATCCCTCCGAATTGACAAGTATTGTTGTCCATTGGAACTATGCTATGATGGCACCCCCAACAACTAGTCTATGAGATACTGGTGAATCTCCCACAAGGACGTGATCAAAAGCCCTAGAAGCTTCCATAATGAAGGAGTTTCTTGCAAGTGATGTCAAAGACAAAGTTCTTACCAAATGGCAAAGTTTGAAGTTGTCTCCCTACTATCTATCCACAAGTATGTGGACATGTGTTGGGATTTGCATCTCAAAGCTAGTGTTTACAAAAAGATAGACTTTGGAGAACAAAAACAATAGTTTTGTGTTGGGCTAGCTGAAGACAAGGCCAAATATGTCAATTCTCAAAGGCCTAGGACCATCTCTGTGGTCATACATATAGTATGGTTGCTTCACAAACCAATTTTCAACAAGGGGCTAAGAGCCTAAGAGGAATTCTAAGCCCATGAAAACTAAACACCAAATGAGCCTAAAGAGAAGAACAATGATCAAAACTTCTTGATGGGAAACTTGAGCAACAACAACAAAAAATCTAAGGATAAAGGAGTCTACATGGGTAAGAATAGACTCTCCCCTTAAGAGCTAGAGTTTTTTTGCAAAGACAACATGTGCTTCATGTGCGGGGAGCAAGGACATGGCTATCGCACTTTCTTCCAAAGAGATGCATGCAATGAGCCACCTAGAGCTTCTACGGTTGAAACTCCAAAAGGGGATGCTCATTGTGAAGGATCTTCCTTTTTCTATGCTTGGGGAAAGGTGAGAGAACATGATTCCTTTATCCTTTTTGACCCTGGCTCAACTCACTACTTTATATCAACATAGTTGGCTACCAAGTAAGACATACAAGATTTTGAGATGGGAGACATTGTGACTACCGATGGGGATTTCAAGGGACAAAACGCATCCGTTACTTTATTAATTGATAAATTGATGCTTCATGTCCAAATCTACGTCGACAAAGAGGACTTTTTCATCTCCCCTCTCTAGCATGACGATGTTATCCTAGGGGCACCATGGTTCCATCGCATAGCTACCAATTTGAAGGCCCGTGAAAGGAGATTATATTTCAAGTATAGGAAAAAAATATGTACATGGATGCTAATGAGTCGAGTAACACCATAACCCATGTAAATGCGTCTGTTTTTTATAAGTCAATGAAAAGCTCAATTTTGACGTACATGATTTTGATCAAGGAATCTCTAAATAATCTCAATGTTTTACTAGATAAAAATGATCACAATCAAGAGGAATTAGAGTTGTCTATTTTCTTAAGTACATTCCAAGATGTTTTTATTGAGGATATCCCTAGAGAGTTACCTCCAAAAACAAGGGATCGCGATCATGCAATAGAGCTTCTACCAAGAAGCTCACAGCCTAAAAAGCCTCCTTATCGAGTTTCACAAGCTCATCAAAAGGATATCATGAGGCAATTCCATGAGCTGGTAGAAAAAGGGATGGTGAGGCCTATCTCTTCACCAAGTTCTTTCACTTGTCCTCTTAGTCCAAAAGAAAGACAGCACATATCGTATGTGTGTAGACTATAGAACACTAAATAGATTTCCCGTGCCACGGGTAGAAGATCTATTGGATAAATTACAAGGTTCTACTTACTTTAATACGATTGACCTTGAAAGTGGCTATCATTAGATAAGGGTAGTCAATGAAGATATTGTAAAGACCACTTTTTGCATGACATTAGGTCTTTAAGAATATCTTGTCATTCCTTTTTGGCCTGACAAATGCTCCGGCTACATTCAACCACTTAATGGAGAAAATCTTTAGGCCCTATCGCAAGTTAACTAGAATATTCTTTGATGACATCATCATCTATTCCAATTCTCTCGAGGAGCATAAGCAACATCTCCGGGTAATATTTCGAGTTCTAAGAGAGAGAGAATGAACGTTTCATTTTTTAAAAGAAAAATGAATTTTTCCTACAAGAGATTCAATACTTAAGTCACATTATCTCTCAAGATGGCATCCGAATGGATAAATCAAAGATAGAGGCAATCAAAGATAGAGGTAATAAAAGGATGGCCTAATCCAAGGAATCTACACAAGCTACAAAGCTTTATTGGTATGTGTGCATACTTTAGACACTTCATAGAGAAATTCTCCGCTAATAGAAAGATCATTACATGACTTCACAAAAAATAACATTAGTAGGTATACATAGATTGCAAAAGAGCAAAATGCTTTTGACAAGCTCAAAGAGAAGATTATCTCTCAACCTGTGCTTACACTGTCCGATATCTCAAACCCATTTGAGGTTGAATGTGATGGTTGTGGAGATTGCCTTGGAGAAGTTTTGCTTCAATAAGGAATGATGGTGAGCAAGTATTGGGCATCTACAAAAAGGAGATATTAGCTATTTTACATGCCCTAGACTCATGGAAGCACTACCTTTTGGGGACTCCATTCATCCTATGAACGGATCACCAACACCTCAAGTACTTCATGACGCAAACCAAGATCTTCAGCAAACAAATGAGGTGGGATTTATCTTTTGCAATCTCATTTTCATATTGCTTGCATTGCCAACAAGCACAATCGAGTGGTCGGTGCACTATCACGACAACCAAGAGGAAATGTGGTTTCAATAGCAACTCACAATGATCTATCTTCTATGATAGATGAGTATGCTATTGATCCCAATTTCAAGGATGTAATGTCAGCCCTTGCATTAGGAAAGAAGAGGAACCATTCACCTTGCAGGATGGTTTTCTCTATGGAGATAGGCTATGCATTACTAATTCAATCCGTGAGAAAGTAATGTATGAATCCGATTTCCCTCCCTATGCAAAGCATAAAGGGATTCAACCTACTCTTTGAGGAGTTGAGACCTGCTTCTATTGTCCTACCATGAAAGTAGACGTACAAGAATATTTTTCAAAATGGATGGTATTCCTAAAGACAAAGTATGATAGAGGGAAGCAACATGGATTGCTCCAGCCATTTCCGATTCCTAATTCACCATGGGAGAGCATATCCATGGATTTTATCTTTGGATTGCTCAAGTCTATCCATGCAATTATAGGAATATGGACAATAGCCAGTAGGTTTAGCAAACAAGCACACTTTATACCTATCAAGAAGACTATTCGGCACATCAAATGAAACACATCTTCATATCTCATATTTTTATGTACCATGGCTTACCAACATCCATAGTGTCGGATAGAGATCCTAGAATAACCAATAATTTCTCGAAGGGTCTATTTGAGAACCTAGGCACAAGGTTAAATTTATCCTCGGCGTATCACCCACAAACAGATGACCAAAGTGAGATAGCTAACCTTACGATTCTAAATGTACTAAAATCCTATGTTACAGAAGTAGATCAACGCTCGCAATGGGAGAAGTACCTACCCCTCATAGAATACGCGTACAATAATATTGTACATACTTCTATGGGAAAGGCGCCTTTCAAGGTCATAGAGGGAAGATCTAAAATTCCTTTGCTACTTAAAGTACATGGGAAGATCTTCACTGCTGCTGATGAATATAGACGAGATCTACAAGAATCTTTTCAAAAGATTAAAGATGCTATATCCATCTCATAGAAAAGGTAAAAGGCTATTGCTAACAAGCATTGAAGAGCCTTAGACTTTAAGGAAAATGATTGGGTCTTGCTAAAGTTTCCCAAGACTTGTCTGAGGCTATGGGCCACCAGAAGCATTATGCTAAGTTCGCAAAAATTTACTATGGCCCTTTTCAAATTCTTAAGCCAATCAAGGAGATGGTTTATCAATTGCAGTTTCCCAACCATTGGCTCATACACAATGCTTTTCATGTGAGACTACTTAAGCCTTACAAAGGAGAGCAACGAGAGATTCAATAATTGAGGGCCCTCTAGAGATCTCATGAGGATCAAGAAGATGTGATCCATCCCAAATCCATCCTTCAACATGAAGACAAGGTACTACTACATGGAAAGATTATTTGATGGTATCTTACTAAATTCAATAATTATCCTTTTGAAGATGCCGGATGATTACAAGGAACACAACTTAAGGATAATGTGAACCTTGTCAATGCTTACAATGATACAATAGAGTAAGCAAATGTAAATGAATTTTTAATAAACAATTTTTTTGTCTTATAATAATTTCTTTCTTTTTTTGTGCGCAAATTTAAGAAGTATGCATGCTTAGAACCATGTTTGTGGTGACGATGTCTCCCAAACACCAAGTAGAATTTGTCACTCTACTTTGGAAGTATGATATGGACTAAAGAGCAGAAATGCTTGCGACAGCTGAGTCTTTCAAGCACCAAATGGATTAGCATCCATTCTGGAATGATATCATAGGGTAGAAAGGGATCCTTTATCCACTAGCAAACCATGGACTAATGACTAGGCTTTACCTTCTCTACCTCATAGTCGAGGACGACTATGCTTTCAAGAGAGAGGTAATGTCATTAAATCTAATATCTCACTATCCCAAATGATTTTCTCATACTAAACTGATCATTTAATATGGTAAGATAAAAGGGAGCAAGAGTGGGAATATTAATATGTGATGTTAGATCTATTCTCAACAAAGGATCGAGAGGAGAGATAAAGCTTATCTAAAAGAGGGTCCAAATGGAGAGAGGTCTACCAAAGAGCAACGTGCACTTAATGGATCTTTAAAAGATCTTGGGTTACACTTCATTGAATCCTCCAAAGGTTAGTGTTAAAAGCCATTAGTACTAGAATATCCTAATCCTGTTTTGCAGACTTCGCTGAAAAAATGTGGGGAGTAGTAGTGCGCTTCACAGAAAACACAATCAATGCATGAGCCTGTGCATCTTTTACATCCCAACGAGCTTGCTTAGCTACAGGCAAAACAGCTCTGACAGCATCAATCCTACCACCAAAACCTTCAACATCGCCTACATCCTCAGAACCAAGATGTACATCAATGCCCTGCACAATGTTTCAAACGCCCTTTAACAGAAGGTCATTTTGCATTATGTAAGCCCACATAGGGTAATTGTCCCCATACAATCTATCCTCAATAGAATAAGTGTTGAATACATCTGTGTTGTTGTCAGCCATGGCAGTGAATGTTGAACCTAATGTGAAAATTGCCCAAAATGAGGAGAAACAAAGAGGGAACAACACGTACTATATAGCACAAACTATGGTAGACTATACCAGACCTATTATGAAGAAAAGGACACTGACAAAAAATTTTCACCAAATGATGGAATAGCACGTGCAGTCCGTAGCATGTAGTGGAAACCGAGACCAAAATAAGCCCAAATAAAAAATATGTGCAAACTTGTGTTGAAGCTGCTGGCGACTAAGCCCGAGAGGACGTAACCTACTCCAATACCAATTGTTGGAAATAGGGTTGTAGGAAAGCACACGCAAGACACACAACAGAGAGTGTATTACTTAGTGTGCAATGGAAGGATAGATAGCCCTAGAATGATTGGCATATAAACAATGCATGAGGGAAAAATCCTCCTAGTGAGGGAAAAAATTCACAGGTGGTCCTAAGTGTGTTCACAACTACATCACAACTACATGTAGTTGTGATGTGTTCACACACATCACAACTACATGTATATGGTAACACGACCAACTAAGATAAAGCTCGCAAGAGGCAAGATTCAATGGCATGCTCATCTTCTCTACCATATTCATTACTATGCTAAGCTAAGCTCTAAGAGTAATCTATGGTAAGGAGAATACTTCTTTCTCGTATGTTACATCTTCCTCCTCTTCAAGCTCATCCTCCGCCTTCTCAGGTACCAACCTCCGCTCTCTGTTGAATCAATTCTTGGTCCTCCTCTCCGTTCCTCTCTGTTCTTCTTGTATTGAGGCAATGCCATACACAACTTTGAGGGCCTCTTCTTGAGTATATCCTATGTCTATTAGAGCATCATATTGCTCTTTTTTCTCTTGAATTGGATCCGTTGCCTACTTTTCTTGCTGTATTTTGGGATTTTCTAGCACATCCACCTCAACTTCAGTAGTCGTTTCCTCCACTATCTTTTCTTCTCCTTCAGGACTAGACTCTTCTACCTTGCCCTTGCCCTTGTCACCTCCTTTTAATTCAGCTTTAAGGTGCTGAACTTCTGCTTCGGTAGAGCATGTCCTGGGTTAGTGGAAAATGATACTTCTTCCTTCTGCATCCACTAATCCAGTTTGGCATTTCACCTCCTTTTAATTCAGCTTTAAGGTGCTGAACTTCTACTTTGGTAGAGCATGTCTTGGGTTAGTGGAAAATGATACTTCTTCCTTCTGCATCCACTAATCCATTTTGGCATTTTTTCTCCGTCTAATGTAGCAAGCTTGACGGCCCCGCTTGGTGATAGATCTTTAATCACAAGAGGTCCCATCCCCCGCTTTTTAAACTTTTTTGCATGTTGTTTTAGAGTGTATACTAGGACAAAGTCCCCAATCTTAAACTCTTTAGTTCGCACATGCTTATCAAAAAACTCTTTTTGTCGCCTTTTTTTGAGCGTAGATTGAAGCCACGGCTTTTACGCAAAGCTCATCTAGCTTTTCAAGGTCGTTTATTCTATCTGAAAGCTCATGTCCTGTCCACTCCAATTCCTTAGATACTCTTAGTGTTGGAATTAAAAATTCTATTGGTAAGATAGCATTCAAACCAAAAACCATGTTGTACGGGGTCGTTCCTATCGATGTTTTATATGCTACCCTATACGCCCATAGTGTCAAATGCAATTTCTAGTCCCAATCATTTCTCGACTCTGATACAATCTTTGTAAGGACCGTGCATATGGTTTTGTTCGTTGCCTCAGCTTGTCCGTTGGCTTGTGGATGATATGGAGCTGATTTGCGATGTAGTACCATGAATTCGTCTAGAAGGATCTCTATCACTTCATTTATGAAGTGTGTACCTCAATCACTCACAATTTCTATTGGTAATCCATATCGTACAAAGACATATTCATATAAAAATTGTGACGTGGTCCTGGCATCTGCTTTTTGAGTTGCTTTTGCCTCAACGCACTTTGTTAGATAGTCCGTCGCCACAATGATGTATTGTGCATGAGTCCTATATGCAAGAGGTCAGATAGGTCTAACATAATCAATCCCCCATTTTGCAAAGGCTCTTGCTTCTATCATTGGTCTAAGTGGCATATCATCTCTTTTGAGTGGTACTTTTGTCTGCTGACAGTCATCACATCCTATTACGTATTCCTCAGCGTCCATGTATAATGTCGGCCACCATATTCCTGCAGCTAAGACAATTTTTGATGTCTTATCACCTGAGAAATGGCCTCCACCTACTCCTCCATGAGTCTGCTCTAGGATTATCACATACTCCGACTCTAATGCGCATATCCTAAGCTCGTTGTTCTTTTCTCTCTTATAGAGTTGATTTCCTATTAAAGCGTAATCTCGCGCTTCTGTCTGTACAGCTCTTTGACGCGCTTTTGAGGTTCCCTCTGGAAAAGTTCTATTTTTGAGATATTCAACAATATAATGACTCCATTCAGGAGTGATCATTGTCTGATACAATGTTGAATACTCAATTGGAGTTTTTGACGAACATGTAATACATACTGTGACATATTCATGTACACTCTGTTTCATTCCTGGCCAGTAGACTCCCAGTTGTAACACATTCCTGTACGTTTTCGAGAAATTTGCGGTCTTGCCAGGAAAGCACCGGGCTTATGGCTGTGAGAGTTTGTGAGAGAACTCAACAAAAACTATATGAAGGAGTTAAACCATAGATGCCATGAAGACTAGGGTTTGGAAAGAAGTGCAATCAAAGAAGACTCGCTCTTTCTCTCTTGCACTCACACACACAAAGAAAGAACACAAAAGAGAATGTCAAAACAATACGAAGATGAAAACATCAAGGCTATGGTCATATCGTATCATGGGTAATATGAAAGGGTTAATAGATGAGTTAATGGCATTCAATCTTGGCTGACCAAATAGGCTACGAATTGTTCTTTGGAATTGTAGTTTTGTGCTTACCATAATATATATATTTTGTCTAGTGATTGGGATTAATCGTGTGTACAAATCCTCTTGGTTTATAGCAAGATAACTACGCTTACATCAAAAGAAAAATTATAGTCTATGAGAGGTAGTATGATGGGATCCGGTGATAGAAATATTTCATTGAGACTTTCAGGGTCGAAGAGAAACACTATACATTGTTGAAAGTGTATTTTATGGCTAATCCATACGTTAATTCTAATAGATCGTACAGAGTGAAAGCGATAGAAATGATCATCATGTGGGTTATTCATCTAGGACAATATGTGAGAAATGTAGATATGAGAAAAATGTAGATATGAGAGAAGTGAAGAGATGAGAAGTTTCCCTCCCAAGCCCTATTCTTGCCCGTAGGCAATAAGGATACTGCGGGGAGAGATGTACCTGTAGCAAGCAGAACCTACAATTTGTAGAGAGGATGAATTACTAAGAGTGAGAGAGATAGGTTTGGTTAAGGAGATGAGATTAGATACATACATATATATATATATATATATATATATATATGTCGGATTAGAGATAAAAAAGAAAACATCAATGTAGAACACATCTTACTTCACAAACCCTTCGGCACCATTATTGATGGAGAGAGAAGAAGAGGGGAGCACTCCACTTTGATTGATACGCCAAGTACAACACCTTCTTTGATTAGAGTTGATCTTCCAAGGATAGCGTACAAGAATGACTAGTCTTCCTCTAGGAGAAAGTGTAGGCTTGGGCTTATGTTAATGGGGCTAAGTACAATTAGGCATTACTACTCACTCCCTCAAGAATTCCTCTCATCGATGGCTTGAATGCTTGAGTTTCTTTTCAAGGAAGAAGAGGTCCCCTTTTATAGGTGAAGGGAACCCCCAAGGGTTTACACAAGAAGAGAGGAGCCAGTGTGAATAGGAATTGGAAAAGTTGGAAATGAGATGTCCCTACATGATGTGGGCAGACTAGGGTCCAGTATTTTTATCATATCTCCTCAACCGTGGCTCCAAATAAAAAAGTAAAAATATGGGCAGAAACTTCAGCTCATTAGCTACGATTTTCATTTTTAAATCATTTTCCAATTCAGATTGGAACCTTGTGTAAAAAATTCATCAAAATAGGGTCCATTTCTAGCAGCAAAAGTCTTCCCGTGCTCCCCTTAGCCTAGACTTTCATTTAATTCCAAAGGAAACCTCATGCCATATGAAAGCATGACATTGCTCCTTGAAAAAGTTTTGTAATCATGCTTGCAATAATGCATTAAAATAAGTGTATCTTTGAAATCATGCCACCTAGTGTCCCACTAGGATTTGATTCCCTCCTAGTAGCTATTTAAAAAGAAATATAAGAAAAGTATAAAAAATACATAGAATATATATATATTGGAGTTTACCCTAGATATAGGATCTAGCTAGGGTGTGAGATGATAATGAGATAGTAGAAATAAAGAATCGATGCTTTTTGCCCCAAGTTAAAGAGGCGGAGCTATTGATGCTTTTCCCATAGTATTTTCTGATGGTAAAGTAAGAATAGGTTACCCTTGAGAAAAATAATAGGATGAGATAGAAGGCTTATTATTATACTTAAATATGCATATGTACATTATAGGAAAGATAATTATGTATCTAAAAAATTACAAGATAACTCTTGTAGCATGCGTTCCCACTATGTACGTGTCACAGCACGACAACGTGTTCCTTCTTGAACTATGAAATGAACATTCGTGAACATGTGCTTCTCGCATATATATGTTATATTCTTCAGGATTGATGCATAACCTTAAAATGTTATCAGTTCCTAAGTGATACAACCTTCCTGCAATCAACTGAAGATTTTTGGATTGCTGAATAATAACTTGTTTTTGGTTGTATTCTTTTCGATCAAGCTGTCCTCCATAGGTCAATAGACTAAAAAAATCCTGAGACCACTTTGGTATCATTTCTATGTTGAATAAGTACGCATCTAGCATGTCATCATCTACACCTATAGGGTCTTCTCCATCCGTCAACCTTGAAAGGTGATCATCTCTGAGATGTGTCTTCCCTTTCTTTACTACTACCATGAAGTCGAATTCTAACAAGATGATGAACCATATTACTATCCGTCCCGTATTGCATGGTTTGTTCACTAGGTAGAGCAAGGCTTGATGATCTGTGAAAAACACAAACTTATTAGCTAGAATATAATGCTGAATTTTCTTCACAGCATAAATCATTCCTAATCCCTCTCGCTCTGTTGTTGTGTAATTCCTTTCAGCATTGTTGAGCTGTCTACTAGCATAGCAGATTGGAAAATCCATGTTTCCTTCTTCTGGCTGAGCCAGGATGCATCCTATTGCATATGCCGAAGCATCTATATGCACATGGAATATCTTCTCCCAATCTGGTGATTTCAAGACTGGAGCAGTAATGAGTGCCTCTTTCACTTTCTTGAAGGATTCCTCACACTCCTCTGTCCATACGAAATTCACTATTAGCCTGTAAAGTGGTTGGCCATTATAGCGTACATGTAAATGAATCGTCTATAATATCCACAATGTCCCATAAAGCTCTGCCCTTGTTTCACGTTGGCTGGTCTAGGCATATCCACTATTACTTTTATCTTTTCCATATCCGTGGATATTCCGTTATATGAGACAATATGTCCCAAAATTCTGCTTTGTCGGACCATAAACACACTTCTCAGGATTGAGACAAATGCGATATGTTCTACATTTCTCGAATACCTTTCTTAGGTGTTCTAGATGCTCATCTCTCAAAAGAGAGTGTACACACAAATCATCCATGTATATTTCTAGAAACAACCTCAAATACTCTTTGAAAGCATGCGTCATCAGCCTTTGGAATGTTGCGGGAGCATTAGTTAAACCAAACGGCATAACTCGATACGCATAGATTCCCCACTCCATTGCAAAAGTTGTTTTGTGTTGATCCTCTAGCGCAATGGCAAGCTGATTATATCCTGAAAATCCATTTAGAAAAGAATATGCTCTTTCCCCGGATACACATTCTAGAACATGATCAATTATCGGCAAGGGATAATTGTCCCTGATTGTTGCGGCATTTACTTTCTTCAAATTGACACACACTCGGAGTTTCCCGTTTTTCTTAGGCACTACCACAATCGGAGATTGACGACAATTTCACAAACTTCATTATCTCCCAAGTATACATACCTAAAATTACCTTTGGTGTGATCTTGGAAATGCTACTTGTGCAGTGCTCAATGGAATGAAGCCCCAAAATCTACTATCTAGGAATTAGACACATTGTATAATGAGAGAAATAGAGCATCTTGCTCTACTTTACCTACCACATTGGCCTCTGATATAGGCTCTTTGTCTTGAGACTCTGACTCCTTCTTCTTCTTGGACCAAAAATCCTTCTTTATGTGGTCCTTCTTGCCGCAATTCCAACATTCAAGAATTGACTTTGTGCGTGACTTGCTCTGCCTTGAGCGATCACAACCCTTTTGGTTTTGAACCTCTCCTTACGCATTCCTTTTGTTTCCGCTGAAAGTGCAACACTTGATGATTCAATTGTGCTTATCCATTGAATTTCCTTGCTTAGAAGAACACCCACAACATCATCAAACGTAAGAGTATTTGTGCTAGAAATAGAGTTACTGACAACCATCACAAGGTTGTCCCAACTATATGGTAGAGACAATAGTTTAAAGAGAGCTTGCACTTCGTCATCGAAATTGACTTTCACCATTTGAAGTTGACTTATGTCGGTGTTATAGTCATGTAGGTATTCTACAAGTGAACCATTCTATGTTATCTTTAGATTGAACAAGCGCTTCATGAGAAATACCTTATTGGATGCCATTGGTTTCTTGTAGATGCCATCAAGTGACTTCATCAAGTCCTTCGTGGTCTTCATCTCCACAACATTTAAGTCCACCATTGACGCCAAGCTTAACCGGATTGTTCCCAATGCTTTTTCGTCAAGGACAATCCATGCTTCATCTGCCATTGTTGTGGGCTTCTTTGCAAGACCGCCTAGTGGCAAATAAAGGTCCTTCTAGTAGAGATAGTCTTCAATTTGCATCTTCTCATGTTGGTAGTTTTTTCCATTCAAATTCTTGGTCTTGAGATTCCCTTCCACCTTCTTTACTCCCCACTCAACTCAAGGAATCCTTTCCTTTAGATACTTTAGGTACAAGAAAACCTTGTTCTGATACCAATTGTTAGGAAATAGGATGTAGCTAAGTAGATATTAGAGTAACTTAATTACTGGAGAGAGATAATTTTCACACACAAGAGATTATAGAGTAGAGAGAGAGAGAGAGACTAGTGGCACCAACTACATATGCATGTAGGGAGACTCTAAAGGAAATTGATGATTTCTTAAGTACAGGTCAATGTTTGAAGGATAACAAAGCTGCAAAGGAGGAGGATTGTTTAGAAGGCTTTCAAGTTTACATTGGTAGCTGAGGACCTGATGACATACATTTGTGATGGAGTGCTACGGAGATTCCTTTACAAAGAGAAGATTGGCATGGTATTGGAGCAATGTCATGGGGAGAGCGGACATCAAGGCAAAGATCAAGTATTGTTTTGCATTTTGAGGGGTGGTTTTTGGTGACTCTCTATTGCACGCGATGTGGACTACTAGTGCAAGACATGCCATCAGTGCTAGAAAATGTGTAAAATATGATTGGTAGCCAAGACTCAAGGGTCTATCATAGCTAAGGATTCCTTCAAAAAGTGGAATTTGGATGCTATTGGTCCGTTTCCCAAGTCAACGAGTGGTGAGAAGTACATTGTGCTGGCCATTGATTATCTTACCAGGTGGGTGGAATCTAGTGCAGTGAAGGAGATAAATGCTCATACGATGGCTCAATTTGTTTTTGATTGTATATGTTGTCATTTTTGAGTACCTTGGGTGCTCATCTTTTATTGAGGTCAAGGGTTTAGAAGTAAGCTGGTGCATCCACTAGTGGAAAAGCAGGGTATTCAACACAGGTTCTCATCTCCATACCATCCACATTGAAGTGGTCTAGTTGACAATGCAAGTGGACAAATTGTTAGAAGCTGGACACACGCGACAGAAAATGACGGCTCGACAGATTATCATTTTTTGTAATTATTCATTTATTGAGAAAACCCGACATTTCACCTTGTAAATATTGGGGCTTACAGAAGTTTCCAGATTGTATCCCAGTTTTGACATTTAGATTGAGTAGATGGTTAATTTGGAACTTTAGGGTTTGAGAATTGTAAGGTATTTATACCACTTTTTGACCTTAATGAAAAACCTTTGTCATTTTTAAAATTTTGAAGTCTGTGAGTGAGCGTACTGTGTACGAGAGAGAGTGTGAGCTTCATCTTGATTCTATGTGTGCACCGATGGTCGGAATCGATTGCGGAGAAGTGCAGCGTGTTGCCCCCGATGAGAGCTACGCGCAAATACCTACATTGCGCGCGTACGGTCCGGTTTTGCAAGCTCCATCTACGAGCTTTATCTGGTGATTCGGTGAGCATACATTGTCTGATTTTGCATTGCAGCATATCCACACGTTCGTATTGAGTAGAGCTACACATTAGGCACTTTAGATTTTGGAAATGAAGACTTGCAAATTTTGGCCAAACATCCTACGTGATTTTGCACCGCGTGGTTTTGGGTTGGGATTTTGATTCATAGACCTTAGGGAGAGCGACCTATTGGTGTTAGTATAGTCTCCTTCAAGTTCTATGATGTTTCGAGATTGTCTGATTGGTGTTCGACTCTAGAAAGCGTTGTAGGAAGCTTCCTCTTATGCACTCATGAAGGCTGTGACTTAGACATTGGGCAAGGACCTCTGTAGGAATTAGTTAGGAGTCGGTCGAGTGTAGGTTGACACCCTATGCTTGCCTCCACCCGCTTGCGGGTCGAGCTTCGTCCTTACCTGACGAATCTTGTTAGGTGAGTTCTCGCTGTGCTGACGTCCGCCGCAGAGTATCCATCCAACATTGGCGCCACTGCCGGGGATGAAAACCTTAGGTAGATGACCGAGACTAGTCCTTGAGGATAGGGATTCTTTGGCTTGCCGAGAGTCTTGTTTTACATTTAAGATAGGAGCAGAGGGTGGAGGACTCTCTAGGTCTTAGAGGGAGTCTAGGGAGCATGTGTCTGGCCTAGATCCTTCGACTTAGGTAGATTTAGGTAGACCGAGATAGTTTTAGGTATTAGAAGAGTAGGAGTTGGAGTGGTAGAAGCGGTGAGAGGAGAACTTGAGAGTCCAGAGAGGCCAGGAAGCAACCAAAACACCATTATCACTATTTCACATGATGAGTAGGAGTAGAGTAAGTAGGACATCATGATTCAGGATCTAGAGCACTTCATGCATGTATACTTGCTTGGTAGATTCATCACAAGGTTGTAAAAGACACAAAAAGATGCAAAACTGTGTTTGAAAGCTGAAGCGAAGTCCAAAAGTTACTGTGAGTGTTTCTGATAGAGCTGCAGAGCATCGGGAGCATTTCTGTCAGGAAAAAAATTAATTTTAAGCAGGAGACATCCTACGCGTAGGATGTCTACAAGCTAATCTGGTGGGAATTTTGGAATTTTGAGTAGACCAGTGTGTTCACAAGGTGGGGTTTACCCTATTTTCACCTGGAAAGTGGAAATTTGACCATATCTTGACAAGATAAGGCAAGATAGACTGAAATTGCCAGACATCCTACCCAAATTGTGCCAAAGCATTATTTTAAGACCAAAACCATAGGATGGCTGCATGAGCATGATCTGCATGATATATTGAGTGACTGAGAGAGGTTTCATCTCATTTGGGTGAGAAAATTGGGTTTTAAGCAGACTTTAGCACTTTTGACTGAAAAAGGCTAGAACAACTAAAATTGGGGACTTTTGAAATCCAAACCAAAATCTAAGCATACCACTGGGATCAGCAAGGGGAAGCTGTGGGTCAAGTCTGGGGTCAAACAGGCCAAAAAGACATCCTACGCGTAGAATGTCATCTGTGTGATTTTGCACTCCAAACTAATTTTGAGCATACCAAAGTGATCGGCACCTCAAGGGGAGCGTGTGCTGTGAATTTGAAGCTCTTCTGAGCAAAAAGCCATGCTACACGTTGTTGGGGTATAGGAGTCTGTGCCTTGCCCGGCCGCCCAGAGTCTGGGCGCCCATTGACTTGTATACCTTATACATAGCATAAGTGGATAGGGGGCTGCTCACTCTTTGGAGTCTCCCCACCCATATCTGCATCGTGTGTGTCTCCTTCTCTCTCTCTCACTCTCTGTTTGTGGTGCTCCCCGATCCCCTTCAATTGGTATCAGAGCTATGGTGACAGCGGAGAGCACGACGGCTTTGAGAGCTTCGAGGCGATAGCTTGCTCTCTCTCGACGGTAGAGAGATTAAGAAAGCAGAAGACTTGCTGTGAGAATGCAATGGGAGCTTGTGAGCTCAGTTGAGCGTGATGTATGCTCTTGTGGAAGCTCAGAAAGGAGTGTGGAAGACTGTGTGTAAGTGAAGGTGCTGCCCTAAAACTATGTGCGAAGCAGCACTATTTTCAAATTCGTTTTTCTCCTTGTAGAATGCAGATCTAAGAATTCTGTTCGCACACCCCATCCGTTTCGACCTGGTCTACAACTTTGCAGAAGAAACTTTTTGCAAATTCCTCACCGTTTGCTGATATTCAGCTCAGACTGACTGTATACAGAAATTCCATATTTTCTGTTGTCGCATTGTGTGCCAGTTTGATGCACTTTTGGAAGCACGGGAGATGCTTGAAGTTGAGTGCATAGATTCTGAGCTGAAGATGCAATTGAAGCTTGTGTTAAGCTTGTGGTTTGAGGGTTTTTTGGTAGACTTGGGCAACGAAGTACGGAGGCGTTTACACACCATCGAGGCGGTCTCTTGAGAGACGCAGTTTTTTGGAGCACACAGGTGGAGCTTCTTTCACTGGTTTTCACAGGATACTTTGGCAGTGATTTTGTGCTTGGATTTATGGTCTTTGCGGATGGTTTGCATATGGTTATGGCGCATGGTTGATGCCCATTATACATGCATTTTGACAAGCACTTTCAAGTGCCGGTGAGCTCTCTTGAGAGCATTGTTTCACATTGAATAAGTTTCCCGATTGCAAATCTTTTGGCGCTTGCTTATACGTGGTCACTCCGTTGATGTACGTTGAGTGCGGATTGCCATTGTATGTGAAAATGTGGAGCCATTTTGGCATTTCTACTCATTGGCATTGAGTAGTGTTATGGTTTATGGTAGAGATTGTACTTGAGTTTTTTGCTCAGTTTTGAGGGAAAATTCTGTCGGATTTTTCCCAGATTCTCGCCATAGTTTGTGATCGAGTGTTTACTCTCACTTTGACAGGTTTTGTCAGTTTGTACACAGTTTTGTGTTTTTTGTATCCACTCTCGCAAGAGTGAGGAGTTGTGTATCTTTCTTTGCTTGAGACAGTGGTTTGCTCTCAGGTGGGAGAGTCTTGTGATCTCGAGCATTGTTTGCCATAGTTTTGCAGAGCTTATGCATGTATGTTGAGTGTAATTTGATGCGCATTGATTGCTCATTATATTGAGCTTGCAAGACAATGGTTATTTTGTGTTGATAGCCATTGTACGTCGAAACTCTGGCGAAATTTTCCCAGGAGTTTTATGCGTATCATTTATGCGATCTAGGTAGAGATTGCGGGTTTCACTCAGCATTTGCGTGCGGTGTTCTCTGCAGGTGGGAGATTTGTGCGTGTGTATGCATCGATATCGCACAGTGTGGGCTTGGTGATTAGCTCACAGACTGCAATGTGATACTAGAACAAGTGAGGCTTGTATTGACATTGCGGGAGCTCTATTTTGGAGTGTGTCTCACAGGTTTTACATTGTGTTTCTGGCCATATTTGTAGACAATTTCCAGGTGTTGTTGGTGAGGTGGTTTTGCTTCCTAGTTTGCTACATTGTGCTCATGGCAGAGACAGGTGATCGATCAGATTGTGACCTCTCATAGATGCGCGTGTTTGATGGCTCAGACTTTGCGGTGAGAGCCATTTTTTGGCTCTTTGTAATTGCCACAGTGAGTTACCTCACCCTACCAAAATCACCCAAACACTGTGGCTATCCCTACCATTTCATTGTACATAGGCGTGCGTGAGTTAGGGGACTTTTCCCATATCTCCTTACTGAAATAAAAAACCCTCAATTAGCTAGTCATTGGGCTAGTTGAGCCAAAAAAATAAAAAATATAAAAAATATAAGTATATTATAGCCCATGCGTATGTAAATATTTCTTTGTATATAGGGCCTAAATAAAAGATTTTTTCATAATTATTTTGGTATTTATTTAAATATTTCTACCTAAGTGTGTGTTATTTATGCTCTGTACATTGCCTCACCATTACCACAATTTTTCTTACCATTTTTCATACTCTTTATTCCATATAGAAATATTTTCATGTAAGCTTCTCTTATATTTGGTGTAACTCCACCCCAACAAAAATCCAAAAAAACTAGTTTTATTTATGTGTATATTTTTTCACTATTGTGATTTTTCCCTTCCTACATCTATTTTGTTTTTTTTTTCTAAACAATTAGAACACTAAAAATATTTATCTTTTTATGATAGCCTCATAATGAGAGAGATTTCTTTTGACCCCTTTATATTTTTTCCACTTATATTATTTATATTTGACATGTACATATTTTTTAGACCCCTCAATATTTGATTTTCTTAGTTGTACTATTCACTTATATCATGATCTCAACAATATCTTCAATTATAGACCTACCAAATAAGGTCAAGGGTAGGTGGCATGCATACATGCACTATGGAGGGCTCACTCTTGGAGGTATTCAAAAGAATCATCCAAAGAAGGACCCCACAAGGACCTTGTGCAGTGGAAAAAAATGGTCGGTTTTGCTGAATTTTTAAAGTTCACTTGCTCTCCAAATTTGAAAAGGTGATACAAACAAAAGTTGTAGCTCGTGGGCTGAACTTTTGCCTCAAATTGTTTCATATTTTTTTGAGCTACGAGCTGTGAGCTATGATTTTATTAGTGGACCCCAGTTTTTCCATGCTATGCAGCCACACTCTCTCTTCCACTTTATCATTTTTTTCTCTTTCACACGCACTTCTCCACTCATCATCCCCACCTCTCTCACCACTCCTCTCTGCACCCTACTCACCTTCTCCTCAACCTTGAAGAATAAGAGAAACCATGGTGAACTCATACCTCCCACACACAATTCCATTCCAAAATTGACCACCTAGTCTCATTTTTCCTCCTCCAAATTACCCATATCTATCAAAAAAACCACAAAATTCAGCCTCTTCTCTTAAAAGACAGCATCATGGTGGTTGATTACTCAGCTTCAATTACCTTGTCTCTCAAGGAAGGTCAAGAGTGGAGAAAAATTGTACCATCAAAGCTAGTGGACCGTCAACAAGCGTCAAAATTGGCCCTACTCAAGACACTTGGAGCATCAACCTTGTAAGAAATCCACCTTTTCTTACCTCTTAAGAGTTTTTCTTCCTTATTTGTATCCTACATGGATACTCCCATTGTAAATATCCAATTCCATTTGTAAATTAATACTAACTCTACTAACACTAACCCACTATGAAAAGTCCTATCACCTCCATTTCTCTCCTCTCTCTTTCCCCACCAACTTCTTGATAATTCCAAGCAAAAGAAATTAGATAAATTGCTGAAAATCTAACCCAACCATGGTTAGAGGAGTAACCCTAGCCTTCAAAATTGCTATAAAAGGAGGGTGTAGCTAGCACAAAAGGGGGAGCCATAAGCAAGAGCACTATGCTATAGCTTGAGAAGCCAAGCTCAACCTCTCTAGAAGGAGCTCTTGAGTGGAAGCTCATTGTCTTATGCATGTGCATGTGCTGTAATAGGGGATTAGCAAGGGAACTCTATGCCATTTGTAAGAGAGAGAGTGTTCATTCAATTGAGAGTAGGAAATCTATCATTTCTCCTACTAGTGTAAGCCCAACATTTGCTGAATCAAGGAGGGTGGATTTGAACTAAGCTTGGATACTTTGTCTCCCTTCCAACGTGAAGTAATGGACAACAATGATGTGTAAGTTTCTTGGTGTTTTTTGTTAAGTTCTTGATAGCTTGTCTCTGGTGTTGTCATCAATCTAGCCATAAATCCCACATACTGTAAGAGGGCGATAGGGTGGAGAGGACTCCCCTGGCCTTAAGACATTGATTGGGGTGGTTTTTTCTTGTGATGCGTTGTGGTGAAATTTACGCAAGCTATGTTGAACAAATACTAATCTCACTTTGATTTGTCATGACAGATTTGTAAGAAGGTATTACTGCAACAAGCACCCTCTCCCCCTTTTTCTCTCTTTCTTACATATATATATTTATGTTTGCTTGATCATTAACGATACACTTCAAAGCAGTCCGAGCACCATCTCTCTCTCTCTCTCTCTCTCTCTCTCTCTCTCTCTCTCTCTCTCTCTCTCTCTCTCTCTCTCTCTCTCTCTCTCTCGTGTTTTCGTGTTTTAGTGTGTGAGAGTGTTTCATTGGTGTTAGGGTTAGTGTAAATTCCTTGCTGTTTGTGGGTTTCCCTAACGATTCTCCTCTTTTGCGTCCTAGTTCGCTCTTAAACTAGGTGGTGCCCCTTGTGTAGTTGGGATTTGGCTGGGGGTTTGTTGTTTTGGTTTGTGTTGTGTTGTGCCCCAGCCCCATTGAGCAGCACGGGAGCCTTGAAGGGTGTCTAGAGGTTGCTCTTCTTGTTGCCTGCCCAGGACCGCTTCAAATTGGTGCCCCCACTAAGGACAGGCTTGTGTATGTTTTGTGAAGGCTCAACCTTTAGCATAATCAAGTAGCTTGCATGAATCACGAGAATTTGTATGATCCCTTCATTCCCATTGCAAGGCAAATGGTACACATAATTGTTAGTACTAAGTTGCAATTTCAATTGGTAATTCGTAGGATTTTAGGTCCTCTTAGGTTAGCCGAGATAAACACTTCGGTAAATCCTTTTATTTTGCCTCTCATTAGGTACGATATTAACTTGGATGTCTATATTTTTGTGTTATTTGAAGCATTACGACATGCATAGGCCATGGATAATGGCCCAGGAATACAGGTTTTTCCCTTTCATTTCACTCCACACATTAGAGTAAACATTGCAATTAGTAGAAAAATCCATTTTCAACAACGTATGGTATTCATGTTTGGTGCCCAAAGAGTAGGAGAAATTCTCGCGTCACCAAACCCTGTCATTCTACCTCTTATTGATTATCATAGGTCATTTGATGTGAATATTTTTATTTTGTTGTAGAATAGATTGCAATTTAGAAAAGATTATTGTGTAAATCTTTTAAAGAAAGAAAAAACAAAAACGCGTCACTTTGAAATCAATTCAATGGAGAGCCAATGCCAAATGTCTGGATATCCTCTTTTCTTTGGAGAGCCTGGAGAGGATGCAGAATTATTTCTAGCGAATTTCAAGATGTCTTGCCGTATCAAGCGGATAGTAACTGATCAAGAACGTGTAGAAATGTTTGAGGTGGTCCTTAGGAAAGATGCTAGCACTTGGTTTGACTCTTTCCCTGAGGAAGTTAAAGGGAATTACACGGAAGTTTTGAATCGTTTCAAGAAATACTTCTTTGATCCCCAAAACACTCAGAAATTATGGCAAGACATTGTTTCTCATAAGCAAAAAGACTTAGATGACTACTACTTGTACAAGCAAGAGTTCCTACGTCTTTGGGCTCTATGGATACGAAATGTTGCTAACCCTGGTGATGGTGCAGAATTTCTAAAGAAGGAGAGGTTCATAGCCGGACTCTTTCCTGACCTTAAGGTAAAAGTTGAGGCGGGTGCACCTGCTACCTTTGATGCAGTGGAAACTATGGCTGCTGAGAAGTATAGGAAACTCAAGTGCTTAAGGGGAGAGGTTCCAATAGAAGGTCTTAGACCCAAAGGTAAGTCACAAGCATCAACATCGATAGATCTTCCTGAGGTAACGGCGGAAGTAATTGAGAAGTTAAACAAATCTTTAAGCAGCCTGTCAATTCACCTTGCACAAGCTGTAGGTCCAAAGGGACAAGCAAAGAAGTCTGAAGAGCGAGATCCACGACCTAGGAGAGTCTTGCAATGTTGGAATTGCGGAGAGTCTGGACATGGGATGTATAATTGTCCTTGGCCCCGTGGAGAGCCAGGGAGACCTAACATGAATTACCTAGTGATGAATGCAGGAGAAGGAGCTGGTCAACAACCAAGGCTTCTACAAAGGCCAAATGGACCAAGACCACCTCCACAAGGGGTAGAAGGAGTTCCACCTTTGCCAGATCCAAATGTGCATGTGGTAGAGGTGACAAATTCAAATGAGGTTGACATGGAAGCCAATGGCATTAAGCGTGGCCGAGGAAAAGGTAAAGAGAAAGAGGGTGTCCCATCACAGAGTGACCATGGACAAGGCAAGAAGGCAAAGGAGACCAAGGAAGCTAAGAGGACTCGACGTCGTATCAATCTCCAAGACTTCCCTCTTGGACATGGTATGGCTCCATACAACCTGTTGGAAGACATGCGAGGTAAGGGTCCTGATATCTCATGGCCTCAGTTTCTTGCATTATGCCCACAAGTTAGGAGGGATTTAACAAAGGCAGTTAGCACTAGGAGAAAGGTAAAAGAGAGTTTTCCTGTTGTAAAAATTGCACATGCTGAAATGAACGAGGATATTACACCTGTGCTAGATTGTTACATAAAAGGTTAGGAAAGGTCTAGTGGATGGGGGTGCACAAATTTGCATCATGACAGAAGGGCTCATGCAAAGACTAGGCATGCACATCCATGAGACACCTGAAATCAAAGTGAAAATGGCAAACAATAGCAAGGCTAGGTGCGTAGGCATTTGTAAAAATGTTTTTGTGGAGGCCTTTGGCATTAAGAAGGCAGTGGATTTTTATGTTATGTCGACCAAGGGAAGTGGTTATCCATTTATCCTAGCAAGACCATGGCTAATGAAAATGCAAGCTTTGCAGGATTGGGAGAGTGGGAAATTAATTTGCAGGAATGACAATCATAAGAAGGTTGTCTTTGACATGAAGGAGCAACGCCAAGAGGAGCTCCATGAAGAATCATCTCAAAGTGAGACGGAAGAAGGTTGGACCGATAGCACTTCAAAAGAAGAAAGTAGCAGCAGCATTACTGAAGAGGAGTCTTCCGTCAAAGTCATGGGGGTAAGGTTTAAGCCAAGCAACCAAGAGACCTCTTGTCGAGGTTTGGAAGAGGTAGGTTCCCAAGAGAACCAAAAGGTGGAAGATGAAGGAATGTTAGAAGGTATGTTGTCTACAACACTTACAAAGGATGAAAGAGAGGAGTTCAAATGTGTGCTAAGGAAATTTCCGAGGCTTTTTGCTAAAGACTACACCGATGTGCGTGGAGTAGATGTTGTTCAACACAAGATTGAGTTGAAGCCAGAGGCCACACCTAAGGCTCAAAAGCTACGAAGGCTAGGAGTCATTAAGGAGCAAGCTCTACTCAAGGAGGTAAGGAAGCTTCTAGCAGCAGGTTTCATTTATCCAGTGGAGAATTCAGAGTGGGTCTCTCCTGTTGTTGTCACTCCTAAGAAAAATGGCAAGTGGAGGGTGTGTGTGGATTACCGTCCCCTCAATGAGGCAACAAAAAGAGATCACTTTCCCCTCCCATTCCAGGATGAGATACTAAATGAGGTAGCTGGTCATGAGAAGTACACTGTGTGCGATGGTTACTCAGGTTACTTTCAAATAGGGATTGCATTGGAGGATCAATTGAAAACAACCTTTATCACTCCTTGGGGTTGTTATGCTTTTAGAGTCATGCCATTTGGTCTGACAAATGCTCCTGCAACATTCCAACGTTTCATGAATATGGTGTTTCAAGCATTCTTTAGAAAGTCAATTAGGGTGTTCATTGATGATTTTTGTATTTATAGCTCAAAATCATTGCATCTACAAAGGGTAGAAGAAGGTTTAAAGAAGCTCTACGACATGGGAGGTCAACTCAACCCCGATAAGTGCCATATAGGTGAGGATGAAGTAATCTTGCTTGGTCATAAAGTTTCTTACAAAGGCATTGAAGTGGATCCTTCAAAGGCAAAGGCTCTTATTGAGCTACCATCACCCAAGAGTCTTAAGGAGGTCATCTCATTCATTCAAAAGGTGAATTATATGTCACGCTTCATTCACTTAGCCTCGGAGTTGCTTCATCCTTTGCAAAAGTTGACACAACAAGTAGAATTTGCATGGTCTGATGAGCTTGAAGAGTATTTTTGTAACATTAAAGTCATTTTGTCAGAGCTACCAACACTCA
The DNA here is from genome assembly GCF_014529385.1 of Adiantum capillus-veneris. Taxonomy (NCBI): domain Eukaryota; kingdom Viridiplantae; phylum Streptophyta; class Polypodiopsida; order Polypodiales; family Pteridaceae; genus Adiantum; species Adiantum capillus-veneris. The sequence goes on along the minus strand of NC_140935.1, from coordinate 54,549,728 downwards.
TGCCTCCTTGTTGGGAGTACACATTCTTTGTTAGCTCTAGTGTTGGAAGGGAAACAATTGGTGTTGTGTTGCTACAACAAGATCCCCACAGTACAAGGATGCGACCCATCTACTTTGCTAGTAGGGTCATGAATGCTTTGGAGAGAGACTACACAGAAGCAGAACTCATGATGCTTTCTCTCATGTTTGCGGTGAGAAAGTTTAGATCCTACCTGCTACCAAAACCTTTTGTAATTCTCACTGCAGAGAATTTGTTCCCTTGGGTGTCATCTCAAATGAATCTTAGTACTAGGATCTCAAAGTGGATTATGGAGTTGCAAGAGTTTCAATACTCTTTCAAGGTAGAAGATAGTGTGCGTGCACAATTGGCAGGGATTCTCACTTATAGGGTGCATGAAAAGGAGATTAAGGTGCCTGAAGTAAAGACCCTACCATTGCCACCACCAAAAAGTATTCCTAATTCTTTTACCTTGTTCTTTGATGGAGCTTTTCGTCGAGCCACAGGAAAAGCAGGGGGAGGGCTAGTGTTGCTCAACCCAAGTGGAGAGGTGGTCATGAAAGAGAAGTTCAATCTACCAAGTTCAGCTAGCAACAATGAAGCAGAATACGACACACTAATTCATGGTTTGAAGATGTGCATTGGCCAAGGGATACAACGCCTCATGGTAAAGGGAGATGCACTTCTCATTGTTAAACAGATTTTAGGCATTTGGGCATGCAAGAATGAAAGCTTACGGACAAAAATTCATGCCATTCGTAGATTGTTTAATCAATTTGAAGAAGTGCAACTATATCATATTCCTAGGAAACAGAATGAAGATGCCGATTTACTTGCACAGCAAGTAGTTACATGTGTTGAGAAAGAAGTGCAGGTCATCATGGTGGCAGCAACTGTCAAGCAACCGAGATACCAGGGATTGGAGTCATTGACTCCCATTATTAGCTACATTTTGGAGGGCGAGTTTCCACAAGACTTCACGAAGGCTCAGAAGAGGAGACTCATGAAGAAGGCAAGCGCATATCTCTTCCTAGAAGGCTCCCTCTATCAAAGAGGGAGGGATCAAGTATGCAGAAGAGTACCAACTATTGAGGAAATTCCAGCCATTCTAAAAGGTTTGCATGAAGAAGCATGTGGTGGTCATTTTGCCCAAGAATTAACTGTGAAGAAGATTTTGCTTGCGGGGTATATTTGGCCAAGTCTGCATGTGGATGTCCAACATTGGTGTAAAAGTTGTCACAATTGTCAGGTAAATGGGAATAGAAGATTGGTTTATGGTCCAAGGCAAATCGTGCTTGCAAATGGACCCTTTGAAAAGTGGGGCATTTATGCTATGGGTCCTCTACCTAGGACAAAAAATGGTAAACTCTACATCCTAGTGGCTGTAGACTATATGACTAGGTGGGTGGAAGCACAAAGTGTGGCAAAGGTAAATGAGAGGACAGTGAGCAAATTCGTCTACACTCACATTTGTTGTAGATTTGGCACACCTTTGGAGATTGTTTCTGATAATGGTCCAGGGTTTAGAAAGGGATTGCTCACAGAAGTCTGTGAAGAACTTCACATTCTACATCGTCACAGTACACCCTACTATCCCCAATCAAATGGTTTGGTAGAAAAAGCTAATGGTGTCATTGTAGGCATCATTAGAAAGATGGTGAAAAACAAGACAAAGTTGTGGGATGACTTCTTGGATGGTGCCTTGTGGGCGTATCGAACCACATATAGGGAAGCCACGGAGTTCACACCATTTCACTTGGTCTATGGTCAAGAGGCTTTACAGTCAATTGAGCTAAACATTCCAACAATGCGACTTCATGGAAAATCAGCACAAGATGATCAAGAAGCATGGATGGATCGACTTCTTACCTTAGCTGAGCTTGAGTGGAAAAGAGAAGCAGCATACGAGTGCTATAAGAGGAAAGCCACACAGACAAAGGAGAAGCTTAACAAGAAACTGAAGGACAAAGGCATCAATGAAGGAGAGCTCGTGCTAAGGTATGACAATCGTTTTGATGCCAAGTTTGAAACTAGATGGCAAGGGCCATACATAGTCAAGAAGGCTTTCAATTCTAGTTACTATCAGCTTATGGACTTGAATGGTAAAGAGCACTCCAGGAAGGTAAACGGGTATCGCTTGAAGCCCTATTTGAGTCGCCTTCTACCAAAGGATCTACCAAAGATCTGTCCAAAGGCCGCTGTCTCATGTAAGTATTGTTACATGAAGCATGAGTGTAACTCTAGCCAAAATTCTGAGGGGCCAAACAATAAAGATCTCGTCAAGGACTCTGAAGCACTCTCTTTGGAAAAGATGCTCTATGATGGTACATGAATATACCATCATCCACGGGGAGGGCTAATGATAGCCGTTTTTCGGCTCTTTGTAATTGCCACAGTGAGTTACCTCACCCTACCAAAATCACCCAAACACTGTGGCTATCCCTACCATTTCATTGTACATAGGCGTGCGTGAGTTAGGGGACTTTTCCCATATCTCCTTACTGAAATAAAAAACCCTCAATTAGCTAGTCATTGGGCTAGTTGAGCCAAAAAAATAAAAAATATAAAAAATATAAGTATATTATGGCCCATGCGTATGTAAATATTTCTTTGTATATAGGGCCTAAATAAAAGATTTTTTCATAATTATTTTGGTATTTATTTAAATATTTCTACCTAAGTGTGTGTTATTTATGCTCTGTACATTGCCTCACCATTACCACAATTTTTCTTACCATTTTTCATACTCTTTATTCCATATAGAAATATTTTCATGTAAGCTTCTCTTATATTTGGTGTAACTCCACCCCAACAAAAATCCAAAAAAACTAGTTTTATTTATGTGTATATTTTTTCACTATTGTGATTTTTCCCTTCCTACATCTATTTTGTTTTTCTTTTTCTAAACAATTAGAACACCAAAAATATTTATCTTTTTATGGTAGCCTCATAATGAGAGAGATTTCTTTTGACCCCTTTATATTTTTTCCACTTATATTATTTATATTTGACATGTACATATTTTTTAGACCCCTCAATATTTGATTTTCTTAGTTGTACTATTCACTTATATCATGATCTCAACAATATCTTCAATTATAGACCTACCAAATAAGGTCAAGGGTAGGTGGCATGCATACATGCACTATGGAGGGCTCACTCTTGGAGGTATTCAAAAGAATCATCCAAAGAAGGACCCCACAAGGACCTTGTGCAGTGGAAAAAAACGATCGGTTTTGCTGAATTTTTAAAGTTCACTTGCTCTCCAAATTTGAAAAGATGATAGAAACAAAAGTTGTAGCTCGTGGGCTGAACGTTTGCCTCAAATTTTTTCATATTTTTTTGAGCTACGAGCTGTGAGCTATGATTTTATTAGTGGACCCCAGTTTTCCCATGCTATGCAGCCACACTCTCTCTTCCACTTTATCATTTTCCTCTTTCACACACACTTCTCCACTCATCATCCCCACCTCTCTCACCACTCCTCTCTGCACCCTACTCACCTTCTCCTCAACCTTGAAGAATAAGAGAAACCATGGTGAACTCATACCTCCCACACACAATTCCATTCCAAAATTGACCACCTAGTCTCATTTTTCCTCCTCCAAATTACCCATATCTATCAAAAAAACCACAAAATTCAGCCTCTTCTCTTAAAAGACAGCATCATGGTGGTTGATTACTCAGCTTCAATTACCTTGTCTCTCAAGGAAGGTCAAGAGTGGAGAAAAATTGTACCATCAAAGCTAGTGGACCGTCAACAAGCGTCAAAATTGGCCCTACTCAAGACACTTGGAGCATCAACCTTGTAAGAAATCCACCTTTTCTTACCTCTTAAGAGTTTTTCTTCCTTATTTGTATCCTACATGGATACTCCCATTGTAAATATCCAATTCCATTTGTAAATTAATACTAACTCTACTAACACTAACCCACTATGAAAAGTCCTATCACCTCCATTTCTCTCCTCTCTCTTTCCCCACCAACTTCTTGATAAGTCCAAGCAAAAGAAATTAGATAAATTGCTGAAAATCTAACCCAACCATGGTTAGAGGAGTAACCCTAGCCTTCAAAATTGCTATAAAAGGAGGGTGTAGCTAGCACAAAAGGGAGAGCCATAAACAAGAGCACTATGCTATAGCTTGAGAAGCCAAGCTCAACCTCTCTAGAAGGAGCTCTTGAGTGGAAGCTCATTGTCTTATGCATGTGCATGTGTTGTAATAGGAGATTAGCAAGGGAACTCTATGCCATTGTAAGAGAGAGAGTGATCACTCAATTGAGAGTAGGAAATCTATCATTTCTCCCACTAGTGTAAGCCCAACATTTGTTGAATCAAGGAGGGTGGATTTGGACTAAGCTTGGATACTTGGTCTCTCTTCCCACGTGAAGTAATGGACAACAATGATGTGTAAGTGTCTTGGTGTTTTTTTTAGTTAAGTTCTTGATAGCTTGTCTCTAGTGTTGTCATCAATTTAGCCATAAATCCCACATACTGTAAGAGGGCGATAGGGTGGAGATTACTCCCCTGACCTTAAGACAATGAGTGGGGTGGCTTTTCTTGTGATGTGTTGTTGTGTAATTTACTCAAGCTATGTTGAACAAATACTAATATCACTTTGATTGGTCATGACAGATTTGTAAGAAGGTATTAGTGCAACAAACACCCCCTCCCCCTTCTCTCTCTTTAATTGTGTTTGCTTGATCATTGCCGATACGTTTCAAAGTAGCCCAAGCACTCTCTCTCTCTCTCTCTCTCTCTCTCTCTCTCTCTCTCTCTCTCTCTCTCTCTCTCTCTCTCTCTCTCTCTTTACGCGTCCTAGTTCGCATCCAAAACTAGGTGGTGCCCCAAATTAGTGTAGGGTTAGGTTGCAGGTTTGTGTGTGTGTTTGTTGTTTTTTCCAACCCCAACCCAATTGAGCAGCACGGGAGCCTTGAAGGGTGTCTAGAGGTTGCTCTTCTTGTTGCCTGCCCCGGACCGCTTCAGCGGCATGGAGAGAGTGTATGCTTGATGCATTGACACAGCGAGGGTTGCATCGACCATTGAGTGGTGATGCAGGTAGACCTTCAAACATGTCTGACGATCAGTGGCAGGAGCTAGAGGAGATGGCACTATCTACGCTCTCTTTGCACCTTGCGGAATCTGTATATGCTCTTGTTATGTATGAGACTACTTCGAGAGCACTTTGGCACAGATTACATGATATGTATGATAGATCTGAGTCATCACAGACTCGTGTGAGACATGTACATTCACGAGCACGTCGACAGGTGACATGTTGGTATTGTGGTCATTCTGGACACGTTAGACGGTGCTCTTTTCGTCGTATGCGACATCGTAGGAGACATGGCAGTCTCAGAGATGTATGTAGTGATTCCATGGACTCATTTGCTTTGACAGTTGATGCAGATATGGGTGAGGAGACTCCAAAGAGTGAGCAGCCCCCTATACACTTATGCTATGTATAAGGTATACAAGTCAGTGGGCGCCCAGACTCTGGGCGGCCGGGCAAGGCACAGATGCCTATACCCCAACAACCTCCCACTTAAAGGCGACTGTGCCTTTAAGCAAGAGAACCTAGTCTAAAGACTACAAAAGGCGAGAGAAAACCGCTCTCAACCGATGCCCACTGGCTGGCTGTGATCGTGTGCATCCGGCTGTCTTGCTCCCGTGTAAGTCCATACACCACCAGACGTACCGCACACGTACTGTAAGTATGTACGCAATACCTGCATATCTCCCTCGTGCACTATGCCATCATCAGACAACAAACAACTGACAACCCCAACTGCAAATGCTCCCACTGCAGCTGCGATATCCGGTCTCAAGATCAACATCTCATACATGAGACCACCGAATGCCGATGCAATGCTAGCGGGCCCTGCTAGCTCTACGGAGCATACATCAACATATATATCCCTGGCAATAGTCATCTCTGACTGACAAGGCGTGTCAGCCACATGCATCTCCTGACTATCCGCAAAAGACGCATCAACCTGTCGTGCAACCTCAGAGCAAACCAGCTGCTCTAGGTGTCTGCAGGAAGACATATCTTCTGACTGTCCGCAAAAGACGCATCAACCTGTCGTGCAACCTCAGAGCAAACCAGCTGCTCTAGGTGTCTGCTGGAAGACATATCTAGGTGTCTGCAAAAGACACATCCATGTCTACAGGGGAGTATAGTCCCACTTCTATGTCCATGGGAGAGATTGGTCCCACACGCAAGTCTCGACGGCATAGAGACTTGACATGTCGGCATTGTGGACATAGAGGGCACATTAGGCGTCGATGTTCAGGCGTTTGAGACAACGGAGGCGACAGATGTGTGATGCAGATTTGGGCATGAAAGATGCTAGTGAGATCAGTACGGTGGTTACTGAGTATGCTTGTGACGGCGATGTCACATTTACATCTAGCTTGTCTTCAGACGATCTTATGTCTACGGATTGCATATCGGATTGCACATTGTCTTCACATTGGTTACTAGATTCAGATGCTACTTTCCATGTCACGTCGCATCGTGAGTGGTTTCGCACGTTTTCTAGTGGGAGACTTGGTCGTGATCTCTCTCGTACCGCACACGTACTGCAAGTATGTACGCAAGACGTATGTTTGTCCTTGCCTAGTGGTATGATATTTACCCTGCGTCATGTGCATTATGTGCCAGATCTGAGACAGGATTTGATCTTAGTCAGACAGTTACGGGATAGTGGATGTTGGGTATCGCTGCTTGAGCGATCTTTTGTGATGAATTTGGGTTCGCTAGTGATTGCGAGAGGTGCCAGGAGTGGTACATGTTACCCATTGCATGTGGATCATGAGAGAGACGGTGTTGTCTCTGTGATCATGCAGCGAGGTAGAGAGCGAGAGAGCAAGCGAATCTCTTTTGCTCATGGGTTGCAGGGTACTTTGCATGGAGTACAGAGTAGTGAGCTTGTTGTGCACACAGTTTGGGCACGACTTGAGCAGTCACACAGAGAGGTGACAAAGTCAGACATGCATGCTTTGCCAGTGACTGAGCAAAGCAGAGAGTCAGTTGTGCGAGATACTTCTATGCAGGATAGACAGGTAGAGTGGTCTTTCTCTAGTGAGTCACAACAGGAGGACGTTTTGCAAGAGTCTATGCATATGGAGTTAGAGCATGAGAGCTCTAGTGAGTCACAGCAGATTGAGTGGTCATGTTTGCAGTGGATGATTGCAGAGGAGGCTGAGATGTCAGTGATTATGCAGTCATTCCTTTCTATGCTCGACAATGAGCATGGGGATATAGTTGTGCAAGATATGTCTTCCAGCAAACACCTAGAGTAGCTGGTTTGCTCTGAGGTTGCACGACAGGTTGATGCGTCTTTTGCGGATAGTCAGGAGATGCATGTGGTTGACACGCCTTGTCAGTCAGAGATGCCTATTGCCAGGGATATATATGTTGATGTATGCTCCGTAGAGCTAGCAGGGCCCGCTAGCATTGCATCGGCATTCGGTGGTCTCATGTATGAGATGTTGATCTTGAGACCGGATATCGCAGCTGCAGTGGGAGCATTTGCAATTGGAGTTGTCAGTCGTTTGTTGACTGATGATGGCATAGTGCACGAGGGAGATATGCAGGTATTGCGTACATACTTGCAGTATGTGTGCGATAGTGACTGAGCAAAGCAGAGAGTCAGTTGTGCGAGATACTTCTATGCAGGATAGACAGGTAGATCGGTCTTTCTCTAGTGAGTCACAACAAGAGGGCGTTGTGCAAGAGTCTATGCATATGGAGTTAGAGCATGAGAGCTCTAGTGAGTCACAGCAGATTGAGTGGTCATGTTTGTAGTGGATGATTGCAGAGGAGGCTGAGATGTCAGTGATTATGCAGTCATTCCTTTCTATGCTCGACAATGAGCATGGGGATATAGTTGTGCAGGATATGTCTACCAGCAGACACCTAGAGCAGCTGGTTTGCTCTGAGGTTGCACGACAGGTTGATGCGTCTTTTGTGGACAGTCAGGAGATGCATGTGGCTGACATGCCTTGTCAGTCAGAGATGCCTATTTCCAGGGATATATATGTTGATGTATGCTCCGTAGAGCTAGCAGGGCCCGCTAACATTGCATCGGCATTCAGTGGTCTCATGTATGAGATGTTGATCTTGAGACCGGATATCGCAGCTGCAGTGGGAGCATTTGCAGTTGGAGTTGTCAGTCATTTGTTGACTGATGATGGCATAGTGCACGAGGGAGATATGCAGGTATTGCGTACATACTTGCAGTACGTGTGCGGTACGTCTGGTGGTGTATGGACTTACACGGGAGCAGGACAGCCGGATGCACACGATCACAGCCAGCCATTGGGCATCGGTTGAGAGCGGTTTTCTCTCGCGTTTTGTAGTCTTTAGACTAGATTCTCTTGCTTAAAGGCACAGTCGCCTTTAAGTGGGCATAGCAAGGCATTGTATAGCCAAGGTAAGCCTCCTAGTCAATTTTGGTCCATATTGGGGTTGATTAGACTGATCAAGACCAGCAACAAGCTGTCGAAACAGATCTCTGATCTATTGACCAACTTATAGGTGTCCAAATCAAAAAGTAAAAACAGTTGTGGACTCAGCACATCAAAGGGAATCCATAGTGCAAGAATCCAGGCAAAACAGAGTAGGAGACATCGTACGGGTAGGATGTCTACTGGGGTTTAGTGAAGGGAAAATTTGACAGAGCTTATACAGTGAGGTTCCATTTGGCTTAAGGGTTCCAAAACTTCTTTCAGAAGTGAATTTGGACCTTGTTAGACCTTTTGACAGAGCAAAGATAGAATTCAAACTTTTTCACGTAAATTGATCAACATCCTAGGGAAGTACAGTTCTAGATTAGCAGACCTGATCCAGAACATCAGCAGTGTATAAAATACAGTAGTGGTTGAGGTTAACTCCCCAATTATACCAATCATTACTAAAATCACCTCTAGTAGTTAAATGCTTTGATTCGATTGCCGAAATTAAACGCTTGTGTATAGGTATATTCAGGAGCAAAGCAAGAAGTTGTGCGGAGATTGATCCTTTGCCAGGTGAGTGGCTAGATTTGTGATAAATTGCATTGATAAGTTGATGAGTTTAAGGTTAGGAAGATACATTTTTAGAGACCAAAATGTGGTAGGTGACCAAGGTAGCTTAGTGTCCATCGAGGAGAGTGTAACTCAGGCAAGGCTAGATCCACTAGCACCGATTATTGAGGAAGGTAGTGATATTGACACTTCATCAGACAAATCCTTCTTCATGATGGGTAGTCAACAGCCAGGAGGTTTCACCTATGACGGACCCATGCCAGGAGAAAGCACCTCCCTAAATCCTTTGAATGATTCCAAGTTCACTGTGATCTTCTTAGAAGGAACAAACTCGAGCGGAGCCCTAGTCTATTCTGATTATCGAGGACGCAAGTGTATTTGTATTGAAGAAAGGCCGGCTCACAGACTAGAGATAATTCGAGTCTATGAAGATGGAGATAGATTCCGAGATGAAAAGGCGAACCACTATCTGATAGTTAGTAACCCTGGAGATTACAACAGATATGGAGATAACGTGGCGAAGGGGAAAATGGTTTCAGAAACTCAAGAACCGCCTCCAAACATTGATCGACCTGGAGCAATTTTTATGTATGATAAGAAAACAACCAAGGTTTCAACTTATAACGAGAATGTAGGAATTTACAAGCATGAGAGTGAGGGAATAGTCTCCTACTTTCGTTGCAAAGAACCATACTTAACCGAGTTAAGCAAAGACAAGGTTCTCTACTTATTTTCTTATGAATTTGCTATGGAGAAGGATATAGTTTTTGTTGATAGGTACGGGCGGGAATACCAACGTATTCTCCCAGAGGAGGTAGAAAAGACAACAGTTCCAGGAGCATCAACATATGCCCTCGATGAAGTGCCAAGAGCCACCTGCATCCCTAGCAAGTCTACAAATCCCTTTGTAGAGGAGTATGGCGCGACCTCACATTCTACCCGACCACAGACATTCAACAATCAAAACCAACCAGCAACTCAGCCATCATTGCAGGCATGGCTTCGACAGAGTGCAACATTAGAGCAAGACCGAAATCAAGATGGTTATCAAGCCGCATGAGGGCTAAGGGATTTGCAAGAACCACCACTCTATTCAAGGTATCAAGGAGAGAGTAAGCCAAGAACTCAAGGGTCAACGGAGCCTGGAAGACCACCCATAGAACGAGTTTGAAGAGATGAACCATCTCTTGCAAGAACTGTTAGAAATTATGGCTTAGGAGCACCACTGGGAGAGGAACCAGCCTACTACAAAAGACCAAAGGAGGTATATAGATTGGGGCGAGGAGATCCAATGATGAGGTTTGCAGACCATCGTAGAATTAGACCTTCTCAAGTGCAAAAATGGGTAAACAAGAAATACACAGGAAACAGAGATCCAAGAGATCGTGTAGCATCCTTTGTGCGTGTAATTAGAGCGAAAGAGGTGTTCGACTTCCCTACCCAACTTGCAGGGTTTGGACGTCTGTCCTTGACAAAGGTGCGAGTGTGATAGCGGAAGCGTATACAATGATGGAGTGGCAGACGTCCAGTGGACTAGTACGTCGTGCATACATAGCAAAAAAAAGAATATTAATCATGTGGCTTCAATGACAGTCTCAACCATGTGATCCATTGGTATACGTGTTGTACACGATCACTAGATACATCACAATGTGTCGTTGCATAAACTCTGAGCTTATATCCACATAGTGCCAAAGATGTGTGCCATTATCATCGATCTGAAGTACTCAATTGATAATACATTGGCACATAATAGAAGTCATGCTTCACATGAAGTCCGGCAAAGCACTTTGCTTTGTACAACGGCTTCTGTCAAGCACTTTTCTTTGCCCAACAGAGAGAGCTTTTCCAAAATAAAAAATAAAACATAGACAAGAACAAACATAACTTGAATTGTACTAACCTTGTCTCACACTTGTGGCGAGAGTTTTGGTAGTGTGCTCAAATCGAGCGCATAGAGTGAAGCCTTGTCAAAATTTTATAGAGAATTGGCCTTGCCGAATCAAGAAGCGTATTGAAAATCATAGAATTGCTCAATACTGATAGAGACAGCATCTATAGCTGAACTATCAAGAGAGTGTCAAGTATTGCCAAACACATTTTTTGTAACCACTGCCCTTGGCATTGGAAGGTGTAGCACAGTTGGTGATGCCCATCTGCGTCATATATAGTGTTTTTTCCCGTATTGTGGCAAGTTATAAATACTATGGAGTGACCATGCACCTAATGCATATACATAGGTATGAAGCTTTTCTCGTGAAAACCTTTCTTTTGTCATGATTTGAGTGGCTTATCTCTTCCTCGACACTAGGTCGGAGATACAAGCATCAACATTATGAAAATTGTAAGAAAACAAGGTTTGACCCAAGCCTTGCTCGTGGTGGCCGCATACAGAGTCCTACTGCATAGGAAAAATATTCTTTATGTATCCAATGCGTGAAGCCTTGCTCCCTAGTTAAAATTGATGTACCATGGTGCATCTTATGACATTGTCAAAGGAAACAGAGTTTAAAGTAAATTATCCATGTCGATTGTTGACCTTGTCAAACAATGTACGGAACTTGAGGATAGTTATAGTAACTGCAGGAACAAAGTGTACCTATTGCCCGTTACTACTGGCATGCACGATCAAAACTAGCAAGAAGCCATGCTTGTGTATCAAAATAACATTTGTTGATTTCCATTCGTAGGTTCTTGTAAAAGAACCGCACATATCGATTAAAAAACCAACTTGAAAGAAATAGAATACGTGATGACCATGTGGAGATTGCAATGCACGGAGTTTTGATTCCCTTATCAAAAACTCCACTCGATGGCCATATAATGGATGTTTTCATGGCGGCCTAGAATCCGGTTGATGGTGCATAGCCCTTGCAGTACTCCACATGGTTACAGTCGAGCAATATCCCAAGTTGTCGTCCGCTGCTTTCCATAATCTTTGGAAAACTTATTGCAATAGAACTTGAATGGGTTATCAAACCCATGGCAGAAATTGCAGAGCTTCTGCAACAAAATATTGAGGATGCTCACCCTCTTTTCAAGGCAGACAGGACGATGCAGTTCATCATGCATGCTTTCGCACGGAGCATGAATGTGGCTGAGAACTTGCATCCTGTGAGAGTGGCCCCTTAGGGTGCTTTAGGGCACCTTTAGGGCGCCCAATGCGAACAAAACAAAAAAATAAGCGAAAATTAGCTTCAACAGCTACGGCGGTTTCAGTAAACGGCACAGCTAGAGAAGGCGAACTCGCAACAGGCCCTGCACGACGTTTTGGCCCTCGTGGTAGAAACAAACCTTGGTGATCATGGCGAGGCAAACGTGTTTGGAACTGGTTGCACTTCAAACCATGGAACTCGAGCTCCTCCATTCTGCAGTTTAGAGGCGCTTCCCACAGCTTCAATCTCGTCGGCTCTTTGCCTTCAAGGGGCCATGCCCACGACCTCGGCCTCCCTTCAAGGACCACGCCTTCCCCGCCTGTCAAGGGCGCTTCTCCCCCATCGAGAATAGCATGAGCATGCAAAAAGCATGCAAAGGAAGGTCCACGACCCGAGAAAGAGAGAGAGAAAGAGAGAGAGAGAGAGAGAGAGAGAGAGAGAGAGAGAGAGAGAGATCAATCATGCAACCAAGCATGCAAGGCTTCCTCCTCCTCCATAGCTCCTCCCTCCTGAGCTCTGATACCAATATAAGACCTAGGGTAACTGAACCTAGGATCCTCCTCCCTACCGCCCCTTATATAGGCTAGCTCCTAGCACTTTTCCTAAGCGGATCCCCCGTCCGCACTGGTCCAATCCAGGCCCTTGGCCTAGTTCCCTAACCCCCTAGGTTGGGCCTTGCCCCGTAGGACCCTTGTCCTGACATCACTCTACTATGGAAGATGATAGGACTAATGTGCAGACATGCTTGCGGAAGCCTCGGGCTCTCAAGCGCCAAATGGACTAGTCATCCATTTTGGAATGATGTCGTAGGGTAACATAGGGATCCTCTACCCACTAGGAAAAAGGACTAATGAATATGCTTTATCTTCTCTACCCCATAGTCGAGGACAACTATGGTTTCAAGAGAGAGGTAATGTCATAATAATCAATATCTAATTCTCCTAAATGATTTTCTCATGTTAAACTGATCATTTAATATGGGGAAGTTCCAGGGGAGAAAAAGCTATAATATTGGTTAAGCTAGCAGACCGGGCTACAATAGGGATCCAAAGGAGAGAAAATAGGGATCCAAAGGGGGGGCCATCTGCAAAAGAGCAATGTGCAACAACGGGCTTAAAAGACCCTAAGGTTCATCCCATTAAGACTTCCAAAATGCTAAGGTTCCAAAATTCAAAGGTTGTGTCCAAAGGCCAAACACTAGGGAAACTGGATGCTTACTGTGTGTCACAAAAAGTCTTTGTCAATCCCTACATAGGAGGGGGCGAGCCTTGCAAGTAGGGGATGAGAGAGAAACTCACACACACACACACACACACACACACACACAAGCTCCCTTACACAAAGGGAATGAGGGACCCATGTCAGCTCCCTAGCCCAGATGTCCACAAGGTGTACCCAATTCCTATTGGATGGCCTTGGAGGTGTACCAATGAGAATTAGGCTAGAGTAAATCTAGTTTAATTAATTTAAAAACACTTAATAAAGAACCAATAAGAATTAAGCTCTCTAGAAGACTATTGGACAGTCTCCCAAGGGGACCAATGAGCATTCAACAGCCCAATGGCTTGCCTGATTCCTATTGGCCAGGAGACAAAGGGGTCGAATGAGAGTTTAGTTGAATTAATTAATTACCTAAAGCTCTCACAAAACGGGAAAGGGGGACACATGTCATAAGGCTATCACTTATGCTGCTTAATTACCATTGGCTAAGACTGGGGAGGTCCAATAGGATGCTAGCAAGAGCAAATAGCAAGAGGGGTCGGCGAAGAGAGAGGGGGGGCTGATTTTTCAAAGGCATTATCACCTACACACTCACACTAGCTCATGTGTGAAGCAAAGAAGACTCTCTCTCCTTCTCAAGCTTTAATGGAAAGCTTATCACCTACTCCAAGCTTGTGAGAAGGAAGGCCTACACCAACAACTCTTGGCTTTGTGATGCAAATCCAACCAAGAGCCAAGCTTCAATGCATGCTCATCTCCTCTACCATGCTAATTACTAAGCTAAGCTATGCTAATATGAGTGTTTATGTGAGGAGATGTACATCTTTCTCGTAATAATACTCCTTCTTCCTCTCAATCTACTCTCATACCCCGCTAGCTCTCACCATCTTTGAAGGTGTGTGAGGTCTTGGGTATGAGACCGTGAGGGAATTGATGTTCTGTTTGATAAGTGTTTTGCTTACTACATGAAGTTTCCATCTTCATTGCACTAGCTAGTATTGAAGGAACACAAAAAATTGTATTGTAAAATGTCTCTCTTGATGGGAGAAACCATAATACAAAGCCTTTTGGAGGGGGGACTGGCTCCATGCAAATCCGGCCCTCAACTCTTGCCAATTGCTTAATTTCTCTCTCTTTTGAAGTATTTTTCATGCTATCTAACTCTGTGTTATGCTTTTTGTTGCTCTCTCCACCCAAGCACTCTTATTAATCTCATTAGAAATCTATTCTAATGAAATACTTACAATGATCATGCTATTTTCCGCTACACACGAGTTACTAGGCCATTAAATGTTATAGGGACCAAGAAGAGAGATGGTTACATCTCAATAAGGGTCCAAAAGGAGGTAGTCTATCAAAGAGCAATGTGCATCTAATGGAGCTTAAAAGACCTTAGGGTTAGCTTCATTAAAGACCTCCAATGGTTAGTGTTAAAATGCCTTTGACCTTAGGCAAGCTAGGGCTGAGCTTGAGGTGGGAACTCGAGCTAATCTTGAGGTGCTTGTCGTGCTTGATGACGAAGGTGCGTGCTTGATGACTAAGGTTCTTGAGGTGCTTGTCATGCGTGATGACTAAGATACTTGAGGTGCTTGTCATACTTAATGGGGGGTAAGGTGCTTGAGTCAAAAAGAGACCCTACAAACTTAATGAGGAAGGTGCTTGAGAAGCTTCCCATACATGGGGAGTAAGGTTCTTGAGTCAAAAAGAGACCCTACAAACTTAATGAGGAAGGTGCCTGAGAAGCTTCCCAGACATGGGGGGTGAGGTACTTGAGTCAAAAAGAGACCCTAGAAACTTAATGAGGAAGGTGCTTGAGAAGCTTCCTATGCATGAAAGTCCCAGGGAATCTTTGACTTAACTTTCCACTCACCCAAAGGGCACCCCTTTTTCAAAGGGCACATGGGACACATGCCAGACTCTCCCTATGCTTAACCACATGGTGTGCTTGAATGCTATTGGTTGGGTAAAGAGGGGTCCAATGAGCTTTTAGTTCCATCCAACAAATATCTAGATATTCTCAAGCTCTCTCTCTCTCTCTCTCCTCTCTCTCTCTCTCTCTCTCTCTCTCTCTCTCTCTCTCTCTCTCTCTCTCTCTAAGGGGTAAGGAGGAACTTGTCAAAAGACTACCCATGTACTTGAATGCATGCAGCATGTGATTGGCTAGAGGGAGAGGTGTCCAATGAGCTTGCAGCATGTGGAAAAGTTACAACTCGCCCCAACCAAGCAAGGGGAGTGCTAGGGGGATATACCCCACACACACACACACACACACACACACACACACACACACACACACTCATTTTGTGGATTCATTCTCACTTGGTAAAAGTTGAGGAACTCCACATCCTTCTCAAAGCTTGTGAGAAGTAAGAGCCTACACCAACACTCTTGGCTATGGAATGCAAATCCAACCAAGAGCCATGCTTCAATGCTTAAGCTTGCCATCTTCTCCATCTTCATTACTATGCTATTATGTATGCTAGCAAGAAGAGTGATGATAAGTGAGGAACTATTTATTTCTCCTATGGAATGTTTCTTCTTCCTCTTCCGTATCCTCATTCCCCGCTAGCTCTCTCCACCCTCGAAGGTGTTTGAGGCCTTGGGACTGAGGCTTGGGATAGTTAATGCTTTCTACAAAGTTTATGTTATGCTTGAGATGCATGAAGCTTTCCATCTTCATTGCATCACCAAGGTCACAAGGAACACAAATATTGTATTGTACCAAGTCTCTCTCGATGGGAGAAACTAAAATACAAATGCCTATTGGAGGAGGGACCAGCTCCGTATGAATCCGGTGCTCAATTGTTGTCATGTTCTCTAAACTCTCTCTCTTGCAAAAGTATTGTTCATGCCAAGTTAACTAAGTACCATGTTTATGTTGCTACCATCAATTAAGTTCACCCGCTATGCTCACAAAAGTAATCTCACAAAAGTGCTTTATCTAATTTCCTAATTCCGCTACTCTCAAAGTTCATAGGCCATTACCATTACAAGGGTTGCCCATAGCTTGATGCAACCTAGTAACAAGATAATTGATAAACATGGGGGCATCATCATTAGCACCTTCATGTGAAGAATCAAAGTTATCAATGTTCATTCTACTCTCTTGGTTATTGTTACCATATACATGTGGTAGTGATGTGTGTGAACACACTAGGACCGCCGGGGCATTTTTTCCCTCTTTAGGAGGTTTTTTCCCCCGAGCATTGTATATACGCCCATCACTCTAGGGCTATCTATCTTTCCATTGCACACTAAGTAATACACTCTCCATTGTGTGCCTTGAGCTTCCTTCGTCTTCTCCAAGCTGGGTGTGTTTCTCTGCAACCCTAATTCCAACAATTGGTATCAGAGTAGGTTGCATCCTCCCGGGCTTAGTCGCCAGCTACTCCAATACACGCACGTCAAGCTCGTAGAGCTCAGTCTGCTCAGATTTTCGATTCGGGCTCATTTCGGCCTCCATTTCCACTACAGGCAGGTCTGCACAAGCAATTTCGTCATTTTGTGCAGAATTTTTGTGTCAGTGCTGTTTTCTGCATAACAAGTTCCCTATAGTCTTCTACGGTTTGTGCTATATAGCACGTGTTGTTCCCGCTCCGTTTCTCCTATTTTTGGGCAGTTTTCACATCAGGTGCAGCATTTACCATGGCTGACAACAACAACACAGATGTGTTCAAGATGTTTGCTGCTGAAGACAGGTTGGATGGGGATAACTACCCTATGTGGGCTTATACGATGCAACATGTTCTTGTGTCAAAGGGCGTCTGGAACATTGTGCAGGGCATTGATGTACGTCCTGGTTCTGAGGATGTAGGCGTTGTTGAGGATGTTGCAGGTCTTGCTGCAAGGATTGCTGTTGTTAGAGTTGTTTTGCCTACAACAGAACAAGCTCATTGGGATGTTAAGGATGTGCAGGCTCATGCATTGATTGTGTTGTCTGTGAAGCGCACCATTGTTCCTCACATCCGTTCAGCTAAATCTGCAAAATAGGCTTGGGATATTTTGGCTGGTCTTTATGCAAGTCGCAATGAGGCTAAAATTTCTTTGCTACGTAAAGAGTTGGAGTCGAAGATTATGCATGAGGAAGATGATATGGACACTTTCCTTGCTAGTGTCAAGGATATCAATGAGCAGCTTATTTCTGTAGGTGAAGTCATTTCAGATAGTTCCCTTGTGCAGACTGTTCTTGATGCCTTACCAGATTCTTACCGGACTTTTGCTAGTACTTGGAGACTTATGACCCAAGGAAATCCTGAAGTTGTCAAGTTTGATGCATTATGCACATTGCTGTTGCAAGAGTCGCTTTCTAGAAAAAACAGGACTAGGCAGCGTGCAGTGGAACAGGCTTTTATTGCTTCTCAAAGAAAGGGTGGTAACAGCAATGCAGCCACTTCTTATGGTTCCGTTGCAAGTGGCAAAAATACTGTTCCAAATGCTTCTGCTGGCAACACTTCGTCTGGCATTTCTGGTGATCAGCGCAAAAAGAAGATGCATTGCCATTATTGTAAAGCTAATGATCACTTGATCAAGAAGTGTCCTAAGTTGAAGGCAAAAGAGGCTAAGAAGAAAGAGGGTGGTTCCACTACAAATGCAGCCGTTGTTGAGTCTTTTGTAAAAGGAGATTGTAATGCTGATGTTGATGCAGAATGGGATTTTGGTGCAAAGTACACTTACAATCCTGTTGTCCATGATGCATTCTTGTCAGTTGCTGCAGATTCACATGTGTGGTATTTCGACAGTGGTGCTACAAAGCACATTACCTCACATCATGAATTGTTCACCTCTCTCGAGTCTGTCCCTCATGGGAATTCTGTCACTTGTGCCAACAATGCCTCTTATCCAGTTCAGGGTGTTGG
The DNA here is from genome assembly GCF_014529385.1 of Adiantum capillus-veneris. NCBI lineage: Eukaryota > Viridiplantae > Streptophyta > Polypodiopsida > Polypodiales > Pteridaceae > Adiantum > Adiantum capillus-veneris. Next base: position 54,531,467 of record NC_140935.1, on the reverse strand, counting down.
AAAGATTGTGCTTACTGCTGCTAATGACAGTTCCTTCACACTTGTTGATGCACTTTATGTACCTGGGATCAAGAAGAATCTCTTGTCCGTATCTGCACTTGCTAGACTTGGACTTGTAGTCAAATTTGTGGATGACAGATGTACAACTCATGATCTCAGTTTTGGTGATGAAATTGTTGCATCTGGCCTTTTGTGCTGTGGGCTGTATAAGCTCACTTTGTATGACAAGTGTGGGCAAAATTTTGCAAATGCTGTTGTAGATTCAAGGGCTATTTCAGATGCAAAACTTTGGCATGCACGTTTTGGTCATCTGAATTTTGCCAATTTGCTGCGTTTGTAGAAATCTGACATGGTTGCTTCTTTGCCGCCTCTTGAAGCACCTGTCAAACATGTTTGTGAAGGCTGTATTTTGGGTAAGATGCAACGTTCTAAGTTTCCAAAGGATGGATCATTTAGGGCCACATGCAGGTTGCAGCTTGTGCATAGTGATGTTTGTGGGCCCATGCAAACTCCGTCCTTGGGCAATTACCTGTACTTTGTGACTTTCATTGATGATTACTCCAGGAATGCATGGGTATTTCCTCTTAAAGAGAAATCCGAAGTTTTTATGTGCTTCAAACAATTTCTGGCTATGGCTAAAAATGTCTTGAAATGTACTATGGGCACCCTCCGTTCCGATCGAGGGGGGGAGTATATGTCTCATGAATTTAATGCATTTCTGGCTAGTCGTGGGATAAAACACCAATGTACAGTGCCTTATACACCTCAGCAAAATGGTGTTGCTGAGAGGAAAAACATGTCACTGACGGAAATGGCACGATGTATGGTCAAAAGTCAAGCTTTGCCGCATTCTTATTGGCTTGAGGCCATCATGTGTGCCACTTATGTACTTAACAGGTGTCCTATAAAAGATTTGCATACTATTACTCCATATGAAGCATGCCATGATAGAAAGCCTTCTATTGAGCACATGTGTGTTTTTGGCTGTTTGGCATATGCTTTGGTGCCACAAGTGCAGCGCTGAAAATTGGATGATAAGACTGTCAAATGTATTTTTGTTGGTTATAGTGCTGAAAGCAAAGGTTACAGGTTGTATCATCCGCAAACAAAACGTATTCTGGTTTCACGGGATGTAGTGTTTGTGGAAGATTCTGTTCAGCCCTTGCTGTCATGTACTAGAGACAGTAATGTAAGCTCACAGGACATTTATGACACTTTGTTGCCTCTTTTCGGTGGTGGAAATACGAATGTAAGTTCCAATGAGGCAAATGTACAGCCTATGGGGGTTTCTGAAAATGTTACAGATCAGCCAATTACTGATGCAGATGTACATGATGTACTTGATGAGGAAAGGGCTGAAAATGAGCAGGCTAGAAGTATGCCAAAATGGCTGGTGCACACTTTGCGTGACAGTAAATTGGATGCACCTTTGTCTAGTCGTACTCGTTCAGGCTCTCGCCATGAATCTTATGCATCGGATTGTTATGCTTTGGCTGTGTCTAGTTTACATGATGTTGAGGAGCCTCTATCTTTTGATGAAGCACAGAATTCAGAAAATTGGATGGATGCCATGCAATCAGAATATGATGCACTTATAGAAAATGACACATGGACTTTATGTGATTTGCCTCGTGGCAAAAAGGCCTTTGGTACAAAGTGGGTTTACAAGTTGAAATGCAAGCCGGATGGTGAGATCGATCGCCATAAGGCTCGACTTGTTGCAAAAGGTTATGCACAGCAAAAAGGCATCGATTATGAAGAGACTTTTTCTCCCACTTGTCGTATGACTACTGTGCATTTTCTATGTGCATTGGCAGCTCATTTTGGTTGGGATGTACATCAATCAGACATAGTTACTGCTTTCTTGAATGGTGACATATTTGAGGAAGTTTATGTAACGCAGCCTCGCGGTTTTGTCATAAAAGGACAAGAGGACAAAGTGTGCAAATGTAAGAAGGATTTGTATGGGTTGAAGCAATCTCCTCGTGCTTGGTATGAGAAAGCTGACACTCATTTGGTTAAATGAGGCTTTCGTAACAGTCCAACAGAAAGCACATTGTATGTAAAGCGTGAGGGTGATGTACTTCTCATTGTGGTTCTTTATGTTGATGATTTGCTGATCACTGGACCAATTGAGAGACATATTGTTGAATTTAAGGCTGATTTGAATGTTGCTTTCAAGATGAAAGATTTGGGGCTGTTGCATCATTATTTGGGTATACAGTTTAAGCAATGTGATGGTGGTATTGCCTTGTGTCAGAAAAGTTACATAGAGACATTGCTATGTAAGTTTGGACTTGAGGATTGCAAACCTATTGCCACTCCCATGGAAACAGGTTTGAAGTTAAGTCTACATGATCCTGGTGATCCTACTGATGTGACTCTTTACCAAACTGCTATTGGCTGCTTTATTCATGTATGCAACACGAGGCCAGATATTCAGTTTGCAGTCTCACAGGTCAGTAGATTTATGCATAGCCCAGGGTCTAAGCATTGGCAGGCTGTCAAGAGGATTTTCCGCTACCTTAGTGGAACTTTACATCTTGGCTTGTTTTATCCCAAGGGGGGATCATTGCCACCAGACTTACATGCTTTTTCGGACTCAGATTGGGCTGGCTATTTTGACACGAGAGTGTCCACAAGTGGTTTTTGTTTCATGCTTAGCAGTTCATGTATATCATGGTTGAGCAAGAAGCAACCTACTGTGGCCACTTCGAGGCTGAGTACGGGGCAGTCTTCACAGCTACGGTTGAGTGTGTATGGCTCAGACGCCTTATGGCTGATTTGGGTGTTGGACAGGACACTACCAACACTATCTACACTGACAGTCAGAGCGCATTGGCAGTTGTGAGGAACCCAGCTTTTCATGCTTGCACAAACCACATTGAGGTGAATTACCACTATGTCAGGGAGAGGCTCTCAGCATCTCCAGCTTGGCTTATGTGCCAACAGAGGACAACCTTGCAGATCTTTTCACAAAGGCATTGTCTCGTGAGAAGCTTGAAGCTTTCCGCAAAGCTTTGGGCTTACTCCTCTTTGTGGAATCATGTCCTTAGGGCATGGCACTTCCCTTTACTCATGTGCCAGCTCTCGTTCACCGCATCACTCCAAGGGGGATTTGTTACCATATACATGTGGTAGTGATGTGTGTGAACACACTAGGACCACCGGGGCATTTTTTCCCTCTTTAGGAGGTTTTTTCCCCCGAGCATTGTATATACGCCAATCACTCTAGGGCTATCTATCTTTCCATTGCACACTAGGTGATACACTCTCCATTGTGTGCCTTGAGCTTCCTTCATCTTCTCCAAGCTGTGTGTGTTTCTCTGCAACCCTAATTCCAACAGTTATTGTCAGCCATGCTAATTATACTTATGTGTTTACTTAGTGTATTCTTTGGCAATTTAGAACCTTAGTTGCTACTCCCCTTAGCCTTTGAAAATAAGCACTTAAGTTTCTATACCCACATCTCAAATTGGTTAATTATAGAGAGTAGTAGGGTGGGTATAACATAGCAGAATTACCAAGGGACAGCTCATTTTCGGACTTCTTATGGCTCAATAATGGTAATCCGTAGGAAAGTCTAAAAAGACCCCATTATTAAGACCAAAGCTCCCGAGGTGTGCACCATAATCCCACATAGTGGGCTCAAAAAACCCGGTAATAGTTCAAGTCCCACTTACCCTAATATAATTAACAAAATCAACCATTAATAGGCTACTTAAGGACCTCTCTTCTTAAGCAAGAAAAGAGAAATCGAATGCTCTAATACCAATGTAATGGAAATGATCTATGAACTTTGAGAATAGCAAAATTAAGGGAATTAGAGTGAGCATTTTTGTGAGATTACTTTGAGAACATAGAGGGGGAACTTAATTGATGGTAGCAACATGAACATAGTACTTAATTAACTTGGCAAGAACAATACTTTTACAAGAGAGAGAGAGTATTAGAGAACATGACAATAGTTTAGGACCAGATTTACTTGGAGCCCCCCTGATCCAAAAGGGATTTGTATTATAGATTCTCCCATCAAAAGAGACTTGATAGAATAAAATCTTTGTACTCCTTGTGACCTAGGTGATGCAATGAAGATGGAAAGCTTCATGCATCACAAGCATAACATAAACTTTGCAAAAATCATTATCCCAAGCCTTGGTCCCAAGGCCTCGAACACCTTCGAAGGCGGAGAGAGCTAGCGGGGAATGAGGGTAGGGAAGAGGAAGAAGAATCATCCATAGGAGAAAGAAATAGTTCCTCGCTTATCATTACTCCTCTTGCTTAGCATAGCATAATAGCATATTAATCAAGATGAAGAAGATGACAAGCTTAAGCATTGAAGCATGGCTCTTGGTTGGATTTGCATTACATAGCCAAGAGTGTTGGTGTAGGCTCTCCACTTCTCAACAAGCTTGGAGAAGGAGATGGAGCTCTTGCACTTTGCACTTCACACAATGATAGAGAAAGAGTGTGTGTGTGTGTGTGTGTGTGTGTGTGTGTGTGTGTGTGTGTGTGTGTGTGTGTGGCAGAGTATACCCCCTCTCACTCTCTCTCTTTTTTAATATTTAATTTTATCATTTGGACATGTGTCCTCTTTTTCCTCTTTGAGAGAAAGTACTTAATTATTTATTTTTATACATACAAATTCTCATTGGATCCCTTTAAAGTCTATCCAGTAGGATTCAAGCACATCATGAGGGCCACATGTGGAGGATATTGACATGTGTCTTTTATGCTTCTTACGATATCGTGTTTGAATTGAACACTTCAAGCACCTAATCATTTAAGCACGGAAACCCTTTATGCCTCTTGAGAGTTTATGTTTGAATTGAACACTTCAAGAACCTTAGTCATTTAAGCATGAGAAGCACCTCAAGCTTAGGCAAGGTTCCCACAAACACTTAGCAATCCGAGAAGCACCTCATGCTTGGGTAGGATTCCCACCTCAAGGTCAGCCCTAGCTTGTTTAAAGTCAAATGATTTTTTAACACTAACTTTTTGGAGGTCTTTAATGAAGCTAACCCTAAGGTATTTAATCTCCATTAGGTAGCATTGCTCTTTAACTGACCATCTCTCATTTGGACCCCTTTAACCTTGGCCTTAACCTTGGCCCCGTGTTGAGACCGATCCATAAGCACATGTTTATATTCTAACCCTTGTGCCCGTTTATTCTCCCACATTAAATGATCAGTTTAATATGAGAAAATCATTTCGGTTGGTTAGATATTAGATTTTATGACATTTCATCCCTGTTGTAGTGTTTCTATTTCAAAGATAGGCGCCTCCGCGACGAGCGAACGCCCAATTTCACTCAATCTCGCCAAAAAAGAAATTTCCACACGATATTCTTGTAGTAAAATATAGAATCGTCAATTTGCAGTAGCAACGGCCTTTGGAATTGCCAATAAAATGCACCACGTGACTCAAGCCTGAAACTTGAAGGGCTATCAGGGTCTCCAAAACTCCCCTCATAATTAAATAATAAAGAGCCACCATTAAAGCGCCTCCCATCGTCTGCAGCGAAGGCCAGTCTTATCAGGCAAGAACTCAAGCTCTTCTCTCTACATTTCTAGAACACATACTTTCTAAGAGTGAGCTTGTGTGGATCATAGAGCAGAGTCTGTGTGTATTTTTGGCCTACTTAAAGGGATAAGGCCATAGTGGTGTGTTCCCTTTTTGTTAACAAAAAAGAGATTTTTTTAAAAAAATATAATTTTTTTAATTGTTTTGATTGGTTGGAGCGCATGAGATACTCATAACAGAGACAAGTGAGAATCATGGAAAATAAGCTTTTAAGTTCTTATTGGTTGAACGAGGTAATAAGCACTCATTAGGGAGAGAATCCTGTAGAGGCAATGATGAAACACAAAGCAGATCTGCTTTTGCTTACTCCCCCTCTCTCTCTCTCTCTCTCCCCCCCCCCCCAAGTGGGGGCATGGCAAGCTCTATAGACAGCTGAGACAGTTTCACTAAGTGGGAACACTCTCTTATGAGATGGGTAGTGAATCAATCAGTAATTACTATGGTAATTACCATGGTAAACCCAAAGCATATAAATAGGGCCCATTACATTCTAATCGGGTTAGCATAATCGTGAGCATAGTCGGGTTAGCATTTTGGCAGCATTTGTACTTGAGTTTTCAATCATTGGCAGTTGTTGTCGGCTGTACTTTATCTCTTTGTTTGTACGCCACATCATACTCATTGTAATCTTTCATTTGTAATTCCAATCATGGCAGTATATTCCAGTTACTCTTACTCTGTATTCATTACTCTGAATCTGAATCTGAATACTATTCTCAGTACATAGTCTGGTTCTTATTCCAGTAGATAAATTCCAGTTCAGTTTCTGTTCCTTTGTCCAGTCTACTGTCTGAACTAATACATCACCAGTAGCTGAAATCTTCTAACACTGGAATTAGCTATCTCAAGAGATCAACTCCAATTCCATTTTGGTGATCACGGTGGCTAGAGCTGAAGCTCGTTGATTGAAATACTCTTCCCCCACTTAGAAGTTTTCAGCAATGGCACCCAAATCCAGTAGTGGCCGGAAATCCACCATCTGTGTTGATCCTATTCTTGAGGAGTCGGGAAGAGAGTCTGACCCTAAGCAAGAGAGGGTTACTTACACTGAGGCTCAAGAGGAGCATAGTCAGGATGATGAGACGCAGGACTCATAGCATTCCAGTCATTCTCGACGCAGAAGGGCAGAAAGGGAAGCACGGAAAGCCAAGAGTTCTCGGTCCAGGCAGGGGGGTGAGGGTACCAAGGGAAGTAAAGACAGTCACCGCACTTCTAGCAGACAGGTTAGAGAGGACATTGACACAGAGACAAAAACAAATATTGATAGGGATGCCGATACTGACAACTGTAAGAAGACTCCCAAGCGTCGTTCTGAATCTAAGAAGAGAAACGACAAAACCAGTGGTAATCGGAATGATTACACATCTTCCCTAAAAATTTCTTTTCCAGTATTTAAGGGAGGCAAGAAGGATGATCCAGACGTTCACATACAGGCTTTTGAGCAGTATGCTGAGCTGCAAAATATTGATGAGGATGATTGGGGGGAATACTTTTCGCAAACCTTGAAGGAGGCAGCGAGGAAGTGGTACTACCATTACCTCGCCTGTCAGCTCAGATCCTACAACAAACTGCTTAAAGCCTTCAGACTGGAGTATTCCGACAACAGAGGTGATGAAGATATCCTCTGTGAGCTGGATAAGATCAAGCAGTGAAATCTGTCAGTCCGAAGTTTTGTGGAAAAAATCAAGGAGCTAACCAGGCAGTTACATGAACCGCTATCTGAGAAGAGGTTGCATGCATGGTTTTTGAATGGTTTTTGAAGAAAAAAGCTTAGGGAGCAGGAGGTACTAGCTCCAACCACGAAATTCAATGATCTGGTACAACGGGCACTGAAGCTGGAACAGCAGGCCAAGAAGGAAAAGAGCCATAAAAAGAGAAGATCCATTAGCAGTAGCTCTGCTACTGAGAGTTCTGATTCCAGTGAAGCGTCCAGCAGCTCTAAAAGTAGCTCTAACGAACGGTCCAAGGATAAGTCAAAGAAGGGATCCTGGACTAAGAAGGTTGAGGAGATGGCTAGGCAAATTGCCGAGATTAGCCACACCAGACAACGAGTTCGGAGGATGGAGACTTGGTGTTCGAAATGCAAATCCAAGGACCATATCTCCAACAAGTGCCCACAATGTACTTACTATAAGGCCGTTGGTCATTTATGGAACAATTGTGGTATCAAGATTCATCACTTTATGAAGGGCAAAGACCTGTCAGTGGTAGCCTATACTGAACCAGTGAAAGTAGAACCCGCCAAAGCTTCTCAGAAGGAGAGACCAGGTACCAATGGTACTAGTCAAGGACGCGGCCAATTCCAAACGGGTACGGGCCGAGGCAGAGTGCGTGGCAACTTCTAGAGCCGGAGTTTGAATTGCTACACTTGTGGGAAGTACGGGCATTTCGCGACTCAATGCCCAGACGCACTTGCACCTACTGCTACTGAGGCTAAGGCACCAGAGCCAGTCCCAGTACGGGTAGTCACAAGAAGCAAAGGCGTGGTAATTGAAGAAATTACAGATACTTCAGAAAAACCAGTCACTGCTAACAGCAGCAAATGGGCTCAACAAAGAGAGATTTGGAAGGCCAAGGGTAAAGAGAAAGTGGTAGATGAATGGCAAGAGCAGAGAGAACTAGCAGCTAAAATCACGGAGGATTTAGCCAAGAAGCTGCCAGAGCAGCCAGAAAGTTCTGAAGCCCGAGTAATTCAGAAGATACCAACCCAATCAACTGAGAAAGATCAGTCAATACCGGGCATACCTGAGACCATGTTGAGTGCAGTACAAGGAATGGCTTGTGAACTGAGAGTTGATGGAAGGATTGGAAGCGCTGCAAGGGAGGAATGGAAGTGTGAAGATACAACCAATTCTTCGAGCTCTGACAACCAGTCTGATCAAGAGAAAGAAGAAATCCATGTTAAAATCTATGATAGAATTCAAAAGCTGACTGTGGAGTTGGAAGATATTAGAAAAACCTTGCCTGAAGTGGCAAACTTCATCAGACAGCGCAGGAAAGCTGAAGCGGAGGCCAGGACAGTGGATCTGACGGTCGTTCGAGATGATGAAGTCCCGCTCATTCAAGTGGACTACAAGGTTTGAAAGCAATGGGAACCTCTTTCAAGTGTTATTTTGGATGGAGGAGCAGGAGTCAATATAATGGGAGTCCATCTCTAGCAGAGAATAGGCATCACGAATCTAAATCCAGCACCATTTAAAGTGCGAATGACAGATCACAGAGTAGTACAAGCTACGAGCATGATTGAAAATATGCAGATAAGAGTAGGCTGGGAAAGATTTAAAGCCAGCTTCTTAGTTCTGGATGTGCAAGGGGCATATGGGATGCTGCTAGGGTGCCCATGGTTGAGAACAGCACATGTTGTTCATGACTATGCAAATTAAACCTTAACCATAGAAGGGGCTAGCGGTAGAATTCAAATCCAGACGAACAATACTAGGAGCTGGAGAAAAGAGCTGAGGCCGAAGGAATTATGCCAGAAGTACAAGGCAAAGAAGATCGAATGAATGTTAGCAGCCCTGAACATATTTCCTTTAGCAGAGATTGACTTGCATGCAATTTTACTGAATAAAGAGCAGGCCGACAAGCAGAAAAAGAAATTCCTAGATCAGTTTACTGAAATCAACACAGGGGAAAGATGAGTTCAGTTAACTGGGAGGCTGGAGGAATCAGATGACACTGCCATGATAGAGGAGCCAGTACATTCCAAAGAATACACAGTGGATCAGAATGCTGATTCAGAACTGAATGGGCCATCCTGGGATTATGCTGAGGAATCGACCAAGAAAAAAGGAGGTGGGCCTAATTGGTTGCTTCAAGACGACCAAGAAGTGGAAGAATGGAACCTAGGCTCGGAGGATAGTCCTAGGATGATCAAGGTCATAAGGATCTCAATCCTATCATGAAGGAAAAGGCACACAGGATGTTCTAGAACTACAAAGACGTATTTGCCTGGGAACACACAGACTTGAAAGGGGTGGATCCTGAAGTATGTCAGCACAAGATACCGTTGAAGCCAGATGCTAGGCCAGTACGACTACAAAGATACCAAATGAACCCCAACTATGCTAAGAAGGTCAAAGAGGAGATTGAAAATCTTCTCAAGGTTGGGTTCATCACAGAGGTGGCCAGTAGCGATTGGTTGTTTCCCATAGTCATAGTTCCCAAGAAAAGTGGGAAATGAGAGTTTGTGTTGACTATAGGAAACTAAACGCCCAAACTATCAAAGATCCATTTCCATTGCCTTTTACTGACATGTTGCTTGATGAGATCGCAAGATATGAAATGTATAGATTTATAGATGGTTACAGTGGCTATAACCAGTTACAGATCGCTCCTGAAGATAGAGCAAAGACCACTTTCATCACCGAGTGGGGAGCTTTCATGTATCTAGTGATGCCTTTCAGCCTGTGCAATGCACCAACTACCTTTCAGTGGTGTATGATGGAAATGTTTAATGAGTTCCTTTATCGGTTCCTCGCCATCTTTATGGATGAATTTATTGTATATTCAGATGAGGAACAACACCTACTATTCCTAGAAATGGTTTTCAAACGCTGTCAGGAGAAGCGAATTTGTTTGAATCCATTTAAATCCGTTTTCCTAGTCTGGAAGGGACAGCTAATGGGACATGTGGTATCCCGTAATGGAATAGAAATGGCCAACGATAAAATCTAGTGTGTTCAACAAGCTAAAGCACCCAGAAATGCATCTGATAAACATCATACCATTCAGGATCAACTGATTCTCCTGCTTCCAGCTGAAATAAGTCAGCGTCCACTGGTTCATCCCTCAAGGGCACTTCTGAATAACCTTACGTACTTCTAGACAGAAAATCAACTCCACAGCGAGAAAAATTTTGAATTCAAACTCCATTAGGAAAATCATCCACCGTATCAGCCTGCCTTGAATAATGACTTTATTAATCAAGAACAGAAGAGCCTGATGGTCCACATAAAAATGGAACAACTTCACTAACAGGTAATGCCTGAACTTTGTAGCGCTAAAAACCATTCCAAGGGCTTCTTGCTCAGTGGTTGTATAACCTTGTTCAGCCTGACTGAATCTGCGACTGGCAAAATAAACAAGATCATCAGTCCTTCCGTCTAGCTGAGCCAATATCACCCCCATTGCCAATCCCAAAGCGTCCACATGTACATGGAAAATAACATCCCAGTTTGGTTGCCTAAGGACTGGTTTACTGGTAATGGCCTTTTTCAGATTCTGAAAGCTCTCCTCACATTCGGCAATCCAATTGAACTTATTGGTCTTCTTTGTGAGCTCGTTTAATGGTACTGCTTGAGAAGCAAACTTATGCACAAACCTTCTATAGAAGTTAACATAACCCAGGAAAGAGCTTAGCTAGTTTCTTTCTCAAGGTGCTTTTCCAGAGGACTAGAAGCAGAACCAGAAGAAAGCTTTGGTCATCAAAAGCTTGAAGTTTATTATCATCGGAAGGTCACTCTATCGCTTAGGTGTTGATGGTATACTTCGGCATTGTGTGCCTATGGAAGGGAGAATGCAAGTTATTTCAGAAGCATGGCGAATCTGGTGGTCATTTTTCCAATGAAGTTACCTACAAGAAAATTCTGGAAGCTTGTCTGTGGTGGCAAACACTAATTACTGATGTTAGAAGTTTTTGTAAAACTTGTGACATATGCCAAAGAATGGGTAGACCTACAGCTGCAGATATGACTCCTCTAACGCCAGTACAACCACTGGGTGTGTTCATGAAATGGGTTTTAGATTTTATGGGACCTTTTAAGAAGGTTACCCCCAGGAAGAACAAGTACATAGTAATGTCTACTTGTTATGTCACTAAGTGGGTTGAAGCTAAGGCTCTTCCTGACAACACAGCCAAGTCAACTGTAAGGTTTCTATTTGAGAATATGGATGTCTGGTAGAGATTGTGTCAGACCAAGGAATACATTTTATCAATGACACCATGGAAATTCTATTGGATATGCTTTCAGTCAAGCATCGGAAATCTACTCCTTATTATCCCAGATGCAATGGATAGGTTGAAAGTAGTAACAAGACAATCAAGACTATTCTCACTAAGGTTGTGCAGAAGAAGCCAGACCAGTGGGATTTGAAACTCCAGACTGCTTTATGGGCGTATAGGACAGCTTACAAGGTTACTACTGGGTTGCCACCATTTAGAATGGTGTATGGCACTGAAGCTGTGGTTCCTATGGAGTTTGTTATCCCAAGTCTGAGAATGGCTATGAAATATGGCTTAGACTTCAACCACAATCTGAAAAAGCGCCTAGATCAACTTATGCAGTTAGATGAACTCTAGAAACGAGCTATGCTGGAACAAGAAATTGTTCAGCAACGAAGGAAGCATTGGCATGATCGCCAAATTAAGGTTCGGGAATTTCAGAAAGGAGATTTGGTGCTTCTCTATCAGTCCAGATTGGGGTCAAAGAAGCCAAACCTGGAGATTGCCTGGGTAGGACCATTTGAGGTAGACTGGGTCTTCTCCAATGGTACAATAAGACTGAAATATCTATGTAGATTATCGTTTCCAGGAGTATATAATGGTGTGAAGATCAAGCTCTACTATTCAGAAGCTAGAGAGTCCGGGCAGGAACAAGGTACTAGGGAATTAGGAACTGAAGATCAAGAGATACCAGAATCAAATATTTTTGGGCTTTTTCATGTGCAGCCAGTTCCAATTTCAGAACCAGTGCCAGTAGAACCAAACCAGACTAATCTCAGGATCAGTACAGTGTTATCAAACCAGATTGGGAACAAGTCCAGTATCAGTGGGAACACACATTTCAATTTTTAAGCGCCCAACGGTCAGATGGCATGCCAGTAGTAATCATTTCAAGGATGGGTAGAAGTCTTGTCCAATGCATGTCTGCCATGACAGCAGTGACGCACACAAGTCTAGGAGCGACGAGTGGTGGAGCTTTTATGGCGCGAACGCGTATAACAGTCAGGAGAGTCGGCATTTTTCCTCACAAATCTCTTGCGCGACGATTTCCTCCCGTTGTTCATTCGTCATCACCAAGCTCTGAGGTATCTTTGCTACAGCCGTAGACTTCGTCTTCTGAGGAGACAGTCGACTGTAGACTAGCTTTGTCAGCAACACCTGGGTACGGCTTTGAAGCATCAAGTAAGTCTTCCTCTTCCTCGCCTGTTTCGTCGTCTTCACAATGTATGGGTAGGAAGAAGCGCTCAGACAAGATGTAGGAATCTCTTGAAGAAACCCAAGACATGGTCACTGCTGCAAAGGCAAGCCTTCCCATCATTCCTTACAGCAAGATTCAGCGATATGTATTCACCGACCAAGCTATGGCTTTGCTGCAACTATGGGATCTATGAGTCGTTCTGCAAGCCACAAGAATCACTTTTGACGCGGCCATCATAAAGCACGTTCTTGACTCTTTCGATGCTGAAGATGGCAGTGCCATGGTGTATGGTAAAAAGGTGTCTGTTACACCAGAAGACATAGCTTTTGCATTTCGGATTCCCAATGAGCCCAAGCCGTCTGTGGCAACCCCACAACAGATCAGTATAGTCCTAAAGGAGGATGAAGCTGCTAAGCGCAAGAGAAAAGCCAGTGGTCAAGGGATTCCAATGGAAGGAGTGGAAGCTTCTACTGCTTACAGGTTTGTAGCAGAAGTAGTGAGTCTTAAAAACAATCCAACATATGTATTTGAGAAATTTTTTGCTATGCTGCTGGCCAAGACATTGGATTCAAAGGTCTCTATCAACCTTTGTCAGATTTTGTCACCCAACGTGCTTCAAAAAACTGCCAAGTTCCAGAATCCAAGAATATTGATCTGTCTTCAGATGATGAAGCCATGGACAGTCAGACCACTCGAACTGGTTTGAAAAGGAAGGCCACCCAAGATCAGGCTAGCAGTTTGAAGAAACCAAAGACGAAACTAACGAAGAGCAGTGCTTTTTTGAAGCAGATAGAGAGTCAGCTCAAAACTGTGACTACTGAAAAGGCTATAGTTAGCCAAGATGATAAACAACTTGCTCATAATACTGATGTCAACCAGTCAGTAGGACATAGTACATTCGCTACTGGTACTGGCAAAGATCAGGCAAAAGCAGTGGCTTCTGAGAAGGCAACAGAACAGTCGGTTGTGGACAAAGAACAATTGGACAAGGGTAAAGGTCAACTGGACAAAGGCAAAGGTCTAGCATCTCCAACTTTACTGGGTGGTGTATCTATCTCAAATAATGAAGAAGCTTTGCACCTAGTAAAGAAGGACAGGCTGCAGCAGATGCAGACCCATCCACTGAAAGGGCGTCTCTTTTTACAGAAAGCTGATTATGCAGCCTTACCCTATATGGCTCCAGTTACAGTGTATGAGCCCACTGATTCTGACCCAGCTACAGTTAAGGATGGATGTTCAGTCCTCATCCAGTCTTCATGGAATACTATTGTCCACTGTATGGGACAAATGCTGGATGTTGCAGGGTCAGAAGATGAACTGAATAAGGCTAAAACTGAGTTGAAGGAAGCTAAAGACCAGATTCAGAAGCTAAAGACAGCACGAGACGAGCAGAATCTGCGCCATAGGCTACTTGAAGCTCATTCAGACAGGGCTATTGAGCTATTAAAAAGCAAGTTAGCTAAGGCGGAGTCTGATATGCAGATTGTGAAGGAAGAAATGAATGAAGCACAGAGAGCTGCAGCTAGGGCTGAAACGATGCTGAAAATGAGGAGAGTTGACTTCAACTCCTTGCTACTTCGCCATACAACTCTGAAGGCTTCCCTCACTGATAGATATATTTATAATATCCTGGATGAAATTTTAAATCCAGCACGCAACGCTGTCTTTGATCTGGAAAACTTGAAGTCTCTTATGGAGACCATGCAGAGTGATTTGGAGGACAAAATGGCTGAAAATAATAATGCTCTGATGAATCAAGCAATCCTGGATTATATTGAGGAGCATAATTCCCTGGATGAAGCGGAAGAAGATAAGGAAGAAGGAGCTGATAAGGAGGAGGATGACCAAGAAGAAGGGCATACTAATGATGATGATGATGTCTCACCTCCATCTCCACCTCCAAGACCTGGTACTGGTGGCATAGGGCCAACTGAAGGAGGTCAGTCACAGCCATACCAACCAGGCCAGAATGAAGGGTAGAAGTCGGGCAATCAGCAGATAGAAGAACAACAACCCAGTCACATTGGGAATCAGCCAGCAAATCAGTCCCAGCTCAGTAGGGAGGCTAAGGGAAAAAGCAAAGTTAAGGATGAGGGACCAGCAGCTGATCAGCAGCATTCCTTACAGCTTATCACCCTTAACAAGCGATTGAGACATCATCAGGCTGCCATAACCAGATGATCTCTTATCCGATCTAGAACGTTTTCAGAGACTGTATATCGGGGCCAGGGAAATGGTGGAGCACTGGAAATCAGTGGCTTTTCATGATCAAGAAACTTGCCGTTTACCTGCGCATCCCAACACAGTCCAGCAGCTGGAAAGGGTTCCTGAATGGATAATCACTACTGAAGAGAGAGTGACCAACCCACATTTGCAAAGACAGTCTACTGCAGATTGTCGCTCTCTCGCTTTTGAATTAGAACTTCTGCTGGGAAACAAACCAACCTACAAATGTACAAAGGATGTTAGGGACCAGTTAAAAGAGGTTTTGGTGCAAATGCAAATTGCCAGAGGAGTCTTGGATCAAAGAGTATGGGCCATTCTTGAAGATCAGACAACCACTAGTAAAGGACCTCAGACTACAATGTCAGTCGGAGAACAGGCAACTGCTCTCCGCAAACTGTTTCAGCTAGTGAGAATAACTAGAAAAATGATGCAGCAAGAGAACCATGTTGTTCTCAATTTCTTAGAATTCATGCCTGATTCTCCAGTTCTCTTGTATGCCTTCCCAGCAAGAGAGACAAAACTACCAAGATTTTTTCCAGCACTTTACCCTCAACATCTAGAACCAGTCGATCGCCTTACATACTTCAAGATTATTGATGAGCTCCAGGATTGGTATGAGCGATCGACTGTGGAATGGAAAACTTGGCAAACACTGTTTAATGATGCTCTCCAACTCAATGATATCCACAAGCTGAAAGAAGAGATGCAGAGGATCCGGATGTGTATGGGTCAGTGGAAGATTCAGATCAGAGGCTTGACCAAGATCACCAATCAGTTGCTGAAACTTACTGTTGAGTCCTCTAAATTGCCTGAAAAGGATATTGCAGCTAAGGCGGGCCTCGCACCACAGTATAGAGAGATGGTTGAGATTCTTTTTGAAGCTCGAGTCAAAACCAATCAGCCTCTTCCAGAAGGGTGGATCCATACTGCCTCGCATTGTCACAAGCTAGCTAGAACTAGGATCACCAAAGGCAAACGCACGCTCAATGATCCTGACACCAAAACCTATCATTCCCTTACACCTTATGAAGTAGAGATGACCACAGAAAGGCGAGATCAGCTTGAGCAGGAGGCCATTTACCGACTCATTCAGAAGGAGAATGTTGGCACTGGGACTTCTCAGATGCCATCCAGGCCAAAGGGTAAACGGAAGCTGGTTCAATGGAAGGATACTAGGTAGTTCCATCTCAGAATTCAATGGTGGCTTTTCTTCCTCAGCTAGAAGGTTGATATTAGTTTTTGTAGACGATGAGAGCTCTACATTGACCTTTTCCTTCTCAGCTGGAAGGTTGATATCCGTCTGTGTTGATAATGAGAGCTCTCCACTGACCCTTCCAGCTGGTTCTCTATCATTGGTCAAGTCTAATCCCCAACATCAGAAGATGACAGTGGATTTTTTAGCTTCAAATCAGAATCAAACTGGGGAATTTTTCAAAAATTTTGGAATCTTACCAAAATTCAAGAAAGGAGGGAAGGATGTAGACGACTAAGAAAATTTCACTAAGTGGGAATGCTCTCTTATGAGACGGGCAGTGAATCAGTCAGTAATTACCATGGTAAACCCAAGGCATATAAATAGGGCCCATTACATTGTAATCGGGTTAGCATTTTGGCGGCATTCGTACTTGAGTTGTCAATCATTGGCAATTGTTGTCAGCTATACTTTATCTCTTTGTTTGTAAGCCACAGCATACTCATTGTAATCTTTCATCTGTAATTCCAATTACGACAGTATATTCCAGTTACACTTACTCTGTATTCAGTACTCTGAATCTGAATCTAAATTTGAATACTATTCTCAGTACATAGTCTGGTTCTTATTCCAGTAGATAAATTCTAGTTCAGTTTTTGTTCCTCTGTCCAGTCTACTGTCTGAAGTAATACATCACAAGTAGCTGAAATTTTCTAACACTGGAATTAGCTATCTCAAGAGATGAGCTCCAATTCCAAGCTCTCTGTGTGCAGGGTGGGGCCATAGCAGACAAGTGGGAGTGTTCTTATTCTGTTAAAATCTTGCAACATTTTACTGATCAAGATTTTTGCTGAGAGGCAAATAGCTTCTTGCACTTACAAAATTCAATGCCCCAATAGCAAGTTTTGTGGCTATTGAGTTCTCTAGTTCTAGATCTAGGGTGTACGATGTATCAGTGCCTGCTGCCATGCAAGGTGGCAAGAAGTTCAAGTAGGTGTTCGTTGCAAGATCACCTGGTCTTCATGAAATCCCTTTAGCAAAAGTTTGTAGTACCATTCAAGGTCTGTCTTAGCTATGTGATTTGAGAGGCATCTTGGGGTTTTTTCTGCCGCTGAGTGGCTTTGAGCTATGTGGTATCTGTCCTAACTAATGCAACATTCTGTCTACTCAATGTCCAGGCAAGTCTGATCCATATGCCACCTTATCGATTGGTGGACAGACGCACAACAACAAGACTATTCATGGTAAGCCATGCTTCGTAAAATCTCTTGTTTTTTATGTTTCTGTCCATCGCCTCTGTTGCTGATTGTTGAAAGTTTTTACCACGAAAGCACCTGAAGATCTCTGTATGTTCCATACGTTCTTCACTCTTATCATTTAGTTCTTGATACTCCTTGTCACGGTGTTTTTGGGTAGTTTGTGCCAGTCAAGGCTTCATAGTGTTGCCTGAATGCTTACCTCTCTGGTCAGGCCCTCAGCTCTTTTATCATGCAAACTTAGAAATGCTAAAAATCTCTATTGGAAAAGAGGAAAAGAGATGGCCTGATGTCTTCTCAAGTTTTTGAATGTAAAGCAAATTTGCTTGTGTTTTTTGAATGTTAGATGGAGGGAAGAGCCCAGTTTGGAACAAAAGCTTCTTGTTTGAGATCCCAGATGGACCACATGAGCTTGACATACACGTGTTTGATCAAAAGAAGCATGGTTCAGACGAGGCCATGGGCTCTGTCAAGTAAGGTCCTTTCCTATTAACATGTGTTGGTAGTATGCCCAGTGTGGTGTGGTGTGTTCTTAGCAGCTCCCTAATCCTTCAATTTTTGTTAAAATCTTGCAGCATTCCACTGATCAAGCTTTTTGATGAGAGGCAAATAGCTCCTCCACTTACAAGGTTCAACGCCCCAATGGTAAGTTTGAGGGGGAGCTTGAGGTGGGCCTGAATTTTTCCCTAAGGTATGCTACATGTGCTGCCTCTTTAAATTTTCAGAGCAAGATTCGTTCTTTGGAACAACCTTGATCTGCTGGTGGGGTTCCATGATGGAATGTGCCTTTATGCAGGTTCATCATGGCGCCTTGGATGTCCATCTCGTTGAAGCTCATGGTTTACTGGACTCTGATTCTCTTGATATAAGACTATATGTACCTTATTAAGACTTTTATGCGGCATGCTGATTGTGAATGTCCACTATTTCATGATTTTGCCCATCTAGAGTGGAGTTTTCAGGGAATGTGTAGCTTTCTTCTGGTTAATGAATTGGTTCTCCTTCATGTGGACAGGGAAATCTGATCCATATGCCGTCATTTACTGCCACCAAGAAATCCAGAGGAGCGGCATTCTCGATCGTATGTGTGATTTTCCATGTGTCTAATCTAGATTGGACTCAATTTGGAGCTTATTCACTCTTTGGAACACTCTTTGGTTGTCCAGAGTGGACCCAACATCCTGTAGCCTCATCAATGTCACACGTGGTAGCATCCAATGCTTTGCCAAGCTCTACAAGGCAACAATAAATCCTGCTTTTCCTGACCAGCTCAACCCTCCTCAATGATCGTTCTGTGTAAAAAGGCGGTCTAGTCGAGTAGTGCATGCCTATCGGGAAGTAGCTTTGACGCAATGGCGTTTGCCCAGTTTCTCAAAATCCTGCTCTACTAAAGATCCGTATATCATGCCCAAATGTTGTTGAGAACAAATGGGTTGCCAATTCCACTTTTAACTTCGACTATTTGCATTATCTGATCAGTTAGCTCAAAATCTCTCATACGGTTCCATATTCAGCTCATGAGTTGAGTGTTTGAAATGCTCCTCTATTATACCATTGTAATCTTCAGCTTTTCTTTACTTTTAATCTCCATATGGCCTATGATGCCTTCTTCTTTCTGCAAAGCAACTGAAGCGGTTTGTGTAACCATACTTATTCCTTTCTGCATATTCCAGCATATGAAACCATCAATTTTAGGTCACTGTGATTGAGTAAGGAAATCATTTTTTTGGCTGCAAGCTTATTGGGACGAGGATGTCCCAAATTGGACAATTTGCAAAGCTGGCAAGATCATGTGTCCTGATTTGCAAGTGGCTTGGATTTTTAGGGGATTTGGTGGGAGTAGGAATTGGCATGAAGTGAGACATGGAATGTAGAGTTTGGAGCAAACTAGCACTAATCATCAATCTGCACATCCAATCTACTCTCTGTCCTTCTGCTTGCCCCAGGCTTAGCAATGACAGTATGCCCAGTAGGTCCTTTTATTGCCAAACCCAACGCTAGATTGTGCAGCCATGTGATCACCTCTACAAGGGAGAATCCAAACTTGCGCAAGTAGCTCCCCCTCACATTCGACATTGACAATAATCAGCAAACAACTATAGTGGCACTAGCCCCATCTCTTTAATTCTGCTAACCATTAGCAAAGAAATAGCTATGGTGCCAAAGCCGGTTTGCTTGCTAACTGTGATTTTTGTTGAATGCAGGCCTCGTGATTTTATCACTTTTTTACCTCTTGTTCATTTCGTGTTTGCTCTCTAATTTGCATTTTGGCATAGCTTGGTAGTAGGGGTGGAGAGTCGAGACAACAGTGTAAGGAAGGCGTGCAAATAGTCTATGCCAAAATATGGGCAAGGTTCAGCAAGCGTGTTTGTTTGGACAACCAGCGGAGGATGAACATGTGACTCTCAGAGAAAACAAGCACTTACGATGGAGTACCTTTAAGTGAAGGTGGTAAAAGCTAGAGGTCTGGCAGCCAAAGATATCAATGGAAGCTCTGACCCTTACGTGCTCATCAAGGTTGGTAATGTCTCAGCAAAGACCCGTGTCATGGAGAAGACACTTAACCCCGAGTGGAATCAAGTGTTTGCGTTCGGGAAAGACAAGTTCCAGGCCCCTCTATTGGAGCTCTATGTCAATAAATTTGATGAATGGAATGAATGAGAAGGGGGAGGCCCGAAGGATGGAAGGATAGGAAAAATGAGAATAAGGCTTTCGACGCTAGAGAGCGATCGAGTGTACACTCATGCTTACCCCCTGTTGCTTTTACAGCCTTCTGTTACACAAGGCCCCTACTCCCCAAGATGCACTATTTGTACCCCTTGGGTGTCGCTCAGCTGGAGACCTTGAGAAACTATGCAATGAGGTTTGTGGCTGCTAGACTAACCAGGGCAGAGCCCCCCTTCAGAACAGAGGTGGTGCAATACATGCTTGACGTAGATAGCAACTTGTGGAGCATGAGAAAGAGCAAAGCAAATTGGTTCAGAATTTTGGGTGTACTGTCTGGCATGATTGCTGTTGGCAGGTGGTTCTCTGACATTTGCCGCTGGAAGAATCCGGTCACCACTGTGCTTGTGCACTTCCTCTTCCTCATACTAGTCTGGTACCCTGAGCTTATCCTGCAACCTGCCAGACATGGATCCACGCCTCTCTCACGCTGATGCTGCTGATCCGGATCAGCTGGATGTGGAGTTTAAAAACATCCCCACATCGAAGTCACAAGAGGTTGTGAGAGCCAGGTAAACATTTTGAAGACCATGCAGAGTTGATAAGTGCCATGTTTGATGGAAGTTTTGTTTGCATGATATTGTGAGCTTAGATCAATGGGTTGAACATCAGTCGAGCGAGAGCGATGTTAAAATTTTCAATGATCTGAGATCCTTCTAGGCTTGGGGTCAGAGACACATATATCTGCACTCACACACACACACACACCCTCTCTTGCTCCTTTGGGTGCTGCAAATTACATCTTCAAAACAGTTGCCGCTTTCACTTCTGCTCGTGCATTGTTCTTGCTCTGCATCATGAGGGCATGTACTCATGAATTTCATATGTGCATGTACATGCACGGAGAAAACACATAGCTTGCATATGCCATACATACATAATTTGCATACTTTCACACACATCCATATGTGTTGATGTTGATCTTCTTGTATATGTTCTTGATTGGTGCTTGGCATTATTGGTTCCGCCAGAGCCACCCGCCAGACATGGATCCACGCCTCTCTCACGCGGATGCTGCTGATTCGGATGAGCTGGATGTGGAGTTTGATAACATCCCCACATCGAAGTCACAAGAGGTTGTGAGAGCCAGGTAAACATTTTGAAGACCGTGCAGAGTTGATAAGTGCCATGTTTGATGGAAGTTTTGTTTGCATGATATTGTGAGCTTAGATCAGTGGGTTGAACATCAGTCGAGCGAGAGCGATGTCAAAATTTTCAATGATCTGAGATCCTTCTAGGCTTGGGGTCAGAGACACATATATTTGCACTCACACACACACCCTCTCTTGCTCCTTTGGGTGCTGCAAATTACATCTTCAAAACAGTTGCCGCTCTCACTTCTGCTCATGCATTGTTCTTGCACTGCATCATGAGGGCACTCACGAATCTCATATGGGCACGTAGAAAACACATAGCTTGCATATGCCACACATACATAACTTGCATTCTTTCACACACATCCATATGTGTAGATGTTGTGATTGATAAGCAAACACCCACACACAAACCCACAGAAATGACGTTTGCCTTTGCTAAAATCCGTAGTTGTTTGATTTTATGAAAGTGGCAGATATGACCGGCTGCTGGCGGTATCCGGGAGGATTCAGATGGTGTTGGGGGACATGGCGACGCAGGGGGAAAGGCTGCAGGCGCTGCTGTCGTGGAGGGACCCAAGGGCGACATGCATGTTCATTTTGTTTTGCTTACTGGAAGCTGTCATTCTGTATGTGACGCCATTCAATGTGGTGGCGGTGCTGTATGGGTTTTATGTGCTGCGCCATCCACGCTTCCGCGACAAGGTGCAGGCGGCCCTCTGAGACCACATGCTCTGAGTCACAGTCAGTCAGTCATACACTCTATTTACTGCAGTGTGAACATTGAGTCCTGAGTCCTTGCCACGCCTGGACTTGGTTGTGATCAGTGTTAGAAAAAAATTGGGTCTAGTGTATTTTAACCAGCTGAAATTATAAAATCCCGGTTAGATTTTGAGCTTGCCTTTAAGAAAACCGGCAAATTTACACAAGTTTTAGTGTAATTGCCAGAAAAAGCTTCAAATTTTGACCTAAAAACCGGGAGAATTTCAAGTTTTCCCTTATTTTGATCGGTTAGGAAAAGTGTACTTTTCTAGCCCTGGTTGTGATGCGACTGCCTGCTGGTTCCCTCCCCTTTTTGTAATTTTGTAAATACCTCGGTGGAGGTTGGCTCCCCTTCGCTCTCAGACTTCATCTTAAAGTAGTTGAGCATTTCTTCTTGCCCATTGAAATCTAAAACTCCAATGTCAAGCTGATCCCCCTTGCACAATCAGTCAGTCGCACACTCTATTTACTGCACTATCTTTAAGGTGTGGCAAAGGCTCATTTGCCAACCACTGTACCATATGGATTGTCCACCATCCACAACTCTAGAGCAGCATCTTCATCTTCTAACCTCATTATAAGAAGCCCTTCTTTGAAGCCATGGATTTCAATTAGTTCATCACTTTTGTGGATGTACTTTTGTTTTTTTTTATATTTTTGGATGTTCTCTGTTTGTAAATATCTCACATGAAGCCCACAGGAAATAGTCCACAGGACTAGCATCCAAGAAAAAAGAGCTTGTGGCACAAATTGGAAACAACCCTCACCTCATAGGCTCTACCCATCAAGGAGATTGGGTATATTACTTTGTCTAGCAATTGAGGGTCGTGATTCCGTTTAGCTGGCATCGCAAAGTCTTGGTGCATGATTTGTTGTAGCTTTTTGTTTGAGAGGGTTTTTGAATTTTCTAGCAACTTGGTTGGAAAAAATGGCATTGAGTGAACCACATAAAATTTGTGACAATTCTCTCTCTCTCTCTCTCTCTCTCTCTCTCTC
Source organism: Adiantum capillus-veneris (assembly GCF_014529385.1). Taxonomy (NCBI): domain Eukaryota; kingdom Viridiplantae; phylum Streptophyta; class Polypodiopsida; order Polypodiales; family Pteridaceae; genus Adiantum; species Adiantum capillus-veneris. Next base: position 54,508,492 of record NC_140935.1, on the reverse strand, counting down.
TCTCTCTCTCTCTCTCTCGCAACTTGGTTGGAAAAAATGGCATTGAGTGAACCACATAAAATTTGTGACAATTCTCTCTCTCTCTCTCTCTCTCTCTCTCTCTCTCTCTCTCTCTCTCTCTCCATATATGATTCCAATGTCTATTTTTTGAAATCTTTGTAAAGATTGTTATAATATAAAGATCAGGCCGTCCATAGAAATTTGAGAAACACTAAAATTGCTATGGAGTTAGATTTGTGGTTGGTGATCACACTCAAAAATTATGATTATATGGGGAAGCAACAACCAAGAGCAAGTGTCAGTGTAATTATTTATATGGCGAAACTTTGAATGAAAAAATATATATATCTCTCTCTCTTCCCCCCCCCTCCCCCCCCCCCCCCCTTCTTTAGGTGTAATTTGATTTCTTCACTCTTTTCTTCTAACTTCTTTCCCCTTTAACATGAGAGTATCATGTGTTTTCTTGGATTGAAGTGCTCTCTCTCTCTCTCTCTCTCTCTCTCTCTCTCTTTGACTATCTCTTTACTTGCTAAAGTCTGTTTCAAATTGGGATAGGTAATCTTTGTACACACTTCTAGAGCGAGCTGCTAGAGTTTCTATTAGTTGATTACAAGAAGAGAATTTCGACTCCAATGCATTTGTATTGCTTCAATGATCTATACTCCAAGCTATTGGTTGTTGTATTTGATGCTTAGTATCAATTCTCAAATGACTGAATAGTCCAAAGAGTCTAGGGTAACCAAAATAACGAAAGCAATCATCTTTAAGCTTTGGCAAAGGCTCATTTACCATGCCACTGTGCCATATGGGTTGTTCACCATCCACAATTCTAGAGCACCATCTTTATCTTCGAACCTCATTACAGGAAGCCCTTCTTTGAAGCCCTAGACTTCAATTTTATCACTTTCTGTAATCGTATATTTGTGGATGTACCTTTTGTTTTAATTTATGGACGAACTTTAAGTGCTTTGTTTGCAAAGATCTCACATGAGGCCCATTGAATCCATTTCTCTACAAGACTACAACTCCAATGTCAAACTCTTGTTAAGCTGATCCCCTTTGCGGCTCATATTCTTAGCATAAGTTAGCTGGTAGTTTGCCCCCTAATGTCAGCAACCTTTTTTTGTAGAAGACTTTGGATAATAGAAGTTGGACATGGATAGTTCATAGGACTAGCATGCAAGCAATCAAAAACACTCTATGGAAAGATTCCTTACGACTAACATGCAAACGATAAAAAATATCCCCTTTGGGCTTAACCTTGGCAAAGGACATGTTTGTGGCAAAATTGAAAACCACCATCACCTCATAGGCTCTACCATCAAGGGATTGAGGATGTTGCTTTGTGAAGCAATTGAGAGCCATGTTTCCTTTTAGCTGGCATCACAAAGTCTTGGTGCATGATTTGTTGTAGCTTTTTGTTTGGGAGGCTTTTGAATGGTAGTAGCTTTTTTACTTGGGGTTGTGGAATTTTCTAGTAACTTGGTTGGAAAAAATGACATTGTGTTAACCAAGTAAAAATTGCGACAATTCTCTCTCTCTCTCTCTCTCTCTCTCTCTCTCTCTCTCTCTCTCTCTCGTCTCTATTGTAAGGCTCGATTAAGACGGATAATGCTTAGTCTCATTCATGATTAGGACATTAAGTTGACTTGCTACTTTAATAATTGACGTAAGCAATCAAAGTACAAAATAACACAAAATAGGTAGATTGATTGGATGCTTATATTTTGTACAATGATTTGTGTGCTTATATAGGACTATGAGAGTGTAGCCTTAAGCCACATGTCCTAATACATGGCATAAGAGGTGGCACTCTTAGGTAATAGGTAGTGGCATGTAGGTGGCACATCATAGTCATGCAAAGTGTAGGTTTTCTTCCCACTAGAGTGTGTGAGAGTAGCACCATAAAGGGTTGTTCACATAGGCATAGGATGAAAGTATGTTTAAACCCTTAGGTTAATAATTGCCCCCTTAAACCTGATTTCATCATAAGATTGCCAAAGATACATCATGCCTAGTTCTCAATGGATTCAACAGGCCATGGTTCATACAAGGCTTCCTTAGGTAGATGCACGGGTTCACATTTGGATGCATAAACATGGTTCTCAAATTGGATAATCATGTTTTGCTCACACTTGGATACATCATGCAAGTGTAGAGGGTAGTTTTCATGTGTAGGGATTAATGGTTCATTCTTAGCATATTGCGATCCTTGTTTCTTGTGTTGTAGTCGGGATGTTGGTAATTTTGTTCTTCTTCATTGGTCCGGTTTGTCGAGGATGCGGCCTTCATTGTTAATGGAAAAAAATATACATACATACCAAATTTGGTGCTTGTGTGTGAACTCTTTATGATGGGCGGTCTTACCATATACATCTCGTATAGGCAGCGCTAAACCCGTTTACAAAATTGTGCATAGATGCCAAAGCATGGATATGTGCATACATTCCAATGTGCTTTGTACGTGCATAATGATCACTCTTATACTTGAATGTCAACAAGTGTGTCGTGATCTTTTTCCTAGTACATATGCTACTCATTGCATGAATCAGACTCTCTTGATGGCAAAGGTTGGTAGCTTTAATGCTTATGGATTTGGGCCTTCAATGGCTTTAGGCACCAATGTTGCATGTGAAAGGAATGTTAGGGCTTAGATGTGGCCAGCCCGTGAGATAAGGCTCTTAACAAGAGGAATCCTGGTGTTTTGAGACAACCTGAGCTATGGGAACAAGGCTTAATATTTTTTTTCCAAAAATAAACTTTATAATTTTCAATTTGGGCGTTTTGTTAGACTTTGTTTTGTCGAGCAGATCAGCAGCAACTGGTGGCACAAGTAGGTTTTGTGGATGGCCACGTAATTGCTAATGCGAGCAATTAGCAATCGTAGGCAGTAATCAAGGCGGCAAAAGCGTCATGTAGAGAGCGTAGGCAGGCTGTCATGAGCAGAGAACTGCACGCATGTTGAGTAGTGTGCTGGGCTTGACAACGACCATTGAAAGCGGGATGAGTGGTGGCCCTACGGGTTGCCGATTGCAAGCAGCATGATCATGGACTTGAAAAGCTATGGCGTGGAGGTATGGGAGACGTGGGGTGATGACAAGATATTGGGCCTTGGTGGTTATTGTCTGAGAGCAGGACAAGTCTTGATGACAAATGGTAGGGCAGTGCAAGACCAACGAGGGCACCGAATTGATGTCATGAAGCAGTGCAACTGAGAAAAGATGCACTTGTGACTTGGAATGGGTTGCAAAAGGGCATCCAAATGTAGATATTCAGTGGCTCATACACAGGGTTGTTGACGATGATGATGATGATGGCAAGGTAGTAGGCAGTAAACCTACACATGATGAGTTGTGCAGCAAGTCGTGAGCGCGGATGGAGGTAGAACATCACCGATTGAGGCCCTTTCGTGTGTGGGGTACCCTATTTAGGGGTCCACCTAGCAAAGTGGCCATGCCTTTGACTTCTTATTTGAGAGGTTCCCACCTTGTGGGTCTCACAAAGAGAACGTGGTGGTGTGAAAACAAGGTAATAATCATTAAATGGAGTCAAAGAACCACGCACACACAATTGCTTTTAAGCTGCTACATGGAAACCAAAGGCTGATGATGCACTAATCAATTGAACAATTGAATGCAACAAGACCCAATTGGAGCGAATGGATGTTCATTGGATAGCTCTTGCTGATAGCTTCGCACACACTAGTTGCACGAGTTAATCATTCCTATAGTGGGAGTAATAGTGCGGCAAAGCAAGCTCGAAATAAATACAATGAGATAAAAAATTAATTTAAAATTGCACACATGCAAAAGGAGACAATAAACAATGTTTACAATGAGCCTCACAAGCGCTCTAATACCACTTGTGAGGTTCGTTTAAGGCGGATAATGATTAGTTCCAGTCATGAAAATGGTAGGACCAGGCACGGCCAAGGGCCAGGATGGACATGCAGTCAAGGGGGTCCCTATATTTAGAAGGCCAAGGGCCTATATAGGGCATGGCTGGGTGGTGATGAGCATGTTCCAGTCACCTTGCCCTTTCACTAGTATCAAATCTCAGGGAAGGAGAGCTATGGAGGAGGGGGAAGATGGCTTTGCATGGCCTTGTGCATCTCTCTCTCTCTCTCTCTCTCTCTCTCTCTCTCTCTCTCTCTCTCTCTCTCTCTCTCTCTCTCTCTCTCTCTCTCTCTCTCTCTCTCTCTCTCCTCTTGAAGAAGGAGGAAAAGATAAGGGCATGCTTTCATGATTTGCATAGCAAAGAAGAGGATGCAAAAGAGGGTCATGGAGTTCTTGGCATGCTTCATGAGAAGGAGAAGCTCAGCGTGTGTAGTGCCCCTTGCCAATCGACCGGATAAGAAGACGAGACACTGCGTGTGCAGAGCCCCTTGCGACGAGAGGGGTGATTTTTCCAGCACGGTGAAATGCAGCGAGGAATGGCTCAATCAGAGCGCGAGGCCAGGGGGTGAAGTTCACGTCACAAGGGCTCAGCTTTGGAGGCTTTAGAACTTCATCTCTCTGTCTCTCTCTCTCTCTCTCTCTCTCTTGCCCCCTCGACGGCCTGCTCGCCATCGCTGTACAGGCGATATTATATATATATATATTTGTGTGGTGTTCTCACCCTGGCTGCCCACGGTGGCAGAGCCATGAACTACCAAGATTAAGGAGGGGTGCCCACGGTTGGCCCCCATCCTCTTCTTCCGTGCTTTGCCGCGACTGTCAAGGCACAATATTGCAGAATTTTTGCAACTTCAGCAAAATCAAAACACATTCACAAATATGCAGAGCTTGAGTCTTGCGCAATCATGCAAGATGAACAAGGACTACATGCATCGCAAGGCTTCATAGTTGCTGATGGTCAATCACAATCTTCATCGAGCACGACAAGGTTGTTTGGTATATGGGAGATGCCTCATGGTGCATCCAATAGCATTTCAAGAGAGTGAACACCATTACAAAGCCATGCAAAGTGTTTTCACAGTAAGGGCATCGCATGCACGACCTTTGGGAAATATTCCAGCACAAATGGACATGTTTCCCCTACGGTTTCCGCCGTTCGACCTGGACCTCTAAGAGTTGGTAATCAAGTCGACTTTAATATTTTCAATTATAACTTCTTTGAATCTCGCAGATCTCTCTACATTATACACACAACAAGCAAAGCATGGAGCAATTTGAGCATGTTCATGTCTACATTTATAGCTGTCAAATTCCCAATTTTGGCTTGGAAATTTTTGATCCTCGGCAATGTTTGCTCCTCCGGGTCAGGCAAGGCTTATGCCATACTGGTACAGGCAAGGCCTGTGGCATTTAAGGTGCCAATATTTGTCAAGGCCAACCACTGATTACACTTTCACGAAGTTGTAAACCAAGTTTGCTAGGACATGGCTCCTCGGCCAGTTGTTTGTCATTGTTGCAATCAGGCAACAACAGGATCTACCCATTCTCAACAAGCATGCTTAGACGAGTGTTCTACGCCATCCTGGGAGCAGAGCTCCATCTACAAATCCTCAGGATTACAATAATCCAGCCAATCAGGGCCAAGGTACATACTTTACATGAATTTTTTCTTTTGGTTTTTCACTATATAATACAATTCGACATGGTCGAGTAAGCTGTGAATGCCCTTGTCAACTGGCAAGCGTAACCTGGCAAGCATATCTGTTTGCTATCAGCATCAGAACTACATGAGTACTTATGTGAAGCAAGGCTTCCTTTTGGTATTTGGCATCGTGTTTTCCACAGTTTGGACTATGCTTTTAGCATACGAACTGGCAAACAATTGCCATATTTTTAAATTCCATGCATCTATGTATGATACATATGCTAACTCCGTGCATAGGTCATCTGGCTATGCGTTGGAATCAAACAAAGTACCAGAAACCTGAACTCCATACGTTGTTAAGGGAAGCAAGGCTTTCAATTCGACATCTTGCATTGACATTTTCTCGTCTGGCTTATGCTATGAGCATAAAATCTTGGAGGAATTTGTCAGTTTGTTAGCGTGTTCTTTCATTACATGCCAAGAGGGTGTATATGATATACACGACAACTCTCCCTTGCGCAGTAGCTATGGCTATGAACCATTTCCAACGAGTTTTTTCCTTCAAAATTTCAAGACAGCTGGTTCCAACGGGATGACCAGGTTAGACAATTTTAATTTTATTTGTTTTTCATGTTTTCACATTTCTTTAGGACAATATTGTATGTTGTGCAAAGCAAAGTGCTTTGACAGTTTTATGTGAAGCCAGCAAGGCACTTTTTGTCTCTCACGTTTGCGGCCATCGCTCTCGACGAGGGCTTACAATTCTGCATGCAAGGCATGCTAGTTGGGTGGATTTAATTCTACCGCCTTATGAATTACGCTTCCGCTATCACACTCGCAACTCTGTCAAGGACACGATAAGTGATGGATTGTTTAGCATGGTTTTTGATTGCTGTAAGCATGCCACAACACTCAAAGGAACCTAAAAATAGGACTTATTTCATAGGCAAAGTGCCATATTTAAGTCATTTTCGTACAGTCACGATCCCCTACACGATAAGTGCAACAAGGTGTGACTTGTGTTTTCTGTTACATCTCTTGATGCAAGCGTTATACAGCCAGATTATTGCATGCTTATAGGATAAATTGCACGCTACGCATAAGATGCACACAAGCAGGGACGCAGTACATACAAAGCAATAACTTAAGGAAAGTTCCTCAGCCTAGCATGCTCTCTTTCTCTCTCTTTCTTATTTCTCTCATAGAATAATGAAAACTTTCTATGACGCTTTTGAACATGTTTGTTTGGAAGTCAGACTAAGCCAAGGTGCTCTAACTCTCAGCTAGCACTACGAGTGTCTATGGTACCACAGTTTGGGGGTAAGACCCAACGGGTGTTTACTAAATCACCCCATAGGCATTGAGGATCGCAGTTTGATCTATCCTAGTTGTACTTTCAAGGAAAGAAGTCCGCAATCTACTATGGGATAGTGGAAAAATTCAACTTTCAAGTTGATTCCCATCATTTTTATACACAGTTGACTATGTTGGTTACCATTACTTGCTAGTTGAGTAGTTTCTACAAAGGGTCTTACCAAGGGGTTGACTGCGTAGATTCTACCCAACGGGTTTGGATTGCGAAGGCAACACCCAGGGTTTCTCGGACAATGTTGCTTGGTTTTTCACAGGTGGGAGACGTACTCCTGTGCATTTGAATACGGGTAACTGAACTTTCCATTCAATCCCCAAGGCCATGCCAAGAGCATGTGGAAACAAGTATTTTGGGCCGTAGTGTCCAAAGTACATTATGATTTTATGAATCCACTTGTAGGATTCGATTTGGACATGTTGTCACATGGGATACAACATGGTCTAGGAACACAAGGAGTTCGGTTTAGCCAGTGTGGAGCAATGAATGAGGGTCCCTCTCACTCTTATCTTAGAGTGTTTAGAGTTATCTCCACACACAAGTACATCTTGTACTTGCAGGATGTTCTTTCTTTTTCAGACATCCTTAGTTGAGACATATTCCACATGTGGCGAATATGAGTCTCTGGGACTGACAATAGCGCCCACTATTTCAAATATGTGTCACGACCAAGTCCCTAGGTGCTGGTCACATCTGTTTTAAGACCATTTTTAGCATGACATATCAGGAGCAATTTCATGGCCAAAAATTGTCGGATACTTAGAATGACTTGTTCAGGTACAAGTACTGCTAAACAACATTATGGATCGTTGTTTATACATATAGCACGGCTCTAAGTTGTTAATGAAAAAGTTTCATTGTTTGTACCTAGAAGTGATCAATGTTTCACCTTCTATTACGGTTCAGACGTTTCAACAAGGCTTGCAAAAGATTGCAACTAAAAGTATTTAGTTTCTTTTCAGGACTATTTACATTCCTTTTTAATGTGTGCTAGGTGCATCACATTTTCCATAAGTATTGGCAAGAATCACCATGGATATACAGGTTCGAATCTGTTTTTTGCTAAATGCATGCACACTTGGTGTTATGGGCCCTAGTGTTTAGCAAAGGCTAATTTGGAATGACATAAATATTCCTCAAGTTGTTGCTTATGAAGCATTTTTCACTCTATGTGCAGTATCTCTATGAGATTACTTTTGCGTCTACTAATCCCCAATAGAGGTCATGGATCGGTTTGGGTGTTTATTTCTCAACTTAATCACAATGGTTATTCTGGACATTATTGATTCCTCAACAATGTTACACAATATTGTGATTCCCATTTACCAGTCATCTGGGACGACTGTCTGTAAACCGTGAGGGAACACACCTCAGTACTGTCACTTATCCAAGGGGATATGAAGATTACAAAGTGTAATCTGGTACTGAAGGATATGCAAAGTGCGCATGTTAGCACCAAGCGATCCAATCAGTAAGCATTTATTGCTCTACTTAGAGTTTTCTTACCATAAGTTAAAGCATGTTTGCGACTAGGTGTAGTCTCTTCATGTATAACTCAGGTTCTCAACCTTGAACACTCGTTAGGGTGGGGTTGTGTACTGACGATGAAAATTGGGAACAAGTCAAGGACGTAAACATGGCTAATGAGTTATGTCAGCAAGTTACTTTCATGGAAAGTGACAAGAGGTACTCTTTTTGGTACATCTCTGTTGTGATAAACTCGTTTACCATGCTCATGAGCGTTCTAAATGGAGTCTACACACTATGTTTGGGTAAGAACCGGTACCATCAGATGGTACCGGTTCTTATCATGCTCATGAGCGTTTTATTGGAATTAGGGTTGCAGAGAAACACACACAGCTTGGAGAAGACGAAGGAAGCTCAAGGCACACAATAGAGAGTGTGTTACTTAGTGTGCAATGGAAAGATAGATAGCCCTAGAGTGATGGGCGTATATACAATGCACGGGGGGAAAAACCTCCTAAAGAGGGAAAAAATACCCCGGTGGTCCTAGTGTGTTCACACACATCACTACCACATGTATATGGTAACAAATCCCCCCTGGAGTGATGCGGTGAACGAGAGCTGGCACATGAGTATAGGGAAGTGCCATGCCCTGATGACATGATCAGTCCACAAAGGGGAGTAAGCCCAAAGCTTTGCGGAAAGCTTCAAGCTTCCCACGAGACAATGCCTTTGTGAAAAGATCTGCAAGGTTGTCCTATGTTGTCACATAAGCCAAGCTGATCTCTCCTGTTGAGATCCTCTCCCTGACATCATAGTAGTGCACCTCAATGTGCTTTGTGCGAGCATGAAAAACTGGGTTCCTCGCAACTGCCAATGCGCTCTCACTGTCAGTGTAGATAGTGTTGGCAGTGTCCTGTCCAACACCCAAATCAGCCATAAGGCGTCTGAGCCATATACACTCAACCGTAGCTGTGAAGACTGCCCTATACTCAGCCTCACAACTCGAAGTGGCCACAGTAGGTTGCTTCTTGCTAAACCATGATATACATGAACTACCAAGCATGAAACAAAAACCACTTGTGGACACTCGCATGTCAAAACAACCAGCCCAATCTGAGTCCGAAAAAGCATGTAAGTCTGGAGGCAATGAGCCCCCCTTGGGATAAACAAGCCAAGATGTAAAGTGTCACTAAGGTAGCGGAAAATCCTCTTGACATCCTTCCAATGCTTAGACCTTGGGCTATGCATAAATCTGCTGACTTGTGAGACTGCAAACTGAATATCCGGCCTCCTATTGCATACATAATGAGGTACATAATGAGGTAGCCAACAGCAGTTTGGTAAAGAGTGACATCAGCAGGATCGCCAGCATCATGTAGACTCAACTTCAAACCTGTTTCCATGGAAGTGGCAATAGATTTTCAATCCTCAAGTCCAAACTTACATAGCAATGTCTCTATGTAACTTTTTTGACACAAGGCAATACCACCATCACACTGCTTAAACTGTATACCCAAGTAATGATGCAACAGCCCCAAATCTTTCATCTTGAAAGTAGCATTCAAATCAGCCTTAAGTTCAGCAATATGTCTCTCATTTGGTATAGTGATAAGCAAATCATCGACATAAAGAACCACAATGAGAAGTACATCACCCTCACGCTTTTCATATAATGTGATTTCTGTTGGACTGTTGCGAAAGCCTCGTTTGACCAAATGAGTGTCAACTTTCTCATACCAAGCACGAGGAGATTGCTTCAACCCATACAAAGCCTTCTTACATTTGCACACTCTGTCCTCTTGTCCTTTTATGACAAAACCGTGAGGCTGCGTTACATAAACTTCATCAAATATGTCACCATTCAAGAAAGCAAAAACAATGTTTGATTGATGTACATCCCAACCAAAATGAGCTGCCAATGCACATAGAAAACGCACAGTAGTCATACGACAAGTGGGAGCAAAAGTCTCTTCATAATCTATGCCTTTTTGCTATGCATAACCCTTTGCAACAAGTTGAGCCTTATGGCGATCGATCTCACCATCCGGCTTGCGTTTCAACTTGTAAACCCACTTCATACCAATGGCCTTTTTGCCAGGAGGCAAATCACATAAAGTCCATGTGTCATTCTCTATAAGTGCATCATATTCTGATTGCATGGCAGCCATCCAATTTTTTGAATTCTATGCTTCATCAAAAGACAGAGGCTCCTCAACATCATGTAAGCTAGACACAGCCAAAGCATAACAATCTGATGCATAAGATGCATGGCGAGAGCCTGATGAGTACAACTAGACAAAGGTGCATCCAATTTACTGTCACGCAAAGTGTGCACCAGCCATTTTGGAATATCTCTAGCCTGCTCATTTTCAGCCCTTTCCTCATCAAGGACATCATGTACATCTGCATCAGTAATAGGCTGATCTGTAACATTTTTAGAAACCCCCATAGGCTATACATTTGCCTCATTGGAACTTACATTTGTATTTCCACCACTGAAAAGAGACAACAAAGTGTCATAAATGTCATGTGAGCTTACATTACTGTCTCTAGTACATGACAACAAGGGCTGAATAGAATCTTCCACAAACACTACATCCCGTGAAACCAGAATACGTTTTGTTTGCGGATGATACAACCTCTAACCTTTGCTTTCAGCACTATAACCAACAAAAATACATTTGACAGCCTTATCATCCAATTTTCAGCGCTGCACTTGTGGCACCAAAGCATATGCCAAACAGCCAAAAACACGCATGTGCTCAATAGAAGGCTTTCTATCATGCCATGCTTCATATGGAGTAATAGACTGCAAATCTTTCGTAGGACACTTGTTAAGTACATAAGTGGCACACATGATGGCCTCAAGCCAAAAAGAATGCGGCAAAGCTTGACTTTTGACCATACATCGTGCCATTTCCGTAAGTGACATGTTTTTCCTCTCAGCAACACCATTTTGCTGAGGTGTATAAGGCACTATACATTGGTGTTTTATCCCACGACTAGCCAGAAATGCATTAAATTCATGAGACATATACTCCCCCCCTCGATCGCAACGGAGGGTGCCCATAGTACATTTCGAGACATTTTCAATTATAGCCAGAAATTGTTTGAAGCACATAAAAACTTCGGACTTTGCTTTAAGCGGAAATACCCATGCATGCCTAGAGTAATCATCAATGAAAGTCACGAAGTACAGGTAATTGCCCAAGGACGGAGTTTGCATGGGCCCACAAACATCACTATGCATAAGCTGCAACCTGCATGTGGCCCTAACTGAACCATCCTTTGGAAACTTAGAACACTGCATTTTACCCAAAATACAGCCTTCACAAACATGTTTGACAAGTGCTTCAAGAGGCAGCAAAGAAGCAACCATGTCAGATTTCTGCAAACGCAGCAAGCTGGCAAAATTCAGATGACCAAAACGTGCATGCCAAAGTTTTGTATTTGAAATAGCCCTTGAATCTGCAACAGCATTTGAAATTTTTTTTCCACACTTTTCATACAAAGTGAGGTTATACAGCCCACGGCACAAAAGGCCAGATGCAACAATTTCATCACCAAAACTGAGATTATGAACTGTACATCTGTCATCCACAAATTTGAATACAAGTCCAAGTCTAGCAAGTGCGGATACAGACAAGAGATTCTTCTTGATCCCAGGTACATAAAGTGCATCAACAAGTGTGAAGGAATTGCCATTAGCAGCAGTAAGCACAATCTTTCCAACACCCTGAACCAGATAAGAGGCATTGTTGGCACAAGTGACAGAATTCCCATGAGGGACAGAGTCGAGAGAGGTGAAAAATTCACGATGTGAGGTAATGTTCTTTGTAGCACCACTGTCGAAATACCACACATGTGAATCTGCAGCAACTGACAAGCATGCATCATGGACAGCAGGATTGTAAGTGCACTCTGTGCTAAAAGCCCATTCTGCATCAACATCAACATCACAATCTCCTTTTACAGAAGACTCAACAATGGCTGCATTTGTAGTGGAACCAACATTTGCAGTGGAACCACCCTCTGTCTTCTTAGCCTCTTTGGCCTTCAACTTAGGACACGACTTGATCAAGTGATCATTAGCTTTACAATAATAGCAACGCATCTTCTTTTTGCCCTTATCACCAGAATTGCCCGACGAAGTGCTGCCAGCAGAAGCATTAGGAACAGAAGTTTTGCCACTCACAGCAGAACTATAAGAAGTAGCTGCATTGCTGTTACCACCCTTTCTTTGAGAAGCAATAAAAGCCTGTTCAACTGCACGCTGTCTAGTCCTGTTTTTTTTGGAAAGTGACTCTTGCAACAGCAATGTGCATAATGCATCAAACTTGACAATTTCTGGATTTCCTTGGGTCATAAGTCTCCAAGTACTAGCAAAAGTCTGGTAAGAATCTGGTAAGGCATCAAGAACAGTCTGTACAAGGGAACTGTCTGAAATGACCTCACCTGCAGAAATAAGTTTCTCATTGATATCCTTGACACTTGCAAGGAAAGTTTCCATATCATCTTCCTCATGCATAATCTTCGACTCCAGCTCTTTACGCAGCAAAGCAATTTTAGCCTCATTGCGGCTTGCATAAAGACCTGCTAGAATATCCCAAGCCTGTTTTGCAGATTTAGCTGAACGGATGTGAGGAACAACGGTGCACTTCATAGACAACACAATCAATGCATGAGCCTACGCATTCTTTACATCCCAACGAGCTTGTTCTGTCGTAGGCAAAACAACTCTAACAGCAGCAATCCTTGCAGCAAGACAACTCTAATCGACATCCTTGCCTACATCTTCAGAACCCATCCAACCTGTCCTCAACAGCAAACATCTTGAACACATCTGTGTTGTTGTTGTCAGCCATGGTAAATGTTGCACCTGATGTGAAACTGCTAGAAAATAGGAGAAACGGAGCGAAAACAACACGTGCTATATAGCACAAACCGTAGAAGACTATAAGGCACCTGTTATGCAGAAAACGGCACTGACATAAATTTTGCACAAAATTGACAAAATAGCCTGTGCAGTACTGCCTGTAGTGGAAATGGAGGTCGAAATGAGCCCGAATCAAAAATCTGAGTAGACTAAGCTCTACGAGCTTACCCAAAGTTTTTGTTGACCTACGAACGCTCACCAAACCTCACTGTAATCGGAGAAAGTGAACAGGCGTATGCTGGAGTAGCTGGCAACGAAGCTCGGGAGGGCGCAACCTGCTCTGATACCAATTGTTGGAATTAGGGTTGCAGAGAAACACACATAGCTTGGAGAAGACGAAGGAAGCTCAAGGCACACAATAGAGAGTGTGTTACTTAGTGTGCAATGGAAAGATAGATAGCCCTAGAGTGATGGGCGTATATACAATGCACGGGGGGAAAAACCTCCTAAAGAGGGAAAAAATACCTTGACGGTCCTAGTGTATTCACACACATCACTACCACATGTATATGGTAACATGTTCTAAATGGAGTCTACACACTATGTTTGGGTAAGAACCGGTACCATCAGATGGTTACAAATGGACAACAATGTAGAAAATCAAGATGTTACTCTTGGTTTCATTGAACCTCCTACTGAACCGGGTTCCGCTCAATTAAACCATTGGATACATGAGGGATGTTACGGTAGAAAACATTAGTGTTCTTATGAAGATACCATCACTTGTGTTTTCGCGGACGAAAATGCTTCTCCAAGGGGGGAGTAATGTCAGGAAAACGGTAGGACCAGGCACGGCTGAGGGCCAGGACGGACATGCAGTCAAGGGGGTCCCTATATTTAGAAGGCCAAGGGCCTATATAAGGCATGACTGGGTGGTGATGAGCATGTTCCAGACCCCTTGCCCTTTCAGTTCCATTCATAATTAGGATATTAAGTTGACGTGCTACTTTAATAATTGAAGTAAAAATTAAAGTACAAAATAACACAAAATAGGTAGATTGATACGATGCTTATATTTTGTACAATGAGCTATGTGCTTATATAGAACTAAGAAAGTGTAGCCTTAAGCCACATGTCCTAATACATGGCATAGGAGGTGGTACTCTTAGGTAAAAGATAGTGGCATGTAGGTGACACGTAATAGTCATGCAAAGTGTAGGTTTACTTCCCACTAGAGTGTGAGAGTAGCACTATAAGAGTTTGTTCACATAAGAATAGGATGGAAATAGATTGAACCATAACGTCTACATATATCTTTCCAATGTCTATTTTTGAGTCCTTTGTGTAAAAAAAGCTATAATACAAAAATTCGGTTGTCTATAGAAATTTGAGAAAAATTAAAGTTCCTATGGAGGTAGATTTGTGGTTCATAATCATGCACAAAAATTATGTTTTTTATGTAAATAAGTGTTCGGAAATAATGGTTAATGCAACAATTTAACTTAGAAGTAAGTAAATTAACTATTACATCTAGTGAATGCATGGGACTAGAAAGATTTTATAGCAAAAGAAGTAAGTAAATAAACTGTTGCATATAGTGAATGCGTGAGACTGGAAATGTTATATAGATAAAGAAGTAAGTAAATAAACTTTTGCATCTAGTGAATACGTGAGACTATAAAGATTATATAGTTAATGGTTAAAGAAATAAACAAAGAAACGATTACATCTAATGAATAGGTGAGACTAGAAAGATTGAAAACTGATTGAAAAGAATGGTTGTTTGTTTGATAGATAAGATTTGAAGAAGTAGATAAACTATTAACTTAGCAAATATCAGAGACTAGAAATACTTAATGTAGATACTCATTAGTGATAATATGTAAGTCTAGCTCGCTTTAGAATATCAAGGCTAAACATTTATCTTTCTTTATCCACATACTAGAGCATCATGATTTTACATGGCAAAGGTTAGGATACGATCTAAAGGTAAGGATTTAATCCATGAATTGAGCTTTGTAGGTATATAACTAACGTTGATTTGTGCATGGAACATCCATCGAGTTTTCCAAATAAATTTCACCTCCATGGCCTCATCCATCTTTAGCTATTTGCTTTGTTTGGCAAGTTGATGCTTCCTCGGGTCAAATTTGTTGGTGATGGTAAGTATAATGGGATTGGAAGCTTTCTTCTGGTACATTTTGATAGAAGCCTCCATTTTGGTTGATGTA
This sequence comes from Adiantum capillus-veneris, assembly GCF_014529385.1. Taxonomy (NCBI): domain Eukaryota; kingdom Viridiplantae; phylum Streptophyta; class Polypodiopsida; order Polypodiales; family Pteridaceae; genus Adiantum; species Adiantum capillus-veneris. Next base: position 54,493,008 of record NC_140935.1, on the reverse strand, counting down.
GACAAGGGTTTTTATGAAGAGTTCTTCTATCAATGGTGATGGTCAAGGAATGTAAGCATTTTTATAACCATGTTGTTGAAAATATCAACTTAAAACTTGTTGGGATTCCTGGAGAACGGAAGCTAGAATCATTAAATCTTTTCTCACACACATAACCATCAATCTCTCATCATCTCTACCAAAACCCAAGCACATATACATAATCTCTCCCAAAACCCAAGTACATATAGCTAGACAAGTGCACACACACACACACACACACACACACACACACACACACACACACACACACACACACAAACATAAAAATAGACTAGATAGTGAAAGCATGTAAGGGAAGAGATATAGACATGATTTCTGCGTATACACTTAGTATAAGAGTGAAAGAGAAGAATTTTGCACAAGAATGGCCTAAAATCCTAGCCCTCAAACTCCACAGCACCCCTGCAGAGTGGAGTATTTAATTTTTATTTTGAAACTTATTTTTGGTGCCAAGTATTTGAGGCTCCTCTTTACACTTTACTCCATGAGTGGTGGCTATTACTTATTGCATGACCTTTTATACAACAAAACCTTATTTAAAAAAAAAAAAAAACTAAAACACTGTGCAAGTCAAAATGGCCGAGAGATAATTTGGTGCCATCTCTTGAATTCCTAGAATTCTAATCTACACAACATCAATCTCATTGTTAGTAAAAATAAAAAGACAATACAATAATTAGCCATTACATGCAAGCTATCCCAATTGTAATGCTAACCACATACAACAGGAGGGTGCCCAAACTCGTAACATCCCTCCCACTAGGGATTAGCAACTATCCTCAGTTGCTCAATAGAGAATCAATTGGACTGTGAGTGATAAAATGTTTGGAGAAGATCTGAAAAGTTTCAAAAAATATTTTCAAGCATCCATTTAGCATCTTCTTTGGGGTGGCCCTTAAAAGTCAAAAGATAGTGGTTGTAAACCGTGCCAGTGTGTATGGTGTGGTCTCATGATCAACTATTTGGTTAGGGATAAGTTGCTCTTCTTCATCTACAAATGTAGGTGGATCTTCATATGTGTAATATGTAGGTAGAGGTCCTTGAAAGGGTTGCAAGAGACTAATGTGAATGTGCAAGTGTGAAGGTAAGTTCAAATGAAATGAAATATTATTTATTACAGTAGAAATCTTGAATGGGCCATACAAACGAGGAGTAAGCTTTACAAAAACAATTGTATCAACACTTTTATTTCTTCACTTTTCAACTCAAAGCATAAGGTAATTACTTTCTTAAAATCATGTGATTTGTGGTGCTTATTAGCCTGCTTAGTGTAAATTTCTTATGAATGCTTAATAGTATAATGTACAAATTGCATAAATATCATGAAAATTGGCAATAAAAGTATTCGTAGCAGGAACAATGCTAGAAAGACATGAAGCAAGAGTAGGAAGAGGGTGACCATACACATTCTCAAATGGAGATTTTCATGTAGTAAAGTGAGTGGTATTGTTATAAGCAAACTGTAAAATATGCAGGTAATCATCTCATTTCTTTGGTTGAGAAGACACATAAGCTTTTAATAAATCAATGACGGTGCGATTAATGACTTTTTTTTTACCATTAGATTCAAGATGGAATGCAAAAGTAAAATAAAGTGTAGTACCAAGATTTTCAAATACTAATGTAGTCCAAAAAGCACTCAAGAATCTAGAATCTCTTTAGATATAATTACCCATTAGGAAGTGAATGGGGTATAGGAGGGCCTCTTTATTTGGCACTTTAAGGGAATTCTTAAAGCTTAAGCCAAGTTTGACCAAGCCTAAAAGAGAGGGCAAAAAGGCCTATGTTGAGATTTTTTTAAAAAAACCGTTTTCATATTTTGTATTTGAAAATAGTCTATTTAGTAACCCAAAAGAGAGGTGGATAAATGAATTTTAAGATGTCCTTTTTCTACCCCTCTTCTCTCTCTAACATATAAAACACTCTCTCTCACTTAGATCTCATTAAAGGAGGCACTTTTCAACTCCCGTTGTCAGAAAAGCAAATTTTTACATTCTCTCTCTAAAATGTGAGCCAACTCTCTCTCTCTCTCTCTTTCTCCTCTTTTCTCTCTTGTCACTTCCCCTCCTAATCATTAAGGAACATTCTTTGCTGCCTCTTTCTGACAGAGTGCATATCCTCCAAGATTGCAGATCTTTCCTCTCTCCCACTCTCTCTTCCTTTATTGTCTCTCTCTCTCTCTCTCTCTCTCTCTCTCTCTCTCTCTCGCTCTCTCTCAGGCTCCTTCCACTCCAGCTCCAGCTGAGAGAAATGAAAAACTCAATTACCTCTGTGTGTAGCATCATTTCTTTCTCTACACTCATGATCAACAATTTGAATTCAAAGGAGATTGAGTTGCACTCCCTCTCTTTCTTCCCTCCATAACATAATCCTTTTCTCCTATCTCTGAGTACTTCCCACTTCTTTCCTCCATAGCCACCTTCACTTGCTTGTAGTAGTCATGTTACACAGTCTCTCTAATTTGCTTGATTAGCTAACACAAATGTCATTCAATCCCCTACCACTGCAAGACATTACTAACAAGACAAAACAATATCGATTAAACATCGATTTAGATCAAGAGTGCGCTACTGTTCGACTTGGCACATCTAATCCCAATGCTAGAGATCAGCTACGGAACCTTGGGTGCAAGGAAATCAACTTATGGATTGATGGCCATATTACCCTGATAATCCAATGACCAATGCATCATCGCCTTTTCGTAATGTCACTGAGCTACTGTGTTTTATTGGAGATGGGAGAGAAAAATTGTTTGGCTACTGCCGGAGATTATATTCAGCATTTGTCAATGAAAGGGAAGCAAGAAAACATCTCTGTGCTACCTATTCATCATTGCAAGAGAAGTACGTGAAAGACATTCAGCAAATCAGAGAGTAATCCAATGAGAAGAAGAAGCTGCTAAACGGAGAGATGTCAAAGCTTAATTAAAAAGCAAAGCATACAAAATGGAGTAAGATCGTTGTCTAGACAATTATGTTTAGCTACACAACATTGCGCATAATATGTGCGGGCGAATTGATCATGACATCAGCAAATCAGAGAGTAATCCAATGAGAAGAAGAAGCTGCTAAACGGAGAGATGTCAAAGCTTAATTAAAAAGCAAAGCATACAAAATGGAGTAAGATCGTTGTCTAGACAATTATGTTTAGCTACACAACATTGCGCATAATATGTGCGGGCGAATTGATCATCTTACACACATTCCATACGGCTACCACATTCGCAAGCACAAAAGACATGCAATATCTATGCTATCTTCAAGCGGTGGAGCTCGAAAGAAACGTATCCATCAAACTCGGTAGGAATACAGATACAAGCTTCTAATTTCTTACATTTTTTACAGGTCACTGTAATATTATTTCAATATGCAGGAACTTGGCTCGGATGATGATGATGGAAATTGATTCGCTGCTCAAACGATTGGACATACTCTACTGCAACATATCATCAAGCCAAAGGAGTTGGTGGAGCTATTGGATGATCCATCCAATGCTAGCATTGCTAATGTTTTGCGCCAAAAGTATTTTAGTGAGCTAAAGAGCATTGTGTTGCCTCAAGAGATGATGGAGGTGTGTGACAGCGCAAGAATAATTTTCAAGGCCTTTGAAGATTTGTATATAATTGTCACACTAGGTCACGGAGCAAAAGATTTTTTTAGGTTTTTGCCAACACCTTATAGTGTCAACAGTGCAAAAAGGTGCGCCAATAATGATGTTGCAGGCTTGTTGGGTGGATTTCAATATGTAGAAGATGCCCTGCCATTAGAAGAGAGAAAACCTTCTATTACAACAAGTTCAATAATATCTATGTTGACTTTTTGAAGCTCCAAGAGTGAATGAACAGATTTTATGGCTTGACACATGAAGAGTGTGATGGCAAAGTTATATTTGTGATGAAGTTTGACGAGTTCCTGATTGTCAAAGGTCAACAGCTCAAAAGGGTAAGCGTTACGATTATGAACAGAGCCTTGGTGGGCGTTGATATTGAGCTAAATGCCAACAAGAAGGGGAACACTATGCACCCGGGGAGGTCACCTAATAAAAATGTAACATATCACGTGAGTTCAATAGAAGGGTATTTAAAGTTCTTGAAACTTACAGAAATGTATATACATAAGGATATTATTTTTTCAAATTTGAAAAAAACTTACAGATTATAAAAGAAAAGGGTACATTATATTCTTAACAAAATTCACAAATAAGGGGTTTTACAAACATGTCTTGAACGCATGTGATATGGTAGTTTTACATATAGTGAACCCCTCGAAACTGTGCAAAAGAAGTGTATTTTAAAAATACTCGGCATGGAGGTGGGAGAAAAAAGAGCAATTTCCTACACGAGTTTGATGGTTAGCCTGAAGCAATCACAATTATATTATGCTTTTAATGCAAAAGATCGATTCCGACGATGGTTGGAGACAAGGCGACAAAATGGCAGGTGTTGGGTTGAAAACTAATAAATTTTTGACAGTAACCACTTCTATTGTAAACATGCATTGTAATGCCAGGTGATTTGTTCATGCCCCAATCAGTGGTTCCATTGAGAAAGTGGTTAGCCTGAAGCAATCACAATCATATTATGTTTTTAATGCAAAAGATCGATTCCGACGATGGTTGGAGACAAGGCGACAAAATGGCAGGTGTTGGGTTGAAAACTAATAAATTTTTGACAGTAACCACTTCTATTGTAAACATGCATTGTAATGCCAGGTGATTTGTTTATGTCCCAATCAATGGTTCCATTGGTCAAGTTTCGTCTATTTTGAAGTTTTTTTTAAATTTTATTAGTATTATTGAGTTTTTAAGTTAAAAATTAAAAAATTAGTACTATATAAGTCAAAACTCACAACATGAAGTTCATTACTTGTTTGGACATTCTAGAAGATCCTCTCGATCACAAACGTGCATGTACTCATATCTTGCACCACATGGATGACTCACACGAGCAGACTGGCACTACGCAAAATCAATACCACCACAACCACTCACACCACAAAAAATCTGCGCCAAAATCCCATGCAAAATCTACGGCTTCAAATCCACATCTCCAACCACATGTGGATAACCCAGCACCCCAACCCTCTCCAAACACCCAATAGCCTCCCCAACCATCAAATCCAAATGATTTAACCACCATGCGATATACTTTTGGTGATCTCGCACCATTAAACCATGCCAACTGCACACCTCTACCAGATCCCCCACCAATTTCATCTCTATACAGAGCCACACAATAAACAAGAGCAACAGCAGAAGAATACCAGGGTCCGCTTCAAAATCAGGAGCCTTTGAAGAAAGCACAGAGTGCAAGAAAAGCAAAGAAGACAGGGAGAGCAAGAGGAATGAGAGAGAGGCCGAGAGAGCTCATTTGGAAAACTTACAAGCACGAGCAGAGGCAGAGAGAAAGCGGCAGAGAATAGAGCTCAAGCCACCCAACAAGCAAAGGCTGGGAGCTCAAGGCCTTCAAAAATACCTTAAAGATCCAAGCAATGTGCAAAGAGAAAAATGGACAAGATGACGCCTAAAGAACAACAGGCCCAAGAGGAGAGAAGAAAAAATTATAAAGATGATCCTCCTCAATGGGCCAGCCAGGCGGCTCCTCCACCACCACCAACAACACAAAAAAAACAGAGATGGAAGCTAGGCACAGTTGCTTTGCGGGAGATTAGAAAATATCAAAAGAGCACTGAGTCAATCATACCCAAAGCGGCCTTCCTCGGGTGGTGAGGGAGATAATGGACGAATATAGCGATTCTGTTACACATATACAACACCCATCTTTATTGGTCCTACAAGATGCCCCCAAAGACATAATGATATTTTGGTGCAGCTGTTTTAGGATAGCGTTTTGTGTATGTGCATGCTAAGTGTGTAACATTGAAAAATACGGATTTAGATTTAGCAATCAATTTACTAAATGAAGGATGCCTTCATCAAAAATAGTTTATCCCATGTACTCTCTCTTGATGAAATTTGTAATCTTTTCATATAATTTCTACCATTTCGTGGAACTCTTCAACTTGATTTTGTACATTGTTTTTTATAAGTATTTGAATTGTTGGGTATGTTAAATTTAAGCTGACTGCCACTGCACACGGCTCGTTCGGCGGTGTCGGCATGCACAGAACCTCGAACATGCAGCCACTGTCAACCGAGGGGCACATCTCACTGATTCTTTTGCAAAACCGGGCGACGGGGAGGGTGTACGGGTCAGCCAAACCACAAATGATCATGATAGCGCCCGATGGGGTCAGACAGGGCAAAAAAAGCCCCTGTGCGCCACGGCACACAATGAGCAGATCTGTCACTGATTATCATTTTTTATAACAATTTTCAAGACATGAAGCCGGTAAATTCTAGAACGATGCTTTTTTTTCTCCCACTCATTGGTAGGTATCACAAAAGTGCAAACAAGATCTGTTTAAAATGTTACATTTCTAAAATCATTTGAACACTGATAGATCTGCTCCCTACGCGCTGTGGTGCACAGGGCTTTTTTTGCCCTGTCAAACCCCGTCGGTGCCACCATGCTCATTTGTGGTCCAGTTGACCTCGTATACCCCCCCCCCCCCCCCCCCCCCCCCCCCCCCCCCCCCCTCCTCGCCCCGTTTTCACAAAAGAATCACCGAGATGTGCCCCCCGGCCAACGTGGCTGGATGTTCAAGGTTTGTGTGCATGTGTTGCAGAAATGAAATTTATTGGACAATATGAATTTAAAAAAAACAAGTACCGAATGTTGACAAAAATCGTTAACAAAAATAACTATTCTATATTGATTTGGATATTACATCATGGTCAATTAGTTTTACTACGAATTACATTTGTGGGTATGGGGCGAAGTACTGACTTGAAGCCAAGGGATTTTACGATTTCCTCTCGGTTTGTCAGCCCTTGACCTAAGCTCATGAAGCAGTGGAAGAGGACTGAGCCTGGCTGCTTTCCTGTAAAGGTGTACAATGCTCCCTCTTGATCCACCAATATACATTTGTGAGCATTTAGGATGAGGGAATCTTCAGCAAGTATGGCACTTAATGCTTTGCACTTTAGCAGCTCTGCAGAACCATTCTTGGAGAACTTTGTGTGAGAAACTCTAAGAATTGATGGCCCCAGGTGGCTCGAGTAGTGCCAAAGTGAGCTATCCCTACCCATGGGCACGTTGCGTGAACCTCCAATACGCATTGCAAACTTATCAACATGGTATGCCATCAACAAAGCATTTTAAATTACTTTAACACTTGTAGTAGTAAGGAATAATAGACAATCTACCAGGTTAAGATTTGTTTACCTCAGTTTTCTCATCCTTCTCTTCAAGATTTTTCTTTGTAAGATCGATGCTAGATCGATCATCTCTACCAATCGCAATCAGTGGTTTGTGTGGATGAAAAACACTTTTTGGTACGCTTTCGTAGAAAGAGGCACATGATTTGATTTCCACGTGTACTTGCTACTATTTGCACCAACTTCTGTTCATTTTCACTGGAAAGGAAAGAGAGGCTTGCTGGGAGACCTTGGTCTTCAAAGTAAATTTGAAAATTGACTTTCTCTTTCTTTCCAGTGGGATCCTTCATGCCCGCATAGATAGCAAGCACTACGAGCGACTCATCTTCTGTGAGTCCTAATGTTTTGACAATGTCAAGGAACAGAAAGTGACGATCATCCACCACCACTGCATGTAAAGTGAGAATTTGGAGGTCTAGGACCTCCTCTAGCACCTCATCTCCCTCTATCATCCGATCTTCCTTCTCAATGGAGCTGGGATCTTGCAAGAGGATGAGTGCCATAAATGCTTCAGTATGCTCATCAATCTCTTTGATAACTTCATTTGATTCCTATCACAGGTGGTCTTGGGTTGACCTTTTCCTTTGATTTTCCCTTATCCATGCCCTCAAGCACAAGTAAGACCCGAGCCATGTCCCAAGAAATGAATTGGGTGCCTATGCATCCCATGCCCAAATCTATGAGATCATCTTCATCCTCTGTCTTGTAGTCCCATTCCGTGAGGCCTTTATTAAACCTCAACAAGCAAAAGTGAAAGATTTTGTTGGCCGCATAGAGATGCTTGAGGAAATCCACTGGCAACCACGCCGTGTTGAATCCGTCAAAGATTATGGCATATTCTTCCATGTGCTGCACCATGTAGTTAAGAAAACTTTTGAATGCCTTTGCATGAAGGTTGGCAGTGGCCTGCATGTCAATTGTCCCCTCAAACACACTGAGTAGTTCATGTGCTCGATCTGCAAGTCATGCCTTTTCTAATTGTGTGAGAAGTGCGTCAGTAGATGTTGCTATGGGTTCGTTCGTGAAGAAGATGCGAAGAGAACTTAGAGCTAGAGTTTTGTGAACGTGAGAAATAAAGTTTAAAACCTAGAAAGTCACTTATATACCCAAAGTAACTTTTTTAAAATCACTTAATATTAACGTCAAAATAACTTAAAACTATAATTTTAAAGAAAATCACGCGACAAAGCTTTGAAAGACACTAACATTGAAAACATTTGTGCTCCACATCAATAAAATTGCATGTTTCAATCAAAAACTTGAAGAAGTTGAGAATAAACAAGTATGCAGAGAAATGACATTGAAAACACCGTATGTATTAATGGGAGCAAAATCCTTATCAGTTACAAGCTTTTACAAAAATACATCGCGAAAACGGAACGTTCTCACACAAAAAAGCTCTTCTATTTTCTGGAGCAACCAACCTTATCATTGATTACAAAGAGATATTGCTCGGGCAAGGTATATTTGAGATTAAGATACTTGCAAAGGTGACTGAGGTGCCAGTCATTAACCACTATAATGTGGTGCAGTGCATCATTGTGGAGGCGTATTTGCAGGTCATTTGATTCTCTAGCAGCAACATCAAAGTCTAGTGCCTCCCATTCTCCCATCGTCAGCTTCCATCTTCTATAGGGAAAGACCATCAACAAGCTTTGATTTGCAATATGGTATCTGAACACCACATTGTCAGCAAATACAAAGCACTTGATTCTATCCCCCTGCTGGTTGACCACCTTAGTCTCCCATCCAACTGCAAGGAATACATTGATCGCATTTCCCTTTTTGCAAGTCCACATTGTTGGTGTCATGTGAACACTTTGAAGTCGAAATATAAACAAAAACACATGAAGAGACATAAACCATGTTATCGTGGCTTTGTGGGAGCCATAGGTGCACTTCATTGCTTCTTGCACATCTGCCTTGATTCTCCTTTTAGTTGCTGCGATCAAGGCACTGTTTGGCTTAGGCCATTTCAAAATTTCTAAGGTTGGCGAGTGAATCGGAGAAAGATTACCATACCCATTTTGCCTAAGTGTGACATAAATATGATTTTAAAAAAAAGACACGTGAGGAAAGCTCAAAGGATGGACAACGAGCATAGAGCAACTTGCCAAGCTCAGTGTGGATGGCCTCAAAAGTTACTGCGAAGGAATCTATTGGCTCCTAGTCTACAAAATTGGATGGAAAAACATCTGCAAACATATCTTACAGTCATCAAAAGCAACAGATAAGGAAAAAATACTAAATAGACGACTGAAAAACTTCAAAGAGGAGTAAAATTACAATTTGCAGGAAACATGGATGGAGCCACTGCTTTCTCTAGCTTCAGTTGTGAAGAAACATACACATGCTGCACCTTCTCAAGCCTCTTGCCTTCTTGTTGTTGCTTGAACTCCATGATTATTCCATTCTAATGGTGTACTCGAGAATCCATGTGTCTCCTTGAGACCTTGTGTGCACCTCTTGAGCTGGGCTGCGTTGTCACCCACATCATTCGTTTGAACTCCATCATCACCCAATATCCGTTGTCCTCTTGTACATTGCTGTATGAAATGGAGTCAATGAAACTCCTAGGTCATCGAGTACCTGATGATGCCATGGGGAATAGTGCCACAACCTGCAAAAAAACACTTATGATTAGACACTGCACATCCATGTTCTCAGCCGTATAAAGAGCAAGATTCTTGATGGTACACAAAGGTAAAGGATGCCACTTATTGCTATACTGCTCCACCTGCTTGTTGTCTTAATGGGGAAGATAATGTTGCAAAGCTTGAGAGGGAAGAAGATCCTCTCTAGAGAGATTAATGGAGAAGGAGCAGGAAACCTGTTGAGGAAAGAAAGAGGGATGATCTAGCAGAAAGATATGCTACAGATCTTCAGCTTTAGGTAGAGGTGTTTAGTGAGTCCCATGGAGAAATGGAGAACTTCAGCTTGAGGAGAATGCAACCCTCAAGATTGCAATAAGCTTGAGGAGAGAAAGGAGGTTCAAACTTTTGTTGCAGAGCTTTTGGGAGGGAAAACTGAAAGGAAGGAAAGAGAAGCAACTTGCAAGGTGAATTGAAGAGAAGTGAGAGATAGTACAATAGAGAGAGAGAGGGAGACAATGATCAACACCTTTTTGGAGGGAACCCCTTTTAGGAGAGATGAGGGAGAAACTGACAACTACTAGAGAGAGAAAGGATTGGTTTTTACTTAACTATTTAGAGGAAAGTTTAGTTTTCTAAATTTATAAGAGTATTTCCCTTTCCATTATATATAAAGAGAGAGAGAGAGAGAGAGAGAGAGAGAGAGAGTTGGTGCATAAAGCAATTTTGAAGAGAGTATAGTCAAAGTTGTGGAAGGAAACTATGAGAGAGGGAGAATCAATGTAGATAGGGGCTACCATTGTGGCTTAAGCGAGAAGCAAAAGTCTAAAAACCCACATGAAAGAGCTCTCCAAAAGTATCTATATTTATATCTATACTATCTATAGATTACTTACTAAGTATAATGGCGAAAGAGAGATAGTTTGTGCAAAAAATTATCATGAATACTACTTTGTGTGTGTGTGTGTGTGTGTGTGTGTGTGTGTGAGAGAGAGAGAGAGAGAGAGAGAGAGAGGGCGAGGACGAGAGGGGGGGGAACGGGAGATGTGACTCAAAAGACATATTGGCAACAAAAATAATACAATTATGGAGATCCTTTGAAAATGTAGTATCCAAAGAAGACAACCAAGAGTCGTGAGCAAATTGGTATCCACTACATACATAAGCCTCCCCCAAAATGTAGTCAATATTTGCAAAGCCACCAAAATATAGATCCGCTAAGCCTATAAATGAGAAAGAAGTGAGTATTACTATCGATTACATAATTCACTTCTTGCAAGGGTTTCCCTGCTTTGAACTGGATGGAACATATCCAACGGCATTTATCCCCTTCTTGGGCCAATGTGTAGTTTCCAATGCATTGAGCTTGTTTGAGATAGATCCGACTTCGGAGACACCTGTAGTATGTTGTATTGCTAAGGCAGTCAATTTGTTGCTAGTGCTTCATAATTCAAACACAATGCTTTTGAAAACCATACTATCCTTGTCAAGAAATGACCTCTCCAAGAGACTCATGATTTTTGCCTGGTTACTTTCTATGCAAGAAAGTTAATCTTGCACTGAGCTCTGCTGCTGCAAAATACCATTGATCTGTAGCTGCATCCGCTCTAGACGACGAAGATAAACCCCTTGCTCATCTTGTGGATGGCTCAACCTGTGAATACTCTCTCTGTAGGAAACCTGTGATGCCTCCAATCTCTCACATGAGACTTGAATTTTGGAGCATACTGTGTGGATGATACCTAGTCCATCTACAATTTTCTTCTTTGAAGGTCCATCCCCACCTCTGGCAACGCGCTTGGCGTTTCGTAAATTGTTGCTTGGGTCTCTCTCTGGGGTAGAAAAGTCTCTCTCTGGGGTAGAAAATAGCACCTCCAAAGAATCTCCTCTAGAGGTAAGCACTTGCTCCATGACTATAAGATAAGATATATATTTAGCACCGGGTTATACATGTTTTTCTCTCTATCTATTTCTCCCTCTCTATTTTTCTCCTACCACCTCTCTATACCTCCCTCTCTATGGCGCAAGGTGGCCATAGAGAGAGCAATAGCCAAAGCCTGTGTGCATCCTATGGCCATAGCAAAAGGTTGTGGACTTTCCTATGGACATAATGTGAAACCGAGCATGCATGCGCGCGCACACAGAGGCTATACCTATATAGCTATATCTCTTTACCTCTCCTTATTTTAAGCATATTGCATCAAGAGAGGCACCCTCGCTTCTTGGTGCGGCCCAAGTTGGGCATATCTCACAATCAGTACATTCCACGAGATGACATCCCATAAAGGAAGCACCTCAAGAACTTTTTGTGCTTTATGAAGAAGTGCACTGCAACCGCCGAAAATAGCCCGAACCTTCTTTGACTTAGTATGCAGGCACATGCCTTCAAGGTGAAAGCGTGCGTGATCGCATTTGAAAAGATTCCCTCTCTTTGCAACTATTGAAAACAGCTCAGAGCTTCTTCACCAAACTGGGCATATCCCACAGTCCATGCATTCCCAAAGACGATATTCCGAACAGTAAGCTTTTTTTGTGCTTCGCGTCGACCAAGGCAGTGTCAAGCACGACGCGTTCTTTCAACAACCCCTGACTGACAATATCATCTTGGTTTCACATGCGCATATCAATATCTTGAGTAATGCCACATGCCTTCAAGGTGCAAGCATATGTGATGCCCAACCTCTGCACCTGCTGAAAACAGCTCAAAGCTTTCCTGACCCTCACCGTTGCCTTCAAGATGGAAGCATATGTGATTATTGCATCTAGCGAGACACCCTAGCTTCACATATCAATATCTTGCGTAATGCCTCATGCCTTCAAGGTACAAGCATATGTGAGCCCACCCTCTGCACCTGTTGAAAACAGCTCAAATCTTTCCTGACCCTCATTCTTGCCTTCAATATGCAAGCATATGTGATTGCATCTAGCGAGACACCCTGGTTTCGCATCCACAAAAAACAGGTTGGAGCTTCTTGGTGCAACCCAAGTTGGGCATATCCCACAATCCGTGCATTCCAAGAGACAACATCCCAGATAGGAAGCTCCTCAAGCACTTTTTGTGCTTTATGAAGTGCCACATGCCTTCAAGGAGAAAGCGTACGAGATTGCTTTTGGAGAGATGCTCTCTCTCTACAGCTGTTAAAATATGCCCGAGCTCCCTAACCCTCACCGTTGTCTTCAAGATGCGTCTGTCTCTCTCTCTCTCTCTCAGAGATGGATCACCCGATGTGACGGTTACGTGGCTGCACACAAAGACACCGACCAACGTACAATTCATTGCTTGATTGTAGACACAGTCGACGCAAGTCCATTGCTAATAGCAGACGCAGGCCCATTGACGGAGGCTCCTTCATTGGATCAGGTCGTCTAATACGAGTATTCACAGAGGCGGACATTGACGATGCTCTTCAATGCTCGATGTAGTACTTTCTCGGGCAACGCCCAATGCCTACCACCTTCCTCATTGATGACAAAGATTTAGTTTTTCACCTTTCTTTTTTTTTGCACCCAGACATTGTATTAGATTCACAAAGATTGTATCGATTTGGTCTCATTGATCATTTTGGCCTTTCGAAGACGTTTAATATAACATTCCATTTCATTTCTCGATGCAATACTTTCTCGAGCAACGCCCAATGCCGAGCATCCTCGGGCATTAATGACAATGATTTTAATTTTTCAATTTGATTTTCTTTTTGCACCCAGACATTGTATTAGATTCACAAAGATTGTACCAATTTGGTCTCATAGGTCATTTTGGCCTTCTGAAGACGTTCTATATAACATTTCATTTCATCTCTCTGTGTCTCTCACACGAAAGTGTGAAAAAAAAAAACACACACACACACACACACACACAGACTAAATGCATTCGAAGGTAGGTAGGGAGGAAGTTGAGCATCATGGGACTTACTTTTTTTTGGGAAAATTACCAAAACACCCCTCTAATTTGTGGAAATTCCTAGAATACCCCTCAATTTTCAAAAATTCTCAAAACACCCTTGTATCTATTTTGGTTGGATTGTTCAAGATTTTCTAAGCTTTATTGAGGTCCGTTTTTTACTGGCTTATATATATAGCAAATAATTTGTCACAAATTGACTCACAAAAAGGTGAAATGTCCATAGCCTGCATAACCTGCATAAGGCTTCTCATCAAAACCTACCAATATTTAATCTCACAGCCAAGGGGGTATGTTGGTAATTTTCCCCTTCTAAGACGTTCAATAAAACAATTCATTTCATATCTCTCTCTCTCTCTCTCTCTCTCATATACACACACACACACACACACACACACGTTCAATAACATTTCATTTCATTTGTCTCTCTCTCCGCGGGCTCACAGACATTAATATAACATTTCATTTCTCTCTCTCTCTCTCTCTCTCTCTCTCTCTCACTCTCACTCACACACACACACACACACACGTTTAATAACATTTCATTTCATTTCTCTCCTAGCGCGCAGTCTACGCCGTCTACTCTCTCTCTCTCTCTCTCTCTCTCTCTCTCATACACACACACACACGTTCAAGACTCTCTTATAAACACACGCGAGAGAGAGAGAGAGAGAGAGAGAGAGAGAGAGAGAGAGAGAGAGAGGAGGAAACCTGCACAATAGACGGTGATGGAGCTCTCTGAGCCGCAGGAGCGCGATGAGTAGCAGTAGCTTGAGAGGAAACCTGCGCAGTAGGTGAAACTGCAGTAGCCGGTGATGGAGCTCTCTGAGCCGCAGGAGTGCAATGAGGCAAGAGCAGCTTTGAGGATTATGATGAGCCCGCAAAGACGTCTCTCTCTCTCTCTCTCTCTTGAGATGGGGAAAGGTGGCGATGAGGAAGAGGTGATGGAGCTCTCTCAACCGCAGGAGAGATGGTGCGATGAGGAAGGGGTGATGGAGCTCTTTGAGCCGCAGCAGAGATGGTGGCCACATACCTCCCTTCTTTTTCTCTCTCTCTCTCTCTCTCTCTCTCTCTCTCTCTTTGATCATCTTCCAAAGGGTGCCCCGCTTTGATCAGCTTCGCCAAGCACGCCTACTCAAGAGGCGGCGGGCGACGAGTTTTTTTTAATCCTCACCGTGAGCCCGCCTGAGTCCTCAAGCGGCGACACGTGGCAATGGGAGGGAACCGGAATTCCCTCCCCATTACCCTTAATATAGAAGAAGCAAAAACAAAAGGTATTCACTTTAAAATAAATGGAAAAAAGATTGTATCAACATGTACATTTGGGTCCATTCGAGCTTTAATTAATTTTTCATGGAGATTCCATCCGTATACTTTTCTAAACTTTTTTAACCTTACACATTGCCAAAGAGGTTGTTTCCATGACCTATCGTCTACCTTCACTAGCCATAGTCATCTTCCTTCACCTTGACATCTAACCAGTGTTCGGGAAAAATCATTTTTAAAAACATACAAGTATCCCTCCAAGACAAATATGAACCAGAAATTTCACAATACTAGCCAGTATTTTTGCAAAACTACACTATTTTCCATGTATTTTAAGCGGAATTTTCTCCTTCTTGCCCTCCCCTCAACCGGCTACTTTGATTTTGCAACCGGCTCAAGGCTAAGCTGAGGCACACTTTTCCCGAACACTGCATCTAACTGTTGCTGCCCATCGTTGGGTTTCTCTCACTCACATTAGAGCAACACCATCGCGATTCTTGACCACGTGGTTCGGCACCTACCTCAATTCAATTTTGATAGTGCATATGGCCCCCCCCCCCCCCCCCCCCCCCCCCCCCCCCCCCCCCCATTTTCCCCTCTTTTTTTCCTTCAAAGGGAAACGAGGCATCTACTTAGATTCTACTTAATGTAAACCTTTTGAAAATTGGCTATTTTGGCAAAAGGAAAAGGTATTCACTTTAAATAAAACAAATGGAAAAAAGATTGTATGTTGTTGAAAATTGATTCGGCCTATTGCCTACTCGGTCGAAAATCGGAAGAACCCATTAATTAATCGCGAAGATTCCCTTTTTGCCCAGATCAAAAAGTTTAAGTGTGTCCATTGTCCCTGGTTCTTGCGCGCGGTCCCCCACATGCCGCCCACCCCCACATGGCGGTCGTTGCGCCCGCCATCGCCGTCATTGCAACCGTGGTGCCCTCCTTCTCACACGATCGCTATGGCATACACCACACAGTAAGACGAAGGGAGTGCTGTTTGACTCTCCTCATGTCCCGAACATGCCATGGTCTTCGACCTGCAGCCAAACAGAGAGAGAGACACTTGCCGACCCCATCGCTTGAACCTTCCCTTGCCCTGCAAACAAAGGCCTCACAAACCTCGCAAGCAAACTATCGCCATCAACCCCTGCTGCCGTCCCATAGTAATGGCTCCGTCTGCAAACTCCTGGCCTCCCAAGGAACAATAATGTCTCGCTGTCTACAAGACGACTTCTGCATAAGCACCATCTCTCTTAGCTGCCGCGACGATGAGCCATCGTCCCTAGCTTAGATATTCGTAGAATGTCTACGCCTCTTGCCCGACGCACGCACTACGATATAGCATCCACACGAAAAAATCTGCCTCTTTACCTTTCTCTCTCTCTTCCACGTGTTCTCCCCCACCCTTTCCCCCTCAAGCCATACAAAGCATCAAACAAGATTCCATCTAATAGACCCTGTTTCGAAAATACTGGCAAAAGGCAAAAGGTATTCACTTTAAAACAAATGGAAAAAAGATTGGATCAACATACTCAACATATTTTGGCTGGTTTTGTTCTCAAGCTGATACTGGATCTATCTACATGAATTAATTAATTTCCTACGAAGATCCGCCGAAGTCCTTAGCTTCTATCGATTGGAGCCGATGCACACACTCGTTGCTCCACCTCGCCCTTCCTTCTGCTCTCGCGAACGGCCACACCATTGCTGCAACCGTGCAGAAAGTCCATGCCCTGATGCTCCCAACTCCTCGTACTGCATGCTCTCTCTCTCTCTCTCTCTCTCTCTCTCTCTCTCTCTCTCTACCATGCGCCATGATCGCCTTCTCTCTCCTCGTTCGACGTCTCAGAAGCACACACCTCGCACACGCCTACTCGAAGAGCCAACCATGGAGCCCTACGTGACAAAACTGTCTGCCCCCGTCTCCTCCTGCTGTCCGCGGCACTCTCTGCATGGAGGTCTTGGGACAGCTCCTGCGTCCTCTCCTGCCTATGCCTATCAAGACGCGGAGCAAGCTCGACCTGCCCCCAACTGAGACACACACAGAGTGCGAGTAAGGATGCCGCATGCGCAGGTGCATGGAGGAGCACACAAAGACCACAATCCTGGGCGCACGCACTCTCTCTCTCTCTCTCTCTCTCTCTCTCTCTCTCTCTGTGCGCGCCTCTGTCGCCACACGTCGCAATTTTTTTTTTTCTCTCTCTCTCTTTCTCCCTCTCTCTCTACGTGCCCTATCCTCCCATTTCCTTATCGAACCTTTTAAACAAGCATCTTCAGAGATTCCAATTAATGTGTCCTGCTTTCGAAAATTAGGACCACATACTGGCTGATTTCCTCAAGATCTTTTGCACTACTAAGGCCAGTCACAAGTGCCTAAAAACTTCCTATGGCCAAAAGAATCGTGAGCAGTGCTCGAAAAAAACTTTTTTCCAAGAACTTGTCAAAGCTGCAAGTTGGAAACAATGAAGGTTTTTATACCAATTTACACTATTTTTTTTCAAATTTTGGAGGTTTTCTCACCTTCAACTATAAGATTTAGAGGTAAATCTAAGAGTAGGTGTGCCAAACGCTCTTATTGAGGGGGATCAGAAGAGATGCTAAGTTGGAAGAAAAAGGAATGTTAATTTGAAAAGTAAAAGCTAAAGATCAAGTTTGAATCAAAGTTAAATTTTGGAGATATCCGTTTCACAAAAGTTTTTCTTTTAGCTGCTCCCATACGTTTGAAGGAAAAAGTGAATTGGCACGTGGAGGGAAGAGAGAGAAGAAGAAACGTTGTGGGAAACTATCCCAACTTCCAAGAGACCTTTTATAGAGAGAGAGAGAGAGAGAGAGAGAAAATTGTTGGGGATTTTAGTGACGTCGAGGATCACAACAAGGGTATTGAATTGGACGCGATCTTGCGCAGGGCAGCTTGTAGCTCCCAGCTTTGAGGATCACAGACAAGGAAACAAGCAAGGCAGGTCACAAGTGTACGCCCAAAAGGGATATATATATAGAAGCCTGCTTGATGCCCACGCAAATTCCAGTTGCATCGTCTGGGCTTAGGCAGTGGGCGACCAGGATGATGCAAACGGTCCGTCATCCATGCCTGCTACTGCAATCGATCGCGCATGCTACCAGCAAGACGCCCCTAGCCTAGTGCAAGTGGTAGATTTTTTGTTGCGCATATCAAATAGATGGAGGACAGGATCTTGACAGCTGAGGTTGGAGGATGTAGCATGGAACAGGGAGGATCGAGTGGCGCGACGCAACAAATCTCGCTAGTAAAAGCAAAAGGGCTCAAAGCAATGGATGGAGTGGGCGGAGGCTTTTTTTCTTTGGGGAGTAACATAGTGGAGAGCTTCCTCTGTCTTGCTAGACTGTGTGTGTGTGTGTGTGTGTGTGTGTGTGTGTGTGTGTCTCTCACGTGGGAAGGTTGCTCAGGCGATTGCCTGGGGCTGTAGCATGCAAGAAGGCTGTAGATCGGGATTGCTCGGGTCGGCGAGAGAGCAGATGTGCGCCTCAACCTGTACGTCGGTGCTACCGTTGTGACAGTCTTGATGACGTCGAGCTCACGATAGTGTTAAATTGTTAATGGATGGGAGGCAAGGGTATCTGAACAGATTCCTGTTAATGAATTGGAAAACGACCGAAATAGTAGGAGGTATGAGTTATTTTCATTTAACCATTAGATGGAAGGGTTACACTAAACCTAGGTTTTTTTCGAGCCCTGAGCCGCGAGGGAGAGGGCCTGAGGCTGCCGATGGACTCCGGAAGCGCCGTCAGCCCCCCGCACCCAAAGAGGTCGAGGCTCGTGAGGTTCCCGAGGCTGCCGATGGACTCCGGAAGCGCCGTCAGCCCCCCGCACCCAAAGAGGTCGAGGACGGTGAGGCTCCCGAGGCTGCCGATGGACTCCGGAAGCGCCGTCAGCCCCTCGCACCGACGGAGGTCGAGGACGGTGAGGCTCCCGAGGCTGCCGATGGACTCCGGAAGCGCCGTCAGCCCCTCGCACCGACGGAGGTCGAGGACGGTGAGGCTCCCAAGGCTGCCGATGGACTCCGGAAGCGCCGTCAGCCGCGCGCACCCAGCGAGGTGGAGGCTCGTGGCTGCCGATGGACTCCGGAAGTGCCGTCAGCCCCTCGCACCCAGCGAGGAGGAGGCTCCCGAGGCTCCCGAGGCTGCCAATGGACTCCGGAAGGGCCGTCAGCCGCGCGCACCCAGCGAGGTGGAGGCTCGTGAGGCTCCCGAGGCTGCCGATGGACTCCGGAAGCACCGTCAGCCCCGCCCACCCAGCGAGGTCGAGGCTCGTGAGGCTCCTGAGGCTGCCGAAGGACTCCGGAAGCGCCGTCAGCCCCTCGCACTGACGGAGGTCGAGGCTCGTGAGGCTCCCGAGGCTGCCGATGGACTCCGGAAGCGCCGTCAGCCCCTCGCACCCAAAGAGGTCGAGGACGGTGAGGCTCCCGAGACTGCCGATGGACTCCGGAAGCGCCGTCAGCCCCTCGCACAGACGGAGGTCGAGGACGGTGAGGCTCCCGAGGCTACCGATGGACTCTGGAAGCGCCGTCAGCCGCGCGCACACAGTGAGGTGGAGGCTCGTGAGGCTCCCGAGGCTGCCGATGGACTCTGGAAGTATAAGGGGTATGAGCCTCCCGAAGACCGGCCACGGGAGGGGACCCCCCACCTAGGCACGTTAGCCTCACTCCACGCACTCGCGCACCGTGGGGACTCCACGCAAGGTTCCCCGGGGCACGCTATGACCCGTCGGCGGTGCGGCGGAGCCTGAGGCTACGTGGGGCTAGGGACCCGAGACGCGAGACCCGCGAAGACCCGCGAAACACAAACGGCCGTCGACCCATGGAACGCAACCACGCCCGAGCCGGCCCCGTCCGAGCCGGGCCCCCGAGAAGGCAACTTGACCCGAGCCGGTGCCGTCCGAGCCGGGCCCTCCTGAGCCGGTGCCGTCCGTGCCAGGACCCCTTGAAGCAACACCTTGGTCCCTTGGCCGCGTGCGGGTAAGAATCCCCGACGGGCCCCTTGAAGGTAGAAGTCCCCTCGGCCGCGTGCGGGTAAGAATCCCCGCCGGGCCCCTTGAAGACAGAAGTTCCCTCGGCTGCGTGCGGGTAAGAATCCCCACCGGGCCCCTCCCCGACGCGCCCAGAAGCTGGGGCGTCACACTTGGTATATAAGGGGTATGAGCCTCCCGAAGACCGGCCACGGGAGGGGACCCCCCACCTAGGCACGTTAGCCTCACTCCACGCACTCGCGCACCGTGGGGACTCCACGCAAGGTTCCCCGGGGCACGCTATGACCCGTCGGCGGTGCGGCGGAGCCTGAGGCTACGTGGGGCTAGGGACCCGAGACGCGAGACCCGCGAAGACCCGCGAAACACAAACGGCCGTCGACCCATGGAACGCAACCACGCCCGAGCCGGCCCCGTCCGAGCCGGGCCCCCGAGAAGGCAACTTGACCCGAGCCGGTGCCGTCCGAGCCGGGCCCTCCTGAGCCGGTGCCGTCCGTGCCAGGACCCCTTGAAGCAACACCTTGGTCCCTTGGCCGCGTGCGGGTAAGAATCCCCGACGGGCCCCTTGAAGGTAGAAGTCCCCTCGGCCGCGTGCGGGTAAGAATCCCCGCCGGGCCCCTTGAAGACAGAAGTTCCCTCGGCTGCGTGCGGGTAAGAATCCCCACCGGGCCCCTCCCCGACGCGCCCAGAAGCTGGGGCGTCACACTTGGTATATAAGGGGTATGAGCCTCCCGAAGACCGGCCACGGGAGGGGACCCCCCACCTAGGCACGTTAGCCTCACTCCACGCACTCGCGCACCGTGGGGACTCCACGCAAGGTTCCCCGGGGCACGCTATGACCCGTCGGCGGTGCGGCGGAGCCTGAGGCTACGTGGGGCTAGGGACCCGAGACGCGAGACCCGCGAAGACCCGCGAAACACAAACGGCCGTCGACCCATGGAACGCAACCACGCCCGAGCCGGCCCCGTCCGAGCCGGGCCCCCGAGAAGGCAACTTGACCCGAGCCGGTGCCGTCCGAGCCGGGCCCTCCTGAGCCGGTGCCGTCCGTGCCAGGACCCCTTGAAGCAACACCTTGGTCCCTTGGCCGCGTGCGGGTAAGAATCCCCGACGGGCCCCTTGAAGGTAGAAGTCCCCTCGGCCGCGTGCGGGTAAGAATCCCCGACGGGCCCCTTGAAGACAGAAGTTCCCTCGGCTGCGTGCGGGTAAGAATCCCCGCCGGGCCCCTCCCCGACGCGCCCAGAAGCTGGGGCGTCACACTTGGTATCAGAGCTCCAGAACGAGCTCCTGGAAACGAGCCGAAGACTAACGTGCCCGACGCGCACGATACTCACGACGACTCCAACCGCAATGGCCCGGGTCGTCAAAATCCTGGTGAAGAGAGCTCCAGAAAGCAACCACACGCCCTCCGCACCGTGACGCGTTCCCTGAACACCGGGCCGTCACTTGTGACCCGCGCCGGCCCCGATCCGAGCCGGGCACCTCCATGAGGAAAAGGAACGATGCGAGCCAGACAGGGCTCTTCGTGACGCGTCCAAACAACGGGCCGTCACCCGTGACCCGCGCCGGCCCCGATCCGAGCCGGGCACCACCATAACACAAAAAGCAAAGATGCGAGCCAGACAGGGCTCTTTATGACAAAAACAGAGAAACTCCAAAAACGCGACGAACCAAGCCAACGGTGTTCGTCGCGCCCCGGCCACGTTTTGTGGCCCATGCTGAGCTAAAGATCCAAACGACGTCCAAACAGGGACCAACTCGCAAGTGCTGCATTGCGACGGAACGCTCTTTCAAATTCGGCTTTCAAGAAGCCTCCGTGCGGACCAACGCAGCAGGTGGCTCCGCGCACATCGGGTTACCTATTCGGGGAACGCTCAAGTACGGGGAATTCTACTTGGGTGTTCAAAGCATACTTTTTCAGCCTTCTGCCAAAACCCCAAAAATACTCACTCACTCATTTCAAAAATGACAAAAACAAAGCATGCCTACTTACTTGCATTTTGGGAACAGTTTTTGATCACTTGCACTTATATGCACCCCTTTGTCCCCACGGCCTCATGCATAGCCGAGCACTCTTTTCCCACGTTCGACGCGGTCGTCGAACTCTCTTCAAACGGGGGTGTATATAAGGGGTATGAGCCTCCCGAAGACCGGCCACGGGAGGGGACCCCCCACCTAGGCACGTTAGCCTCACTCCACGCACTCGCGCACCGTGGGGACTCCACGCAAGGTTCCCCGGGGCACGCTATGACCCGTCGGCGGTGCGGCGGAGCCTGAGGCTACGTGGGGCTAGGGACCCGAGACGCGAGACCCGCGAAGACCCGCGAAACACAAACGGCCGTCGACCCATGGAACGCAACCACGCCCGAGCCGGCCCCGTCCGAGCCGGGCCCCCGAGAAGGCAACTTGACCCGAGCCGGTGCCGTCCGAGCCGGGCCCTCCTGAGCCGGTGCCGTCCGTGCCAGGACCCCTTGAAGCAACACCTTGGTCCCTTGGCCGCGTGCGGGTAAGAATCCCCGACGGGCCCCTTGAAGGTAGAAGTCCCCTCGGCCGCGTGCGGGTAAGAATCCCCGACGGGCCCCTTGAAGACAGAAGTTCCCTCGGCTGCGTGCGGGTAAGAATCCCCGCCGGGCCCCTCCCCGACGCGCCCAGAAGCTGGGGCGTCACAGGAAGCGCCGTCAGCCCCTCGCACCGAGCGAGGAGGAGGCCCGTGAGGCTCCCGAGACTGCCGATGGACTCCGGAAGGGCCGTCAGCCACGTGCACCCAGCGAGGAGGAGGCTCGTGAGGCTCCCGAGGCTGCCGATGGACTCCGGAAGCGCCGTCAGCCGCCCGCACCCAGCGAGGTCGAGGCTCGTGAGGCTCCCGAGGCTGCCGATGGACTCCGGAAGCGCCGTCAGCCCCGCCCACCCAGCGAGGTCGAGGCTGGTGAGGCTCCCGAGGCTGCCGAAGGACTCGGGAAGCGCCGTCAAACCCTCGCACCGACGGAGGTCGAGGCTCGTGAGGCTCCCGAGGCTGCCGATGGACTCCGGAAGCGCCGTCAGCCCCCCGCACCCAAAGAGGTCGAGGACGGTGAGGCTCCCGAGGCTGCCGATGGACTCCGGAAGCGCAGTCAGCCCCTCGCACAGACGGAGGTCGAGGACGGTGAGGCTCCCGAGGCTGCCGATGGACTCTGGAAGCGCCGTCAGCCGCGCGCACACAGTGAGGTGGAGGCTCGTGAGGCTCCCGAGGCTGCCGATGGACTCCGGAAGCGCCGTCAGCCCCTCGCACCGAGCGAGGAGGAGGCCCGTGAGGCTCCCGAGACTGCCGATGGACTCCGGAAGGGCCGTCAGCCGCGTGCACCCAGCGAGGAGGAGGCTCGTGAGGCTCCCGAGGCTGCCGATGGACTCCGGAAGCGCCATCAGCCGCCCGCACCCAGTAAGGTCGAGGCTCGTGAGGCTCCCGAGGCTGCCGATGGACTCCGGAAGCGCCGTCAGCCCCGCCCACCCAGCGAGGTCGAGGCTGGTGAGGCTCCCGAGGCTGCCGAAGGACTCCGGAAGCGCCGTCAAACCCTCGCACCGACGGAGGTCGAGGCTCGTGAGGCTCCCGAGGCTGGCGATGGACTCCGGAAGCGCCGTCAGCCCCCCGCACCCAAAGAGGTCGAGGACGGTGAGGCTCCCGAGGCTGCCGATGGACTCCGGAAGCGCCGTCAGCCCCTCGCACAGACGGAGGTCGAGGACGGTGAGGCTCCCGAGGCTGCCGATGGACTCTGGAAGCGCCGTCAGCCGCGCGCACACAGTGAGGTGGAGGCTCGTGAGGCTCCCGAGGCTGCCGATGGACTCCGGAAGCGCCGTCAGCCCCTCGCACCGAGTGAGGAGGAGGCCCGTGAGGCTCCCGAGGCTGCCGATGGACTCCGGAAGGGCCGTCAGCCGCGCGCACCCAGCGAGGAGGAGGCTCGTGAGGCTCCCGAGGCTGCCGATGGACTCCGGAAGCGCCGTCAGCCGCCTGCACCTAGCGAGGTCGAGGCTCGTGAGGCTCCCGAGGCTGCCGATGGACTCCAGAAGCGCCGTCAGCCGCCCGCACCCAGAGAGGTCGAGGCTCGTGAGGCTCCCAAGGCTGCCGATGGACTCCGGAAGCGCCGTCAGCCCCGCCCACCCAGCGAAGTCGAGGCTGGTGAGGCTCCCGAGGTTGCCGAAGGACTCTGGAAGCGCCGTCAGCCCCTCGCACCGACGGAGGTCGAGGCTCGTGAGGCTCCCAAGGCTGCCGATGGACTCCGGAAGCGCCGTCAGCCCCTCGCACCCAAAGAGGTCAAGGACGGTGAGGCTCCCGAGGCTGCCGATGGACTCCGGAAGCGCCGTCAGCCCCTCGCACCCAAAGAGGTCAAGGACGGTGAGGCTCCCGAGGCTGCCGATGGACTCCGGAAGCGCCGTCAGCCCCTCGCACCAAGCGAGGTGGAGGCTCGTCAGGCTCCCGAGGCTGCCGATGGACTCCGGAAGGGCCGTCAGCCGCATGCACCCAGCGAGGTGGAGGCTTGTGAGGCTCCCGAGGCTGCCGATGGACTCTGGAAGCGCCGTCAGCCCCCGGCACTGACGGAGGTCAAGGCGTGTGAGGCTCCCCAGGCTGCCGATTGACTCTGGTACACTCTCGAGGTGTCTACAATCAGACAGATCCAACTTCTCTAAGTTTTTGCAAGAGACACCGAAATCAGGAAGCTCTTTGCAAATAATTTCGCAATCAATGAGTACCAGTTCCTGCAAATTCTGCAAAGCAACCAATCGCAAACAAAATAAGCTATCATTCAACAATTTTCCCACAAGAAACCTCTCAGCAAACGAGAACGATAAAGGCACATGCTTAGCTATTACCTCAAACATGTGACCACCTTGAGAAAGGCTCGATATCTGACTCTTGCTCAAGTCCAAGACAACAACCTTACTGAGTAGCTGAGAAGGAAGAAACTCAAGGGGACACCTGTGCCACTGAAACCATCTGAGCTCCTTGGGAAACAAGCTGAAATCCCCTGTGATGTGGGCATTCCCAGATAGCAGTAGAAACCGTAGAGAATCCATGCCAGCAAAAGACTTTACACCCCATTCCTCCCGGCCTTCCTCCAAAGTCAAAAGCTTTACCCCACGCACCGAACTTGTTCCCTACAGCACTTAGCAATATCAGTACTAACATTTCACATGGAAAAACACACAGCTTGACACCAATTTTACCTTTTCATGTTGCAGAACAAAACGCACATCATCCTCATGCCACAAATGGCTACATTCCCATACATTCTCGTGGCTACGTTCGACCACTATTTCTCGCCCCATATCGCGAAGAAGGTCGTGCATAGTAAGGTTTCTTTCTTCATCAATCTTGACCAGGGACTTAAGTCTAAGTTCATTAAGGTAGAGCACTGCTGCATGACCCAATTCACTGCACCATAGTCTCTTAGCTCGATCCTCATGCTCTCCAAGCATGAAGCATGCGATATCAAGGAACATTAACCTATCTTTCCTGCCCAACCCATTGAAGCTGATTCTCAAAATCTCCGTCACTTTCCTCTGTGCGGGTATGAGGGTGTGCCGATGGCCTTCAAGGACCTTCACTGTTGCCTCCCAAAAACCCATGTCCTGACCATAAAGGTGCGCACCAAGAGTCTCCAAAGCCAGAGGAAGGCCATCGCATGCATGAACCACCTTCCCTGCCAATGCCTTGAAATCCTCAGAGGGTTCTTCTTGGCAAAGAAAAGCATGCCAGTTGAATAGCAGATGCGAGTGTGACTCGTTGAGACCCTGCATGCCGAGCCTCTTGTGGGCCTTTGCCAAGCTGACAATTTGTTCATCTCGTGTTGTAATCACAATCTGGCTACCATCCTTGAGGCTATCAAAGGGTAAGAGCGCCTCAAGCTGCTCCTTGTCATCAACATCGTCGAGAATTAGCAAGATCTTCAAGTCAGAAAGGTGTTCTATCAACATTTCCTTCCCATGTGAAATACTATGGATTGTCTCTTTGCTCTTTAGCAGGGCACCAAGCATACGCTCTTGCACACTTCGCAGCCCGGCATCGGTTCTAGCTTCTGACCTCACGCCCTCTATGAAGTGAAAACAATCAAATTTCCTGTAAATGGCATTGTAAATGGATTTGGCCAAAGTGGTCTTCCCCACTCCTCCCATGCCATAGATACCCAATTTGTGAAACCCCTTCTGCGCCTTATCGATTTGCATCAGATCCAACGCCAACTGTAGCTTTTCATCCACTCCCACAGGGTGCTTGGCTATGTACAAAATAGTTCTGTTTAATACATGAAGCACCTCAGAAACAATGAGCTTAACGAGGCGTGCTTCATACCTGTCAAATCAAACTAGTAGATCAGAACAATACTCGCCCATTGCCTGGAGAGAGAGAGAGAGAGAGAGAGAGAGAGGGAGGTTCAGAATCGCTTACCCTTGAGCAGTATCCAGAAGTGACTTGCCATGGACATTGGATGCTTCTTTAAGAGCATTCATCCACTTCTGGATTTCCTGGGAATCGTTTCGCCCGGCATGTTTATGTTTACGAAAAGCTGAAGAGTAGCAGCTCTTGCAAGATGCAGAGTAATTGATATGGCGAAGGTCACTGGGGCAAACATTGAAGAAGACGGGCAAGAAGAGTTGGCTCCGTCCACTGGAGCGACATTCAAGGATGTTGACAAGCTCCCTCAAGCACCAGGGAGAGGCGGCATAGTCCGGAGAGAATATTGCGATGTGTACTTTGCTGTGGTGAATTGCATGCTCTATGGCATCCCAATTCTCTTCCCCACTGTGGATGCTCTTGTAGTCGACAAAGCAGTGGGGGATGCCCGAAGCCTCAAAGGATGCAGAGAGATGGTCCACGAAGCTCTTCTTCACATCGGGGCCCCGGTGATTGAGAAAGACATCGTAGTTTTCCTTGGGGGCAGCGGCGCCTGGTCTGCAAATTAGGCCAGTAGCTTCGGCAACTGTGTCCTCGGTTACTTCCTCACCCCTGTTGCCATTAATCAAGAGCATGAGCCTCGAGACCAGGAAATTGCAGAGGTTACAGGTCTCAGCCATGAAGCTTGAGACCAGGAAAATGCAGATCAGATCTGAAAGCGTCCCGGCGTGTCTGTGCTAGCTCTAGCAGATCTGTTGGTGCGTGTCACGTGTGTGACTGTGGGTCTGTGTGTGTGTGTGAGAGAGAGAGAGAGAGGGAGAGCTCTAGCTGATAAGGAGGAGGAAGAGGAGAGATAGAGTCACTGTTGAGAGTTGTCCTCGCCCTCTCTCACTCTCTCTCTCTATATATACAGGGGGGTGGGCACTGTGTAGTACTGTGTACCATGACAGCAACAGCCGTTGACAATTTCAAAGTCGCCGCTGAGAAAGCGCGTGTGTGTGAAAGCTCCACCCGGATCGATGGCCCAAACGATGCCAGCTAGGCTAGGAGTGAAAGAGTTCCCACTAAAAACTAGTCTTGCTTGGTGGGCTTTGCTATATAACATCTATAGAATACAATAGGACATATGCAAATTGACATTTAACATTGCACACTCGAGGAAATAGAGGCATGAATAATTTGGCAATGTGGGCACTGCTCGAAACGCATATATATTTTTGAAAAATTCTATAATATTTATGGGACGAGACAAAGTTAAGTGCATCAATTATTCAAGATTATAGGGATGGTTACAATTGAGATAACATGGATAGCTCTCTATAATTATATTATCTACCTCTTTCCTATCCAAATATCACTCATCAGTGTCAAGAATACAGAGGGGTTACTGTTGATTCATGGTTGGTATGTTGAACTGGTAATGGATTATTCTGCTAAGTCTTGTTGTTCTCGCTCCGATGGAAAAGCGTCCAACAATAATGCAGAAGTGAGGGCAGTAGGAGTGTCTATTCATTTGTATGCCGACCTCATTTATTGCTATGTATGTGAGGTATGCCACCGTGCATGAGGGACATATTTCTAGATTGTGAGCAAAGATATTAGATTGCATGCTCCAATCTTTATATAGTGTAGTAATTATAAACCATGACCTAAAATATGGACGGTAAGCTAGTTTGGTTGCAGTTTTCTCCCTAGCTTATTGATACTTGGACTATAATCTTCTAGGTCTTGAGAATTTCATATTGACACCTAGTACGAGAGAAACGAGAACATATATAGTATGACATCAATTATTTCGACACTTAGTATGGTATCAATTATTTAGAGCTAAAGTAAAGATGCACAAGGTAAATTCACTATTGTGATACACCCACATGCATTCACTACTGTAATACATCACATGCATTGGCTAGCACCTGCATGTAAAGAGTTGCATGTGTAACTAACATGTGCAGATGTTGATCGACATAAGTATATAGTCTTGAAAACAAGATTTAAATAAACCAAAGCAAAGGAAGTAATGCAAAAATTTCTAAAACAAGCGAATAGATAAAGCATGAATGAACAACAATAATAAATAAGGTGCTTTACTGACCTGCAATGTTGTACTGCTGCTTTTTGATTGTCCAATCTACAGGCCGATTTTTGAGTCGAGCTACAAAAAAGCAATGTGAATAGTTAAACATATCATCTTGCAATGAAACATCATAGTATGAAATTGCAAAGTATACAGTGCACGTCATGCAAAGGTGCCATACAAAAGTATGGTGGAGAGTTGGCACTGTGTTCTCTCCAAAACTTTATAAGAAACGGAAGCCGTGCCCTGCCCCGTAGCATTTATGTGTTGCGCCAAGCAAACACATGCACGTGGAAAATTGGATGCAGATAGCGAACCTTGCAGTGTTGCTGAGCTGGAGTCGCGCTTGTGCAATTGAATCTTGTAGTGTTGTGAATATATGTCCTCCCTGCCATACACAAAACACACAGATGTAACTATATGTTATATGTCCTCTGATCAGTACTACCTTCTCTCTGTGTGTATATGTGTGTGTGTGTGTGTGATGTAAGCTGCTTCGATCAGCAATTATGTCTTCTTGCCATAGAGATGGTATACTCAAGCTCGTCACCAACAACTGTAAAAGATCTATTAATGCCTTTGACAACGATCTCATTTTCAAGAGCAATAGATTTGTTTTCTATATTGAGCGTATGCTTTTGAACTTCCATGACTTCTGTGCTTTGAGCAATAATGAGCAAAAAACAACTCTAAAAATTCATCAATTTTGGGCCTCCAATAACCACTTCCACGTATAGGGGACGCAACAGCCATCCATTAGAAGCTAATATCTCTAGTCAAAACATGCAACTTGAAGTCTCTGAAGGTGCGATCCCTCCAAAAGATGCAGAAGTCAATGCTTACGACAGTGGTACTAGCTAGTAGTTCTGTTAATGATGCAATTGAGGTGGTTGCATGAAGCCTGTGAGAAATCTAGCCCTTTTTTGCATACAACCAGATTCCATATGGTTAGTGTCGCTGCCATCACCCCATGCGGCCAACTCTCTTTCTCAAGCCCCGGCGGCCCTCCAATCCACAGCACCCCAGCCAACCCCTCTGTCCAGACAACCCTCCTTGAATTTTTGCCAATGTAATGGATCTTATTATATGCTAAGCCAATAAGAGATGCAAAGAAAGCTTACTCGTCTCTACAAGTAAACCGAGATAAGATACAACATCATGAGGAATGTATTTGCAAAAGAGGACGCTTGGCACCCAACATATATGATATATTGAGTGTGTGACTAAATAAATTAATTTTTGAATCTTAAGGATGCAAAATGCGTTCGAGAGTAGATAAAATCTGTACAATTTTCTTGACGTTGAAATCGGTTTGGCACTCAGATGGCAGTATATTAACAGCAGTATGCCTTGCGCTATGGAATGTTAAGTCATTGCTCAGTTGTTGTTGGTGATAATTGCACTCGATCTGTTTGGCATACTATAGTTGTTATATGGAGTTTCTATCTCAACCGCTTGTTGCACAAAAGACCTTTGAGAAGATGTGAATAGATTATCACTGCCCGCCCTGGAGTAGCTTTCCTTCAAGGGAAAATGAGGGTTTGTGTTGGCTACAATACCAAACTGATGTCTGTCATCTGCAGCCATCTGAACTTGATCTGATAGCTACTGCGTACATGGACCTTTGCTCATAGGATTTGCCACCGAATCATGGTTATTAGCAAGAGAAGCTCTTTACATGCCGTAATATTGGCCATATTGTCTATAGAGTTTTTGCTATTCCATCCAGTTGTTGAATGGGTAGCAGTGAACTTCTTTTGGAGGCTTATAGGTGTTGACATATTGGTATGCATGTCTCCAAAAATGCCATTACTCCGCAGTCCGTGTTCGTTAGCTTCTCCAACATCAAATCTCTTTGTGTGGAAAAAAGAATCAGATTCTGCTTTCGCTCTTTGACTATTCTTTTGATCCTGATCGGCAGCGTAGGCACCTGCATGATTTACTACTTGACTTCTGCTGCAATGTTGTTGCATCTCCTTGGATCTAACATTAACCAACTCTCACGGACACCATATTTTGCGTTGAATTGGTTATGAAAGATGTTTTGTGTTTGTTTGCAGATCGTTCCGAATTGCTTGCCTCATCAAATTTTTAGATAGGCTATCAACATAGCTGGACGAGGAGTGCGACTGAAGCCAACGGCTCATGGTTCGAACCATGACTTGCACTAGTGGCAATATTCCCCAATGCCTTTCCCTTGACATTGAGCTGTCTGCCACTAATCCCCTCACACACTGCTAAGTGCACAAGCAACTACTTCTTCTCCCTCTCCTGTTGCACTCTTTTTATACGCAATCTACGGCCCTCTCTTTGCAGCATCTCAAAATTCTCCCCTTTTCATGTTGTTGGTGATGTAGACGGCAGAGGCAGAAGAAATGGAACGGGTAAACGTCAAAGTGGACATGAGGGCAGAAAAGTTTAGGAGGATCGATCACACCAAAGCGTATGATGGTTATCCTCAAGTAATCAAGCCAGCGGCTTCAGTGCTGCCAGGAGCGCCATATTGTAGGAGACTCTCTGTGACTTGAATCTCAAGCCAGGCGGAGCGTGAGGGGAACGTTCCACAGCCGCGGGGAGGGCTGAACTGAGAGAAAAAGGGAGAGAAGCCTCTCTCTCTCTCTCTCTCTCTCTCTCTCTCTCTCTCTCTCTCTCTCTCTCTCTCTCTCTCTCTCTCTCTCTCTCTCTCTCTCTCTCTCTCTCTCTCTCTCTCTCTCTCTCTCTCTCTCTCTCTCTCTCTCTCTCTCTCTCTCTCTCTCGCCCAACCTGCGACACTGCTATCGTCAACCCACGATCGACGGCGCGGCGTTTTTTTCCTTGTTACTGCTTTTCATTAAGCTTTTCACGGCCTCTTTTGTGGCCATTGAAGCGGTGCCACGTGGTGGCTTGTGTGATCAGATAGAAGAATAAGAGCCTTTGGCTTACCAAGTAAAAATTGTGCACAGGTTGCGTGACCGTCCCCGCTCCAGGCATTGGGGCGCAACTGCAAAAAACGACATTGCATAAGCCCGATAATGGAGGAAAAGGAACGCATGGGGAGACACTGACCCACAATCAACTGGCACTGCTTTCTCTATTCGCGAAAAACTCCGCCCTCCCTTACCACCTCCTCTCTTCTAAAGCCCTGCCCAAGAAAATTCATCAGCTGCAACTAAATCGCAAGTTTGTTTCTTGTAAATTTCTGCTACACAACTCACAGATGCCGTTTTGTGAGCCTCCTGAATGGGGAGTCTTTTTTTTGGCATTTACTGACTGCAGCAAAGCATAAGTTTTTTGTTTTCGATGCATCGTTTGAGTGGCAAAGACTTCAGTTTTGGCTACTAATGCCATAATAATAGTGTTAGCTCAGTTGGTACAGTCATAGCCTATGTGCCTAAGGTCTTGGGTTCAATCCCCCTTGGATGCCTGAAGACATGTTCTAAGTGTTGCGAGAGAAGGAGAGAGCACAGGAATAGAACCCCAAAGTGTGTAGAATACACACATGAGATTATGTATATATAGAGGGGACCTGGGTGCCATATATAGAGAAGCCATATATTGAGTAGCTTCACATATAAGCTCAACACCCCCGCTATTTTATGTGAAGCTCAACACTAAGTCCTTAGGGATTGTTCCCATATGCCTCCACTGGGGGTTGGGTGTGTGTGTGTGATGGGATGCCTCTCTCCCTACCTGTGAGGCCATTGTATACAGGGTGTGTGTGTTTCAAAGTTCTTGTACTCTTATATAAAAAAATAAAAAATAGTGTTAGCTAAATCGCAGCCATGCCTTTCTGGACCGCTGATAAAAATGTGCCTACATTTGCAATTGACATTTTTTCATGTGTTGTCGGTCGTGCACCACTACTACAAACTGCCAAAGAATAGTTAGTGAATGCAGCAGAGTATAAGGTGATATTGCTGGATGCATTGTGCTGATCAGATGGACATCGCGTGAGATTTTGCTTGTAGCTTTGGTCTTACCGGGCATATCACAAAAAAAGTGTTGCTTATACTGCAATTGACATGTTCTCAGTGATATCCATGCGTCATTCGCCATGCAACACTATTGAAAGTTGCCAAAGCTATACTAGTGTCTCACGATTTACATGTTCTGTTGTAGCTTAAATGTTCCTCTCATGATGTTGTTTGCTCAAGAATTTTACCGTCTTTTGTGCTTGTTACGAGCTTCTACAATGTCGAAATTGATCCAGAGCACTTGTGTGTCTTTGTGTGTGTGTGTGTGTGTGTGTGGGACATGGACTCGCATGGCTGGAACTTAAACAATGAGTGCTCCCAATTTGATGATGATAGTTACCTCAAGGCTCACCCTGTCACGTCCTTTGCGAGCCGATATCCGAGAGCCCCCACAACATGACACATCCGGCAATAAATGAGGGATAGTGAGGGGATCGATGCTCATGAGACGGGCGAGCAGAATCTCAAGGTGGGGCGACACAAAGAACAAGGTTGTACAAAGGCCCCCCCACCGCCTGCAACCCGGGTTTTGAACCCATAACCTCACTCCTCATATTTCAATTCATGTGGGCCAACCACTCTTCACACACATCGTGTACCCCAACCTGTGTTTTATAATCTTGTATTGTGAGCAAACATGCTCTGCCCAAGTTTTTGGTATACAAGTTTAGTTTTAGTTAAATGTGTGGTGTTACTTAGTGTTGAGCCCGGGCGTCCAAAATAGTTCTGTTTAATACATTAGGCACCTCCGAAACAATGCGCTTTACGAGGTCTGTTTCAAACCTGTCAAATCAAACTAGTAGATTAAAACAATACGCACCCATTGCCTGCACACACACACACACACACACACACACACACACACACACACACACACACACACACACACACACACACACACACACACACACACACACACAGAGAGATGTTCAGAATCGCTTACCCTTGAGCAATATCTTGATGTGACATGCCATGGACATTGGATGCTTCTTTCAGAGCATTCATCCAATTTTGGATTGCTTGCGAGTCATTTCCCTTGGCAAGTTGAAGAAAAGCTAAAGAGCAGCAGCTCTTGGAAGATGCAGAGTCGATACGGCGAAGGTCACTGGGGCAAACATCAAAGAAGACGGGTAAGAAGAGTTGGCTCCATCCATTGGAGTGACACTCAAGTATGTTGACAAGCTCCCTCAAGCACCAGGAAGAGGTGGCATAGCCCTTTGAGAATATTGCGATGTGTACTTTGCTGTGGTGAATTGCATGCTCTATGGCATCCCAATTACCTTCCCCAACATGGATACTCTTGTAGTCGACAAAGTAGTGCAGGATGCTCGCAGCTTCAAAGGATGCAAAGAGGTGGTCCACGAAGCTCTTCTTCACATCAGGGCCCCAGTGATTGAGAAAGACGTAGTTTTCCATGGGTGCAACGGGTGGTCTGCAAATTAGGTAAGTAGCTGTTGCCGTTGATATGGTGAGTTCGGCAACTGTGTCCTCGGTTACTTCCTCACCCCTGTTGCCATTACACAAGAGCATGAGGCTCGAGACCGGGAAATTGCAGATCATTTGAAAGCGTCCGTGCGCGTGATAGCTCTAGCACATCTGTTGGTGCATGTGTGTGTGTGTGTGTGTGTGTGTGTGTGTGTGTGTGTGTGTGAGAGAGAGAGAGAGAGAGAGAGAGAGAGAGAGAGAGAGAGACAGAGAGAAAGAGAGAGAGAGAGAGCTCTACCTGAGAGCAGCTGGTCTGCAAATCAAGTTAGTAGCTGCTGTTGTTGATATAGTCGGTTGGGCATATGTGTCCTCGGTTACTTCCTCACCCCTATCAGCTACCTCTACCCCTCCTTCTCAGCTGCCACACCACCGCAATGAGCAGTGCCGCACTGCATTGTCTTCACAGCTCCTTTATCCATTACAACAAGTGGAAAAGCATGATCCATTGCAATGGGATGACAAGTGCAAAAAAGTGTTTCAAGAGGTGAAAGAGGTGTTAGGGGGGTTGTTAGCCATGCAGGCTCCTGATTGGAAGCAAGCATTTTATGTGAATCCATCAGTAGGCGATGATGCCATTGGAGCCATGCTATTGCAAAAGGGGAAGGGTAGCCAATATATGAGGCCAGTGTATTGTGCAAGCCGAGTGAAGTTGGTAGCAGAGAGAAACTTCTCAAAAGTAGAGCTAGTGATGGCCAGTGTAATATTTGCCTGTCGGCGATTTTGTCATTACTTGCTACCACGACCTTTTGTTTTCTTAATGAGTTACGCCTTTTTTCCACAGTTAATTAATGGCACAAACATGTCAAATGTGGTCAAGAAATGGGTATTGAGCTGCAAGAGTTTGAGTTCTCTTTTTTAGTGGAAGACAGTACAAGAGCTACCCTAGCTGATTTGCTGATTTACAAGGAGAATCCCCTCCTTGTTAAGGAAGAGGTGGTGAGAAAAGTAGTTGAAGAAGTGCCACATATAAGCAATGCACATGTGTTGTTATTTGATGGCTCATACGGAAAGAGCCATGATGCGGCTTCAAGGGGTATAGAACTTTATGATCCAGAGGGGAAGCTAGTATGCAAGAGAGGGTTCAAATTGGATGCTAATAGTAACAATGAGGCTGAATATTCTACTCTTGAAGCTGGATTACACATTTGTTTGAAGCATGGGATTAGAAGGTTGAGCATAAAAGGTGATGCCTTGTTAGTTGTGAAGCAAGTGTTGGGTGTGTGGAAGAGCAAGAACACCTCATTGAAGGAAATGTGTTCCCGAGAATTAAAGGCCTGTTAAAACGTTCGAAGCATGGAGCATCAGACACATTGAACGTGCTCTAAATGGAGAGGCATATGAAGCAGCTCAAAGCATGATTGGAGAGCTATTTGTGTTAAGGACCAATTTACCTCTTTATCATGGCCGGGAAAGTTTGGCTCAAGAAGAGGAGTTTTTGCTAATAGGAATCATTCCGAAGGACATTCGGAAGTCTAAGAAGTATGGTTTTGTGCATAGAGAATATAGATACAAATTGATTGGTGATGTCTTGTACATGAAAGGGGCTGATATCGTGTTGAGACGTGTACCTTGGCAGGAGGAGCTTTATAGAGTGTTGGAAGAGAATCATGAAGGCGCATGTGGCGGACATTTTTCTCTAAAGATCACCTTGCATAAGATCTTGCAAGAGGGGTATGTATGGCCTAGTTTGCACAAGGATGTTCACCATTGGTGTAGGTCTTGCAATAGGTGTCAAGCATTTGGGAAGAGAGTGTTGAAGCCAAAGCTACGAAAAACCATTATGGCGTTTGATGTGTTTGAAAAGTGGGAGATTGATGCAATAGGCCCGTTACCTATCACAAACAGGGGCAAAAGCTATATTTGACTGCAATGGACTATCTCTCTAGATGGGCAGAGACTATAGCAGTAAACCAAATCACTGGAAAGGATGTGGAAAAATTTGTGTACGATGAAATATGCTGCAAGTTTGGGGTGCCACTAGATCTACTTTCGGACAAAGGGCCAGGATTTAGAGCTAAGCTTTTAGACTTTTTATGCGCGAAGATGAAGATTAGACACCAACATACCACTCCTTATTACCCACAATGTAATGGCTTAAATAAAAGATTCAATGGTGAGTTGGTACAAATTCTTTCAAAAGTGACAGAGCACCAAGGAAAGAATTGGGATTTGGAATTTCCTAGTCCATTATGAGTTTACCGTACTTCGGTGAAGACAAGTACAGGGTTTACTCCATTTCATTTGGTATATAGAAAGGAAGCACTATTGCATGTGGAAGTAGAGTTGCCTGCAGTCAAGATGTTAGAGAAGTTGCTTGGGCAGTTGAGTGATACATTCAAAGGGAGGCTCTTAGAATTACAAGAGGTTCAACTGGATAGGATGAGCACATTGGAGCATTATGGACAGATGCAAGATAGGGTTTTAGCAAAGATAAATGAAAAGGTCAAAAGAAAGGGTATCAAGAAACATGACTTGGTTTCGTGCTACAACAGTAAGCTAGACAAGACATTCAAAAAGAAGTTTCAAATTAAGTGGGAAGGCCCTTTCAAGGTAGTGGAGTGTTTTCCGAATGGTACATATCAGCTGGCTAACTTGGATGGGATTCTGCATATGTCAAGGATAAATGGATTGCATCTTAAATTATATCATGCTAGATTAGTGATGGTGGAGCAAGATGAGCTGTTTGTAGAACAAGTAATGTATGTGAGGGATGAGGAGACCTGTGATGCGGTAAATCTCATATCTCTTTTTGCTTCTGCTGATCATGAATGATCTAGCAGGCTAGGGGACGGGCAAATTATGTTAGGAGTTTTTTGGAATAAGTGATTGCGCATATATACATACACATGCATGGTGCATCGAATAAAAGATTGCCCATTTTCCAAAGCCAGGTGGTTACGTGGGGCCCACATGTGTACATGTAGGACAATGTGTACATAGTACATCCATTTTCATTATCACCAGTAGCAGTGTGTTTTTTCTATGATAATGAGGAGTTGCTAGCATGTAAAACTTCTCGAGGAAGCTATCAGTGGGCCGACGACATGAGGTAAGTAGGTGCACAAATGGCATCTAGTGGCGTCAGGAGGTCGAATGGGGTCAATACTTGCACGTGGGTAAGCGAGGACACAACATGGGTATTTTCTTGTGATGATTATGCAGAAAGGTCATTGTGAGGACTATATTTGGGGGCCACTTCACGTGATTGCGGGATGCATTATTGGAAAAAGCTGAGTGCCAGGTGTGTGGATGATGCAAAAAGGTAACAATAATGCATCGCGTGACCAATTTTTGCCTGTTCGGGGTGTGTTTGAGGTCAACTAAATGGCCAAAGGTGCCCAAGGGATAAAGTGAAGTGTGGACACTGAAAAACCTAAGAAAAGACCATAAAAAATGTAGAGAGAAGAGGAGGAACATCCGCAACTGAGTTTTTGCTGTTTTTGGAGCCTGTTTTGGCCATAAACTGCTCATGCGAGGTCAGATTTGAGCACTTTGATATTGTAGACTGGGGCTTTTGGCCGCTCCAGGCGCAATGGACTGTTCATTTTACCAAATTTCTCACTTTTTCCTGCTATTTTGGATGTGTAAGTTTCTCCTGTGAGCGAAGTCTCTGCGCCAATTTGTGATTGTATCTGGCATATTTCATCCATATTGTGTGAGCTATTTGCCACATTGGTGTTGGCCCAAGCTCAATTGTATCTAATCATAAAAAATATTACTCTTTTGAGCTGATTTTTTTGGGTGTGTGTGTGTGCGCCTCTGTGTTGAGTGGGCAAATGGATAGTCTCTCTCCTCTCACTCCATCGATGTTTTCCCTGTCTCGGCCAGGTGGATTGTGTAAGCCAAGTGGTGTCCCATAGTGTGTGTGTGTGTGTGTGTGTGTGTGTGTGTGTGTATCATCCCAAGAGTGTGTGTCGGGTCATTATAGAGGTGTTGTGTGTGCTTCCATCCCGCTCACAGCGGCACTGTTGTGAAGGGACTCCGAGGGAGGCGCGTTATTACTTTCCTTGCACATGCGCCATGCTGTTGATTTTCCACCAGTGCTGAACGTTCAATGCATCATGGGAGTGCACTCAGAGCCTGCACCTCTTTCGTGTTCTGCTTAGGCCACAGAGCCCACAGATGCAGATAGACAAACTATGCAGGAAGCATGTAGCAGCTAGTACCCACCACTTTGTGATGACTATGGTGACCACAGCTTTGAACAAAGGGCATCCTCCATACGCTCCCTTTTATTGTCAAATGATGGCATTGATGAGAGTGTATTTGTGAGCTTCCTTACATCATCTTACACAACACCAAGCTCTATGACATGTTTTTGAGAACATCACCATCTGCTCTTGATGCCTATTCACAGACAATCATCACTATATACCCTCGATAAGCTTTGAATTACAAGCTTTCTTCCCCTAGATGTATGAATGATAGTGGTGGTAATGATGATGATGATGGTGATGCACAATCCCTTTGCTAGAGTGCTTCTTAGCAATGTTGTAGATGAGCATGTAATCACTGATGCAGAAATCCGGTGCTCTCGACACAATGATGGTGATTTTGAGTGGTTCTGCACAAGCTGCATTGCAGGTGGCGCGACAGTAAGCTCTGGTAACTTGCAGTGGGTGAAGTTTCACCAACGGCAATGATGTTAGGAGGAGCTAGGAAGGAGTGATGCATTTTGAATTAGAAAAGATGGTGTAGGTGGGATGAGACACGGCTTTGCTTATGTGCATGTACATCTGCATTACGAGAGGAAGATGCCTCTACATTGTCGCTGGTAAAGTGAGAAGCGACATGGTGCATGTATGCAGAAGAGAGGGAGTGTGTTAAGTGTGCAGTTTGATGAAATGCATTAGAGAGATTGTTGCAGCTATTACTAAATACATGTGGTAGTGATGTGTGTGAACACACTAGGACCACCGGGGCATTTTTTCCCTCTTTAGGAGGTTTTCCCCCCCGAGCATTGTATATACGCCCATCACTCTAGGGCTATCTATCTTTCCATTGCACACTAAGTAACACGCCCTCTATTGTGTGCCTTGAGCTTCCTTCGTCTTCTCCAAGCTGTGTGTGTTTCTCTGCAACCCTAATTCCAACAATTGGTATCAGAGCAGGTTGCGTCCTCTCGGGCTTAGTCGCCAGCTGCTCCAGTACACGCCTACTCACTTTCTTTGATTTCAGTGAGCTTTGGCGAGCATTCGCAGCTCGACAAATATTTTGGGTGAGCTCATAGACCTCAGCCGGCTCAGATTTCTGATTCGGGCTCATTTCGGCCTCCGTTTCCACTACAGGCAGCACTGCACAGGCTATTTCATCATTTTGTGGAGAATTTCTGTCAGTGTCGTTTTCTGCATAACAATGCCTTACAGTCTTCTATGGTTTGTGCTATATAGCATATGTTGTTCCCGCTCCATTTCTCCTATTTTCGGATAGTTTTCACATCAGGTGCTGCTGAGGACAGGTTGGATGGGGACAATTACCCTATGTGGGCTTATATGATGCAACACGTTCTTGTGTCGAAGGCATCTGGAATATTGTGCAGGGCATTGATGTATGTCCTAGTTTTGAGGATGTAGGCGATGTTGAGGATGTTGCAGGTCTTGCTGCAAGGATTGCAGCTGTTAGAGTTGTTTTGCCTACGGTAGAACAAACTCGTTGGGATGTTAAGGATGCACAGGCTCATGCATTGATTGCGTTGTCTGTGAAGCGCATCATTGTTCCTCACATCCATTCAGCAAAATCTGCAAACAGGCTTGGGATATTTTGGCTAGTCTTTATGCAAGTCGTCACAATGAGGCTAAAATTGCTTTGCTGCGTAAAGAGCTGGAGTCGAAGATTATGCATGAGAAAGATGATATGGACACTTTCCTTGCTAGTGTCAAGGATATCAAAGAGAAACTTATTTTTGCAAGAGAAGTCATTTCAGACAGTTCCCTTGTGCAGATTGTTCTTGATGACTTACCAGATTCTTACCAGACTTTTGCTAGTACTTGGAGACTTATGACCCAAGGAAATCCAGAATTTGTCAATTTTGATGCATTATGCACATTGCTGTTCCAAGAGTCACTTTCCAAAAAAAAACAAGACTAGACAGCATGCAGTTGAACAGGTTTTTATTGCTTATCAAAGAAAGGGTGGTAACAGCAATGCAGCCACTTCTTATAGTTCTGCTGCAAGTGGCAAAACTTCTGTTCCTAATGGATTTGCTGGCAGCACTTTGTCAGGTAATTCTGGTGACAAGGGCAAAAAGAAGATGCGTTGCCATTACTGTAAAGCTAATGGTCACTTGATCAAGTCGTGTCCTAAGTTGAAGGCCAAAGAGGCTAAGAAGAAAGAGGGTGGTTCCACTACAAATGCAGCCATTGTTGAGTCTTCTGTGAAAGGAGACTGTAATGTTGATGTTGATGCAGAATGGGCTTTTAGCGCAGAGTGCACTTACAATCCTGCTGTCCATGATGCATGCTTTTCAGTTGTTGCTGCAGATTCACATGTGTGGTATTTCGACAGTGGTGCTAGAAAGCACATTACCTCACATTGTGATTTTTTAACCTCTCGTGAGTCTGTCCCTCATGGGAATTCAGTCACTTGTGCCAACAATGCCTCTTACCCGGTTCAGGGAGTTGGAAAGATTGTGCTTACTGCTACAAATGGCAGTTCCTTCACACTTGTTGATGCACTTTATGTACCTGGGATTTAGAAGAATCTCTTGTCTGTATGTGCACTTGCTAGACTTAGACTTGTAGTCAAATTTGTGGATGACAGATGTACGGTTCACGATCTCAGTTTTGGTGATGAAATTGTTGCATCTGGCCTTTTGTGCCGTGGGTTGTATAAGCTCACTTTGTATGACAAGTGTGGACAAAATTTTGCAAATGTTGTTGTAGATTCAAGGGCTATTTTAGATGCAAAACTTTGGCATGCACCTTTTTGGTCATCTGAATTTTGCCAGTTTGCTGCGTTTGCAAAAATATGATATGATTGTTTCTTTGCCCCTTCTTTGCCGCCTCTTGAAGCACCTGTCAAACATGTTTGTGAAGGCTGTATTTTGGGTAAGATGCAGCGTTCTAAGTTTCCAAAGGATGGTTCAGTTCGGGCCACATGCAGGTTGCAGCTTGTGCATAGTGATGTTTGTGGGCCCATGCAAACTCCGTCCTTGGGCAATTACCTGTACTTCGTGACTTTCATTGATGATTACTCTGGGCATGCATGGGTATTTCCACTTAAAGCGAAGTTCGAAGTTTTTATGTACTTCAAACAATTTCTGGCTATGGCTGAAAATGTCTCGAAATGTATTATGGGCACCCTCCATTCCGATCGAGGGGGGGAGTATATGTCTCATGAATTTAATGCATTTCTGGCTAGTCATGGGATAAAACACCAATGTACATTGTCTTATACACCTCAGCAAAATGGTGTTGCTGAGAGGAAAAATAGGTCACTGACGGAAATGACACAACATATGGTCAAAAGTCAAGCTTTACCGCATTCTTTTTGGCTTGAGGCCATCATGTGTGCCACTTATGTACTAAAAAGGTGTCCTACAAAAGCTTTGCAGTCTATTACTCCATATGAAGCATGGCATGATAGAAAGCCTTCTATTGAGCACATGCGTGTTTTTGGGTGTTTGGCATATGCTTTGGTGCCACAAACACAGCACAGAAAATTCGATGATAAGGCTGTCAAATGTTTTTTTTTTGGTTATAGTGCTGAAAGCAAAGATTATAGGCTGTATCATCCGCAAATAAAGCGTATTCTGGTTTCACGGGATGTAGTGTTTGTGGAAGATTTTGTTTAGCACTTGCTGCCATGTACTAGAGACAGTAATGTGAGCTCATAGGACATTTATGACACTTTGTTGCCTCTTTTTAGTGGTGGAAATACGAATGTAATTTCCAATGAGAAAAATGTACAACCTATGGGGGTTTCTGA
Source organism: Adiantum capillus-veneris (assembly GCF_014529385.1). NCBI lineage: Eukaryota > Viridiplantae > Streptophyta > Polypodiopsida > Polypodiales > Pteridaceae > Adiantum > Adiantum capillus-veneris. The sequence continues at coordinate 54,451,135 of NC_140935.1, read as the reverse complement.
AAATATTACAGATCAGCGTATTACTGATGCAGATGTACATGATGTACTTGATGAGGAAAGGGCTGAAAATGAGCAGGCTAGAGGTATGCCAAAATGGCTGGTGCACACTTTGCGTGACAGTAAATTGGATGCACCTTTGTCTAGTCGTACTCGTTTAGGCTCTCGCCATGCATCTTATGCATTAGATTGTTATGCTTTGGTTGTGTCTAGCTTACATGATGTTGAGGAGCCTCTGTCTTTTGATGAAGCACAGAATTCAAAAATTTGGATGGCTGCCATGCAACCAGAATATCATGCACTTATAGAAAATGACACATGGACTTTATGTGATTTGCCTCCTGGCAAAAAGGCCATTGGTATGAAGTGGGTTTACAAGTTGAAACGCAAGCCGGATGGTGAGATCAATCGCCATAAGGCTCGACTTGTTGCAAAGGGTTATGCACAACAAAAAGGCATAGATTATGAAAAAACTTTTGCTCCCACTTGTCGTATGACTACTGTGCGTTTTCTATGTGCATTGGAAGCTCATTTTGGTTGGGATGTACATCAATCACACATTGTTACTGCTTTATTGAATGGTGACATATTTGAGGAATTCTATGTAATGCAGCCTCACGGTTTTGTCATAAAAGGACAAGAGGACAAAGTGTGCAGATGTAAAAAGGCTTTGTATGGGTTGAAGCAATCACCTCGTGCTTGGTATGAGAAAGCTGACACTCATTTGGTTAAACGAGGCTTTTGTAACAGTCCAACAGAAAGCACATTGTATGTAAAGCGTGAGGGTGATGTACTTCTCATTGTGGTTCTTTATGTCGATGATTTGCTGATCACTGGACCAAATGAGAGACATATTGCTGAATTTAAGGCTGATTTGAATGCTACTTTGAAAATGAAATATTTGGGGCTGTTGCATCATTACTTGGGTATACAGTTTTAAGCAGTGTGATGGTGGTATTGCCTTGTGTCAAAAAAGTTACATAGAGACATGCCATGTAAGTTTGGACTTGAGGATTGAAACCTATTGCCACTCCCATGGAAACAGGTTTGAAGTTGAGTCTACATGATGCTGGCGATCCTGCTAATGTCACTCTTTATCAAACAGCTATTGGTTGCCTCATTTATGTATGCAACATGAGGCCAGATATTCAGTTGGCAATCTCACAAGTCAACAGATTTATGCATAGCCCAAGGTTTAAGCATTGGCAGGCTGTCAAGAGGTTTTTTCGTTACCTTAGTGGCACTTTACATCTTGGCTTGTTTTATCCCAAGGGGGGATCATTGCTACCAGACTTACATGCTTTTTCGGACTCAGATTGGACTGGTTGTTTTGACATGCGAGTGTCCACAAGTGGTTTTTGTTTCATGCTTGGCAGTTCATGTATATCATGGTTGAGCAAGAAGCAACCTACTGTGAACACTTCGAGTTGTGAGGCTGAGTACAGGGCAGTCTTCATAGCTACAGTTGAGTGTGTATGGCTCAGACGCCTTATGGCTGATTTGGGTGTTGGATAGGACACTGCCAACACTATCTACACTGACAGTCAGAACGCATTGGCAGTTGCGAGGAACCCAGTTTTTCATGCTCGCACAAAGCACATTGAGGTGCATTACCACTATGTCAGGGAGAGGCTCTCAGCATGAGAGATCAGCTTGGCTTATGTGCCAACACAGGACAACCTTGCAGATCTTTTCACAAAGGCATTGTCTCATGAGAACCTTGAAGCTTTCCGCAAAGCTTTGGGCTTACTCCCTTTTCTGGATTGATCATGTCCTCAGGGCATGGCACTTCCCTTTACTCATGTGCCAGCTCTCGTTCACCGCATCACTCCAGGGGGGATTTGTTACCATATACATGTGGTAGTGATGTGTGTGAACACACTAGGACCGCCAGGGAATTTTTTCCCTCTTTAGAAGGTTTTTTCCCCGAGCATTGTATATACGCCCATCACTCTAGGGCTGTCTATCTTTCCATTGCACACTAAGTAACACGCTCTCTATTGTGTGCCTTGAGCTTCCTTCGTCTTCTCCAAGCTGTGCCTGTTTCTCTGCAACACTAATTCCAACAATAGCTAGTGCTCAAAATTGTTAATGTCAGGCGAGTCAGCTCTGTAGAAATAATCGTCATTATCATAGAGCATTTCACTAGTGCAATCATACGTAAGTGACTGGTTTGAGGTGTGAGGTGACCATTGAAGCAGGTTTGGAGAGTATGCTTGTTGTGCGATGCGGCCACTACTGGCGCGGTGCCGCGACCTTTAGAAACTTGTATATCTTTTGAGCTCTCTTTGGCTATGGACATGCTCTCTCTACTATCCAAGGACACCTTATAATTAGACAAATTTCCTGCCTTGGGAGTACTATATTTTGCTAATAGTGTAATAGGACTATTTTTTTCAAGTCCTTAAAGTTAAAAACAATGCAACATGCTAGATCTTTTGTTAAATATGGTTTAAAAGATTGTTGAATAGTTTATGAGATAAAGAGTATTAGTCGCACACAAATGAGTTCCAAATATTGAGGGATAAAATATATTCTCTTTGCAATACATTAAAGAAGTATTTAGTAATAATTATTTAATAAAAGATTATTTGGTAGTAGATTGTAAAGTAAAAACGTAGTTTGTTGTTTTATCAATATCAATGTTTTATTTTCATATGTTTTAGCTTAAAATACATGGACAAGCTTAAAATAAGTTGAAAAAGTTGTGGAGACCCAAAAATAGAGGTTTATGAGTCGCGGCCTAAAAGTTGTGTTTTCAACCAAAGAAAGACGTTTTTCGCAATTCTGTCTACGTTGGCTTGTAGACCAGACGTGTTCAGGTTGTTTTAAGTACTTGGAGTTTGTTTGACCAAGTTATGACAAAAAAAAACTATCAGCAACAGCAGGGTAACCTACAAGCAGCAACAAGTTAGCTTACAAACAGACATACACAGGTAATATCTCTTTTGTTTGATCCAATCAAGAAGTGATTATAATCTTTTATGATGGTACAAAATGATGTTTTGAATTTGATTATCATGTTAATTTGGTTGTAAGAGTATGTTCTTTTGGCTATTTTGTGGATGATGCAGAAACCAATGTCTGAAACAAGATCTGTGCAAGGTGTTATGATATTGGGATTGTGATTGTGTTTCTATTCCGATTATGATGGTTGTTGCCATCAAGCGATTGAGATTGAGATTGAGAGTGTATTGAGATTGAGATTGTGCACAAGATTGAGATTGAGATTGCAATTGCGATTGTGACTTAGAGTGAGAGTGTGATTGAGATTGAGATTGAGATAGAGATAGCTCGGGGTGATCGAGAGGTTATGAAACGAGCTATGCTATTCTTGTAATGATTAGCTTACATCCATACATACTATTTACTTCATCTATTTATTATGTGTACTCTATATTTTTCATTATCACTGTATTTGCCTCTCTCGTGTCGCGTCACAAATAGGCTCAAGATTCATTACCTTTTGCACTTGATCAATTTGGGAATATTCCTTCAGCTCCTGCTCATCATCATGAGCAGCTAATTCTAATAGACCATCAACATGAGCTTCCTTTAAACCATGATCAAGATGAGCTTCCCTAACATAAAAAACAACAGCCTCCTCTACCCCTGGATCATGATTGAGAGCATCCTATTGTTGGGCGTGATGTCCACCTTCATTATGTGGCAGCAGCTCGATCTTCCTCATCATTGCCCGCAACTCAAAAGAGTCGAAAGGAGAGCTCTTGTGACCAATTTTAGCACCAGTACCTTGTCCAAAGAGGCATATCAAAGAGGCCAACTCATTATCTACATACAATGAGGAGGTACTCTTCTTGTTGTTGATTCCAAAGAGACTATCCAACCAGCGATTGTGATGATGTGGAGGATCATCTGCCGGCACCACGGTGTGATGTAGAAAAGGCAGCGGTGGATGCGAGGAGGATGCCAAAGGTAGATTAGATAATGATGTGGAATACAATATGTGATCAGCATGTGCTTCATCAAGTAAGTGTGGTGTCATGATACGAACCACCCATGAGCTGATGATTTTCCTTGTCAGAAAATGAAGATTGTGGACAAGCAGCACTAGAGCTGATACATCGCCATCGACTCACCACTGCAAGATTGTTTGCTTCCTGCTTGAAGCCCGAAGGTGGCAAGCATCCAGCCTTGCTAGCTTTGTGTCCACATGAGGCATTCCTTTACTACTCTCTTTATTGTTATATCCTTTACTATTTCTAATTGTGCTTATTCTTTGCATATACTTTCCCCTCACCATGAGAGCAGTGCTGTTGCTAGCTTGTATGCAGAGCGAGCAGCCACTTGTCTGATCACTCCGCAACATACATTCTGCTACCTTGTGACCACCCTTGACATTGCCACTCCGTAGTCCTTTGTCCTACTGCAGGCCACCGTGATTCTTCACCTTGTTTTAATTTGCAATATATTCACTCACTATTTGTGAGTTTGGCCAAAACAAAAAAAAGGGAATGACGACTTCTGCACCCACCTTGATAGGGGAAATGATCGAACTGACATGTGCATGTGCATGGATTGTAATTGCACTTTTTTTTATTTGCAATATATTCACTAATTATTTGTGAGTTAAGCCAAAACAAAAAAAAGGGACAGACGACCTTTACACCCACCTTGAAAGAGGAAATGACCTTGAATACACCCCATCAATCATTCTTTCATTTCAACCTTTGAAGTTTTTAAAAAAAATCTTATGCACCTCAATTAATCCTACTAACTTGAGCCTTGGAAGGAAAACAATTTGAATGCACATCCTCAAACAAGGCATGACTTAGGGGTTCTAAGGTGCCTGGTAAGTGCACACACGATGTTGTTGACTCAAAATAAGACCAGGCTCGCTTTGAGTGTGTGTGTAAGAGAGATAACCATCATGCATATTTTTCACTACCCACCGCACCCTGTGTGTGTGTGTGTGTGTGTGTGTGTGTGTGTGTGTGTGTGAGAGAGAGAGAGAGAGAGAGAGAGAGAGAGAGAGAGAGCAAGGCCAAGCCTACGACATCAGAGAATAAAGTCAAGCCTTATACGACGTCCCGTTGCGATGTGTGTGTGTATGTGTGTGTGTGTGAGAGAGAGAGAGCGAAGAAATTTATATAATCTTAATCCATATGGTGTACATGAGTTTATGCAATGGTTTGTAGGTCCACCTTAATTTCTATATTCTGTTGTGTTAATACGATCGATTAAATTCAAAAAGTATTGAATGTTTAAAAAAACTTAATATACATTAATGTAACATCCATTGTACATTGATATTTTATTTATTGAAGCATAGGTTAGTTTCATAATACTAAAAGCCATGTTCATTTTTATTGCAGCAACGTGCAGGTCACATACTAGTATCTTAGAGTGCACTTAAAAGAGGATGGGACCAATTGGCAAAAATGTGTTGAACTATTTTGAATGAAAACAATAGGAGGGATTGTTCCAAATGCAAATGATTTTATTAAATGTGCTTCATTGAAGCTGTCAATTAAGTTAATTTTATTTTTCCTCTCAAGATGTCATGTCTAGACATGTTCTTGATGGTGGTCCAGTCATGGATGTCCACTCTTGGAACGTGTTTGTTACGAGAAGCACCGAGCATCTATGGACTGAAGGCAAAGCCACAACTTCTCTTCAAGTGAATTAAGCTATGCTTGCATCTCATACTTCTATATTGTTGTATAATGGCAAAGTGTGTCTTGCCAAGTGTAGCAAGTTGCGACTTGAAAGGCTATACTCCAAAGAAATTGAAAGGTGTATATCTACCAGCTCTTATGATCGAGGCACAGGACAGGGTGGGGCAGGGTGGGGCCATTCTTCTCCAACAAAGGCAAGGGTTAATCTATAATATAATAAAAGGGGGATGGATTCTCCCGCCCCCCGCCTCTGACACGCGTCAACAGGATTCTACTCTGGCAGTGCCCTCTGCAGTCATCGGTCGCATAGGTGCACAGCTAGAGAGAGAGAGAGAGAGAGAGAGAGAGAGAGAGAGAGAGAGAGAGAGAGAGAGAGAGAGAGAGAGAGCCTTTATGTTGGCTAGCTTGGGACTTGTAAGACCCTTTACACGTGCGTCCGGAGTGCCTCAGCCGGCGGGCCTGCTTCAATGCACATGCTGCCATGCAAGGTCCACGCCGGTCTGCTCTTTCTCTTTCTCTCTCTCTCTCTCTCTCTATCTCTCTCTCTCTCTCTCTCTCTC